>NW_024609884.1:38782044-39193381 GCF_016920785.2 Ixodes scapularis | reverse complement strand
TGGTAAAAGTTTATCAGAAACCGGTTTATTTGAATTCAGGTAAAAGGTGAAAAAAAAAATATATCCATTACAATGTTGTTAAAAAAAAATAAAAAAACAAAAAAAAACTGTACGCATTGTTTCTTAGACGTCTCAAAACAGAAGCATGATTCAAAATCACTTCTAAATCAAAATGTGCCCCACAAAGCAAATATTTCACTTTTTTTTTTTTCGCAAAAGGTATATATTTTGAGACAAATGTCCTATCTAGGCACTAAAAAAATGTTTTGGGGAGTTCAGTGCCTTTTTACGACGTAAGACCCACCTCAAATGTCTCTCTTTTTTAAACTTTCTTTTGCTTACGTTTCCAGTAGCTCCCGACATTCAAAAATATGTTCGGGAAAGGATTACGTTGCTGTCTTTAACTGGTGAATTTACCCGAGACTGGTGTTTAATGAAGGGAGCGACACAACCAGAAAACCCCAAACTCTGGTAAATTCACCATCTCCAACAATTCCCAGCTTGCTTGCACCTTCTTTTTTTCAATTTTAATTACGTTGAGTTTTAAACATTTTGCGTACTTTCTTGAAATCAACTTTACGGCTTTAGGGTCCTCAAATTGATAATTTTATAAAAAATGTACCTTAAAATTAATCAAGTCTCTTTTTATTTTTGGTTTTGACGCTAATAAAATTTAATAACTAGAATCAGTAACTTACTTTTGTACTAGGAAGGAGATATATGCATAGAGTAATGTTCGCGATCCGAACTAACAAGATGACAAAGCTAAATTAAGCATACTCGTATATTTATTCGGCTGCTCCTGTATCTAGCGCTTGGTTCTCATTACCGTGTTTCACTGCAAAATGAATTATTTTGAATAATTAATTGCTAGACGAAATCGCCTTTTTAACCTGCTAAGGCGTCTTTCCTGGGAAGGAAAGGGGGGTGGGGCGGCGTTTCGTCACCTCCCCCCCCCCCCCCCTTCCCCTTCCCGGGAAATTGAAAACTTTGGGCCTATGATGCGGCCCATGAACGAATCGATTAACACAAGCACGTGTTCTAATATTTGACCGTTGTACCTTCGGTTAATTTTGTAGGGATGGATTATGGAAAACGCAAAATGTTTTCTAGTGTAGCGATTGCACGACGCTTCTTACGCCAGTTACTGGTCGAACTCGAACCCCTGACAAAACCAAATAAAACTTAACACAAGAAAAAAAAAATGAAGCGATACTTGTTTGTTGACGGCTCGGTGCAACCAATACCGCTATTTTAAATACTTTGACTGAGTGGTACTCCATCTTAAAATGGCGATGCAAAGGCTTCATGTTTTCCAGCTAGAAAATGAAAACGTTCCACCGCCTCCCCAAGTACACGGGGAAAGTAGAGAGCAGTGCCAGCTTCGCCGCCCGTGTGCAGCCAGAGATTAAAGAAAGCTGTGAGCGAAAGCCGAAAAGACGAAAAACCCCAACCCAAACAGCAAGGCTCTCCCACTCGTCGACACCGAAAACACGCACCGAGGGATGAAAAATGTCGAGCGCGGAATATCGTTGCTCGCTCGTTCTACACGGCGAACAACATCTCCACTCACCGCACGCCGGGCGCCGCGGCAAGTACACGTGTACGAGCGCGCGTACGAGGGCGAGGGAGGCGCGCAGGTTGCGTCTGAAGAGCGGCCAGGAGGAAGGAGGAGCGCGAGGAGTCTCGCGAGACTGCTCGGCTCCTTCGAGAGCTCGGCCGGCTTTAATATTAAAAGCAATCATCCACGGGGGCCGGTGATATATACATCAAGCGCGCAGCCAAACAGGCGAGCCGGCCCGCTTCTCTTCCCGGGAACGTGGGCGAAAAAATCGCGCTTATTTCGAGGGTGGCTAACACGCCATAACTGATATTTTATGCATGCCGACGTGTGTAGCGTACAAGGCGGCGGCCGCCAATATACTCCGGCACACGTGGAGAAACGCGAGCGCAGCCGAGAAGTATAAACAGCGCCCGAGTGCATCGCCTGGGGCTCTCGAGCCGCATCGAAATAAGGCTCCGATATGAGGGATAGCGCACGCGGCTGCGAGCGCCCGCGCCTTCCGCCCGACACGCGAGCATGCGGCGGCGGGGCTTCGGCCCGGGTTCGGAACCGGTGCAGAAGGGTCCGCCTACGACAGCCCGATTTGGACGTCTCCTTCTAGGTGCCAAGGAAAACAAAGAGGGGACGTGCTACTTCGCTTTAAAGTGAATATTGTAAAGAAAGAAAGAAGAGAAAGACTTGTGGTGTGTGTGTGTGCGTGTGTGCGCGAGCGCGCGTGTGTGTGTGTGTCCGTGTCTGTGTGTACGCGCATGTGTGTGTGTGTGTGGTATTTTCTAAATATGCACTCCGGACGATGACATGTTGTATCCTATTAATATCAAGCAACATCTTCAAAAACTCGGTTAAAACAAGTCGAGACGAAGAAACGTTCCAGCGGAAGGAAGCATCAAGCAAACGTTCCACTGCAGAATCAATTGTCTAGTGTTTATCCTCGCATCAATTTCTTCCACTACACGGCGTTTTGACAAGGTTATCGTTACTTTTAATGAAAGTGAGACTTGATTTTAGTATAGTTGATATGTCATGACGACTTTGCTGATATATTCGAGCCTGAGGTCACCACCTAAAGTTGTGAACATTTCTCTTTTATTACGCGTAAGCCCAGTGACAGTTTAGATTAAATCCCTACACCTTACGTTTGTCCAAATAAGACACCGAAAAAAGAGTGTTCGGCTGGCCTCTTGCTGGATGAAAATGTACGTCTACATTAGAGCCTAAACAAGGGCAACCCACTCAAAAAGTTGACCCTATAGCAATGACTGATATCCCTTTAGAGCAGGGGTCTCAAACAAGCGGCCCGCGGGCCACATACGGCCCGCTGCTCTCTGGAACGCTACCCGCGTTCATCCCCCGGCTGCGAGCTTCCGTTCCCATGCCTCAAGCGCTACATGCGTCAAAACTAATAGTTCAGTATCGTCGATTCATTTCCGCTTGAAAAAGAGTTCTGCTCATATAACATGTTCGCACATTTTGCATTCTGTTTTATTTTGGACTGAGTACTTCTTCGTCTAAATATTTTATTCTCAGCCTTTTCTCGTGTAAATCAACCGTCACGGCAATACCGTAAACTTTAAGCGTGAGCTCTTTGCTCAAGGAAGCACCTCGGCTGCACGAACAATCACTCAGTAAGAGCAAGTGCTAGAGATAAAGCTATGAGCTCGGCTTCTAGCTGTCAGATAATACCTTTAAAACACAAGTATTTGCTTATAACGCTGCTATAAAGATCGCCAGGAAAGCAAACACTGCCGTATGAAGACATATTTCTTTCTATGCCTGTTGCGCCTACTGGATTGTGCGACAGGGAAAGGACGGCGTGCTTGTTCTCGATTGAAAATTGCCAGTATGTTGGTGTTTTAAATCTTGTTTTAACATCAGGTGTGGGCCCAAGGTAGTCGTGTATGCAAATGAAATCTAAACATGGCAAGACAGGGAGCTTACAAAGAGCAGGGAGCACAAGATTACTTCTCTAGAAAATCTCTGGTGTGTCTCTGAGACAGTCGGCTGCTTTGCAAGGCGAAACACCACTGCTGTTTGTTTGTTGTGTAAAAATAGCAGAATATTGACCCTCCTCCTTACATTCTCCCCCGTTGGCCGTGGACTTTTCGGGGGTGGGCTATTTGACCCTCACGCTCGAATGAGTATCACATTCCTGCTTCAGGGGGTCAACATGCAGTCAAACCTGAAATATCACGTCAAACCGACGCCACATTCCCGATTAAAACCAATATTAAAAATGTTCTACTAGCTAGGTTAGCGGCCCGACATCCGGTGAGCAATGCTGGCACCGGGTGAGCTAGTGAAGCAACACTGGGCAATGTCGTAGGTTTCTTCCTATGCTCTCGTACTGACGCTGTGGACGCTTCGTTTCCCGTGGCATCCTGCGATTCTGCTGACGGCAAGAAGTACTTACCGCGTTATCCTGTGTTTTTCTCTTTTTATTTGCGTCCTGGTAGTTAATTTAACTCCAGCATAGCTTCCGCGACCACGAGGAAGAGAGCGAAGCGTTGCTGCTGTGGTCTCCGGCTCCACGACACGCGTGTGTCGTGGAGCCGGAGAGACGCGCCGGACTCACGTTGGGCAATGCCGAGCAGGACTTGTAGTGCTGTGGGTTACACCAACAATCCGGTGCGCAACCCGGAGCTGCGTTTCCACCAGTTCTCAAGAGACCGGAAGAGGCACAAGGTGTGGGTCGGTGCCGTTCGACGGATAGACTTCGGAAGACCGTGGACTCCGAGCTCCAACGCGAAGCTCTGCTCCCAGCACTCTACGCCAGGCAGCTACACACAGAATCATGCGGCTGCTGACTGCTGCGGGTTTCTCCACGAAACACGCGTCTTGGAAGGACGATGCGGTGCCGTCGCTGTTCGCGTACCGTCCGCCGGCTGCACCATGTACGAGCGGCCGGTCGCAGTCGGTCGCAGCATCTCTAATTAGAGTAAATTTAAAGGCACCTTAGTCTTAACAACTTAGACGGCTTGCGGATACCATCCGTCCATCTATCTCCCATTATTTATTTTTCTCTTGGTCCGCGAGCAAGAAACAATTACAGTCACACTGCGCCGGCACTGACGTCGTCATAATATTTATAGCAGTCGGATTCGCTTTTTGGCCGGCAAATGTATAAATACACACTAACACTTACCACATTTGGTGTATATTTACGAAGTGCAGCAGTAAAAAAGAAAATGTGCAATTTACCTTCTGCTTTGAAACTCGATGTGTGACTGAGCCGGCCGTGCCGGTACGTCGGCTTAGGAGCGCGGCAGCGCGGGACGAGATCTACGTCATGCCGTCGACGCGCAGCTGAATATCAGTGTTGCCAAGCTGCTCGAGTAGGTAGTTTCGGTTTCGCCGTGCTGCCGGCACGAAACTTGGATACGCAATATACAAAACTATACACACTGCCGAAAAACAAATTATATCTCGTGATTCAGTGTCACCGACTTCGACTAAACAGATTAGAACCCAGAAATTGCAAAAATAGAGTAGAAATTCCCTTTAACTTTTTTTTGTGCGATATGTTTTATCGCATTACTAAACTACATGCAGTGTGATTATGCGAGTCAATTCGAGTATGCGGCACTTACATCCACTGAATCTTCGAAAGCACGAAACTATCAAATTATTAATACGTCTTCATGGAGATACGTTTCTTCGCCAGCTGCCTTTTGTATAAAGGAAAATATAATTAAGTTACAGTTGCAGTGACTGGGTTGAAATGAAAGGAAGTTACAAACACAGTTAAATTTCCCCGAATATATCTAGTTGCAGCTGCAGTTGCTCACAAAACGTCACCAAGCCACGTTAAAATTTAGTTTAAAATATTATATTGGAAACTGGACCTCTGATTCGGTTTCCTACGTCTCCTCCAAATACCTGAATATATGGTTCGCGGCAGTAAATCTTACTCTGTAAAACGAGCTGGAAAGTTGGTGCCTACATATACATACAAAAGCTAAAACTTTCAACGAATGTGCTTGAAGAGGTGGTGCGATTTAGACGATTATATTTTAAGCCATAGCTCCATTTCTGTTAAAAATTAGACCAACAAACTTGCCGGGGTCAATGGCGGGTGTTTTCGCAGACGACCGAATTAGCGATGCTTGTAACGCGTCGTGGCACCATTTCCCGTCTGCATTTCCCGACAGGCGCTGCGAGCAGACGACGCACTTCGTCTTCTGCTCGCTGCGTCTATCAGGAGATGGGACTGACGAGCATCGCAAACTTGGTCGCCTGCGAACCCGCCCGCCGTTCACTCCGGCAAGTTTGTTGGTACAATTTTTCATCGAAAGGGTTCTATGGCTTGAAACATTATCAGCTAGATTGCTCCATCTCAACAGAGATGGGGTGAACGCTTGAGCTTTCTATGTGCAGGAAGCAATCTTTCCAACCCATTTTACAGCATAAGATCCAATGTAGCCACCCCATGCCCCGAGAAACTGAGGGAGGGGAGGAGACGAGAGGGACGTCAGAACGCCGAGTTCTGGTTGGAACGATTAGTGGGGAGACCTAAGGCTAGCTTCCTTTGTGTCCACCGCACTCGTCGAACCCGTTAGAACGCGAAACGTCGACGCCCGGTGTTTGGTTCTCCCATTCGAACGCGTTCGTCGAGTGCAGTGGAGACAAAGGCTGCTAGCTTGTGGTCTACCCTCTAATCGCTCCAATCAGAGTTCGGCGTTCTGACGTCCCTCTCGTCCCCTCCTCTCGCTCACGTTCTCGGCGCATGGATAGAGTCATGTCTCGTTGATATGGACCCTGTTATATAGATTTACCGCTGGAGGCAAACTTTTGGGGATGAACGGAGTAAATTCACGCATTTTGGTCTCGGTATAATAGGAATCACTCACACCAGGGAAGACTTTTGGGGGGGAAATGGAGGTGTCCATATTAAACTGACATGTTTGTAACTCGCGCTCGCGAGCACATATCAAAGTGAGACCCAGCGGGCACCATTGCTATACAAGAGTGCTGCTACTCTACATAGCTATTATGAGGCAGTCGGCTGAAAAGCCGTAAATTTTCCCGTCGCCACAATAAACAGCCGATGCCGCCTTGGGGGACGTCACTCGTCAAGGACACTGAACTACGGGTGGAGAGCAAACGCTCAGTGCTTAGTTTTCTGAGCGGTGGTTAGCATTCCTGCCGAAGCTGCTTCCGGGGTTCACATGGGCAGCTCCCCCTAATCCCCCTTTCCATCTTCCGCTCCTCTTCCCTTTGTAGTCCGCCGCTCCCTCAGTGAGAAATTTACGGTGTTTTCGCTGGGTGGTGCCCTGTCGCATTGGGCAATGGATTGGCCTGGTGCGGGGGAGCAGAGAGAAACGGGCAGGGGATGGGAGGAAGAGGGGGGGTGAGTTGGAAAGGGCGCGCGATTATTGTACATGAATGAAACCTGGAAGACAGAAGCAACGTGAGGTATGCGTGTTCCACAGCGGTTTCCTATACAACCGGCACTATATTGCAAACAATTCTGCGCTAGCTCTTGCGCGTCTACCATATACGAAGCTCCGCATTCAGCGCGAGCTTTCTGACATTGCTAACATAAGCGTGCACGCTCAGGCACGCGCAACCAAAGAACTGTGGAAGCCAGCAAGCTCGCGCTGAAGGTGTAGCTCCTACTAAATATAGTGGTGCAGGTAAGCTTCGCATATCTAGCAGATGAGTCAGATTTACCTGAAACACAAGGGAATATTCCTCGATGTAAACTTCTGTTGGGATCTCCCAGAATCCTGCGCATCGATCAGGACCAGAAAACGTTGTATTTAGACAAAATAAAAAATACGTACATATATATATATATATATATATATATATATATATATATATATTAGTGTGTCGAACCGAAAAAAATACGGGTTCGGTTACGGTTCAGGTTCAGGTAAATTTATTTTGTTCCGGTTCAGTTCCGATTCGATTAATTCGATCCACGAACCGGTTCGGGGCGCTGAACCGGTTCGCGAATCGGTTCGGAAATTATAAATGACAAATTGCAACATCAAAATAAATTACAAATAAAACATCTGAAATCAGCACATACGAAACGGGATACATCGTAGTGTAAGGCTCAGGGATTTCTACCAGGAATGGTTTCTTTATGTGCACTCCAAGGTTACCTCACCGACGTTTACGCATTCGGACTTCATCTAATTGGGTCCGACGCAGTAGCTGTAAAATCCGCGACCTCCTTACAAACCCACTTACAAGTAGAACTCGCTAACTATCCCGCCACCTCGGCGTGTAAGCAATTGAAGGAACAGTGGGGAGAAAATACAGCTTTCTTTATTTGAACTAGCCTTCGGTAACTCAAATTAGACCCTTAAAGAAGTTTTCATTAAACAAGATACGGAATATGAAAAACACTTCACCGCACGCAACGCCAGAAGGACGTAATAGGATAAATATTAAAATAGAAGAGTTCGCTGTCTCACAAATATGTTAGCTTCTAAGTGCCTATACGAAACCGGATGCAATATTATCAAACTCCACAGCCTTTTCTTTTCTCATTCCGATGGAAGCAAGCTTCAAGAACTCGCGCGTTCTAGAAACGTGTTATGAAATGAGCTCACAGTAGCATTTAGGATTTACGAGATTGTAGGAAAATGAAATCCCGTGACGCGATTTTTTTTTTTTGCACAGCCTTTCAATTCTCTTTCTTCCGTGCAAGCCGCGACCAGCGCAATACTGGTTCCTATGTCAAGATTCATGGATGCAGCGTTTGTCAAGATTCATGGATGCTGTGTTTATATTCCTAAGACTGAGTGGAGAAGAAAAATATGTAAGCGAGGTGTGTGTCAGTTGACGGCACTTAAAAAACAAATGGCATTGATAACACATTCATTGTCAACAGCGCGTGGCCGAACCGTTTTGACATAAGTCGGTAACCGTTATTTTTTTTCCGGTTCAGTTCCGGTTCGGGTTCATCGCGATAACAATATAACGGTTCGGGTTCGGGTTCAGTTCCGGAAAAAATACCGGTTCGGTTCCGGTTCGACACCCTAATATATATATAAATATATATATATATTATATATATATATATATATATATATATATATATATATATATATATATATATATATATATATATATATATATATATATATATATATATATATATATATACAACACGGGCACTTCACATCATCGTACGTGGTCTCCGAGGAGGATATAAACGAAATTGTGCAGATGAATGAACCGTACTTAATCCAATGAAATAAAGAATCCAAGTTTCCAGGAACCCGCCGATTCCTGGCTCCGCCGTTTTTTGGCTTTCGGCGGGTTCCTGGAAACTTGGATTCTTTAATTCATTGGATTAAGTACGGTTCATTCATCTGCACAATTTCGTTTATATATATATATATATATATAATGGTTACCAAGAAACAACGTGCTACTAATTGTAAATTCATAATGTTTCGCCATGTTTAAGCACTCTACATGAAAACACTAAGCGACACGAATTCGCTGCTGTCTACAAAAATAGATCGTTCGATATCCGCTGAATTCTGCTTTGAGCGAACGAGTCGAGTTTTCTTAACGCTTGCTTCGAAAATCCAGCAGTCGCCTAGAGTTGGGTCCCAACGAGCTCTTTAAATTCGCTGCAAATTACGCGTGCCCATCTCCGTGTGTATTTCGGCTCCGGTTTTGAGGCTTCTAACGAGGAGCACTTAAAGGAAAGCGCGGCCTCATCAAACATTAAACTTTGTTTCACCGCACCCTCGACTCTCTTCGTTCCGCCCGCGCCGCCGTTCTTGATTTTTCCGTCTCGTCCGTCTCATTATGCGAGATGCGCGCTAAAAGCGTCGGCTGCTCGCGGCGGACGCGCCGAGCATGGACGTCCACGGCTCACTAATTAACTTTTTCGCGGAGAAAAGCATTCGTCGCTTCCTCTTTTTGGGCCTCCTCGGTGGCTGCGCCAGGAGCGGCTCCCAAGCGCGCAGGGATGCATAAAACACTCTTGATCCTTTTTAAAGCTCTTTAAACAAATTGTTGAGGATCATTAGTTCTGCCCCATGTTTTCGATAGCATCGAGAGCGCGCCGTAATCTGGCGCTAATTAAGCACCTTCCTCTTCGATCTTCGCAACAACTTGTCACGATCAAAAAAAAAAAAAAAAAGAACGGAGGGAAGAGGGGTGGTGTGAAGCAGCTCCGATAAGCGACCGTTTTGAACTGTAAATCATGCCCCCGATAACGTTCCGAGCGTCGTCCCCGTCCCTCGCCCTCTTTCTCCCTCCGTGTAATTAAACGACGTAACCGTGATTCGCTCGCTGCAGGCTGGCGTGGCTCGCTGTGCGCCGCGCGCGCTGCGCTACCCAGCCGCCACCGATGGCCGCAGCGCGCTGGCGCTCTACTGGGCCGCGTTCCCTTTAATGACTGATCTCTGGGGCTCCAAATGGGATTATATGCCAGCGTTCCCCCCCCCCCCCCCCCCCCCCTCTTCCCTCCTCCTCTTGGAGCCCGGCGGCCCGGCATTTCTAATGGTTATTCCCCTGGAATACCATTAGACCGGCACGGATTCGGGGGGAAGTTCGAAGCTCTCGGTTGATGATAATGACGATTTGTTTGCGCAGTCAACGAGGTGCGCATCCTCGAATGCTGCCAATCAGACGTGTTTGGTGTGTGTGCGCGTGTGTGTAAATGTGCGTGTGTGGCTCTTAACGCGCTGACGCTGCGCAGGCTGCTGTCGCTTATAGGGCTGCGCTCGTTAGCGCCTGAATGCAATTTCGATGCCAGAATGGTCAATCAGTGCTTCGCGGCTACGAACACGCGGGGGGAGTTTGGGGCCTGGAAAAGGGGGAAGGTTTGTTTGGAGCGACGTATTGATAGCGTTGCACGCTCGCGTTTTCCGCAAAGTTGCCGATAATGGGAGTTGTGCCGTGGACCCGAGCGCGGGCGCGGCCAGAGCACTTTAGAAATCGGGTTCGCGCATAATGTCGGTAGTTGTAAAGATTCTCGGCATTCACCTTCTCTAAATACCGAGCTCGAAAAGGAAGACCTACTTTCGAATGCTGCTTAGGGTGGAGGGTCGCGAATAATGGGTATTGTGCGATCAACGCGACATCTTGCGGAAGCAAAGGGGTTGCTGATGTAGGAAGATAAGTGCATCGATGCTGCGCGTGGTGATCGTGATTAACAAGTTTTCTCTGCATTTTTCTTTTCGGGGTCAGGGTAGTAAAAGTTGCTGAACGGAGAAAGTTTGAGGTAACGTTTAAGAAACGCAAATGCACGCTCAGTTTCTATTTATTGTTTATCCTATTGTGCTTCTTAAAACACACGTTGATGTTCGGAAAAATACCGAACAGAATAGAAATAACTGCAAGTGTGCAGCTCTCCAGGATGTTTCTAGGGCTGGGTGTCGATCAGAAATTTCAACCCAATAAATCGCCACACTTTAATAGATAAATTATTCGATTAATAGGTTGCGTTAACCTTCAAGCACTATGTCTGAAAAAAACTGCAAAACTGCACTTTTTGCATACTTTACTATTTCTTTCTCTGTCATCAATGGCGCAATGAACAGCCTTACTTAAAATGACGCTGTACCAGCCACACACACACACACACACAAAAAAAAAACACGATCGAGCACTTTGAACAATAAAATATTTATGCATTTTAATTTAAACCTCACAATTACTCCGGATTCCAATCTTAGAGAACGCTATACTCTGCGAAAACTTTTTTTGGCATTTCAGTGGAGAGGAGGAGAGCCCGCGCACAAATTTATTCAGCCTTCAAAATGGGAGAGGGAGCACGTGTCCAGTGCATCGCCAAGAAACGTTGTCGCCGAGTATAAAGTTCTTTAGAGTGAAACACAACAGTCCTGTCTCTTGAGGGAACAAACGTGCACCAAGCATTAAGCAGGCATATTTTACTTTCTCTTCGAAATTTATAACTCAAAAGCCAACCGATTAACCAGTAAAAAAATCACGATTAAAGCCATAGTCGATTAATCGGAATGTTCATCAATCTACTGCCCAGCCCCAGACGTTTTCTCTCGATGTCTTCCAACAATCGGTTCTACAACGTTTGTGCTTTCATTGGAATCCTCATCGAATATACTGCCTACTGCCGACACTGCTGTTGATGGAATAACTGTTGCTCGTTCGCATTTGTAGCGAAGTCGCAACATAAGGTTTTGTTGAATGTGCATCTTAGGGATGTGAACGATTAACCTCACGGACTGAGACACAGGAATAATATGCGTTGGCAGGCGTACAATGCATGCAAACGCTCACACTTTTGAAGTCCCAGATTGAGATATTTCTACTTGTGTGTTTGACAAATATACTATAGTGTTTAATGATATATCTAGAAACGTGAAGACAGCACTTTAATATAAAGTCCTTTGTCTTAAAATATTCGGTACTTTTTTTGCATATTTGGTATTATCTGCCACAAATAATCAATTCGTCGCTATAACGAAGGGGGGGGGGGGGGGGGAATTATTCGGTGACTACGTTCCCTGTAAAGAAAAAAAAGTAACTGTCTGGTTAGGACACGCGTGTCAAAAAATTATTTTTCTGCGAAAAAAAATATTTATAGCAATATTGACGGCGCGATGTTTATTTTAAATTCTGCGCGCACATGATGTCATAGAATGGTCATACACTCTTCCACGATAAAAACGGTTAAGTTGAGGCGAGCTGGTGTAAGATATACATGATGATCGAAACCTGAGTTTCTGGTTTGAAAGACGGAAACTTGTGAAGGAGGAAGAAAAAGGAATAGACAACGTCTCAAATTCATGCATAACTCTTTCCACCTCAACGAGATGGTCCTACACTCATTCCAGCACAACGTGACGGCCAAGCCGATCCATCTCTCCTCCACGCACACCAAATGCCGAGAGACAAAAGTAAGTGGAAATGTGGTAACTACCGACTAAATCGCGTCACGCGCCGTCAATATTGCAGTAAAAAAAATTATTTCTTTTTTGTGTAAAATTAATTTTTTTGGCACGCGTGTCCCAACCAGACTGTTTAGAAAAAAAATTTTTTTCAGGGGCCCTTTAATGTCATTTACACATTGCTGGAGTGCTTTTTCCATGTAGCAAAGGAAGCTTCACGGGAGCACGCAATGCGTATACTTGATAATTATGTGTACTAAATATATTCGCTTCGCAATAACTTTTCTGTTTATTTCAAGAAGTCGGTATCATTAAGGCGCAGGCAGTTAGTCAGCTAGAAATGAAAGGGCGATTACACTAACAAATAATCAAGTGAAACAATTACCACGGCGCTATTCTTATCTCACAGAAGCATAAAATAATGAAGAATAGTTTAACGCAAATCCTACCGATGGGATGGTTTCAAACAGAACACTGTATAAACACTGTATGAATGCGGGCTGAGATACCTTAAGGGTCTCGGACCCGATGATATGACCTGTTAAGAAGCGTTGAAAAAAACTCAACCCTGAATACGCCACAATAACACAGTGTAGGGTCATTCGTGCGACATATTCCGACAAAAGAGAAACGGTTATGAACAGCGCCTTTCAACACGACAGAAGAATAAGAAAAGAATAAAAGGCTCGCGTCTTGTACCACGTCTTTGTTACTATTTCGAAAGCAGAACGGAAAAGAATTATGCATGACGGCATGTACCCCCTCTCCTAGATGATCTAGTTACAGGTAGACATTGAAAAGAAAGAAATCTATAGTTGGAAAAACGCTCTGCTGCAGCAAAGTTCGGGGCGGACCAAGCTTTGTTCCTGATAGAGAGATTCCGACCCTAAATATCCCCACACAACTCTAGCTCTCCTTGTTAATCTATCACTTTTTTTTTTCTTTTCTGCAGCTATACGTTTTACTTTTTTTTTCTTTCTTTGTTCTCCTCTGGTGTACACAGCAATGCATCGCGGTGATCAAAAAGCGCCCTTGTTCCGTATAGAGTCAGGGGCGTCCCCAAAGATCTCCGCCAAACTACCTCGTAATTTATGAAGCATTGTCCCCAATTTGCTTTTGTCGCCCCTGGCGTGTGAATAGGTTGCAATCATTCGCACCAGGGGATTCGCGCAATGACCGCGGGGGGGAGAGGTGGGTCCCGGGCGTGCACCTCGGCGCCGCACCCGTGGTCTCGTCTTCGTCGCAGAGTGGCGGCAAAGAGCGCCGTCGGGCCTCCTTTGTCCGCGGGCGTCCGGAATGGCCGTGTAACATGCGCACCGCTGTTCGGCGTGCAAGGGGCCCCGCACTCTTCCGCCGTGTTTGTGGGTTGCCGAATTCCCCCGGTGCTGGCTTTGGCAGCGCTACGGAAGGCACGTTTTCACGCTTAGACTCACTTCGTTTCTCGAAGGACTGTTGTGGCCCCTCCCCTCCCCCCCCCCCCCCCCTCCTCACACACACACATACTCACAAAACATAATGATGTTAAGTTTATTTATTTTTATCAAGGAACAGCTGACTTATCAAAACGCCTCGGAAGATTAGTAGATTCGACGAGGAAAAAGACAATACCTCTGAGAGCACAAAAAAGGTGCACTAGGACGCTTTAACGGTCATTACTTTGACCAGTTCACGGGTTTTTGTGTTTTTTTTTTTTCAAGATGTTTTTGTTTTATCAATGCGTCGAAGCTACGCCTCATGAATCCTTCGGGCTTATCTGATCAGTGGACGATGAAGTATATCCACTTGAAGCTTTCTACAAATTCCTTCGCTTCCCCGTTATTCTCAGCTCTGATAGATGCTGACAGCCAGACATTGGGAAGTAATCCGTTACAAAAAACGGATCACTGGTAATCTGTTCCTTTTTCAAGTAATTTTGTAATTGCCACGTTACTCTTCTTCGGAAGTAATTTGTAATGTAATTTCATTACAAAAATATTGGTAACGGATTACTTTAATAACTCGTTACTTTTAAAAAAATGAGCATAATATAGAAACTGGAGAAACATGACACCCGCTCGACCAAAGCTCAAAAACAAGCGCTCGAGCCCATGCATTTTTCAGTACTGCATGCAACTACACTCCTGCATGCCCGTTTCGAAAGGGAGCTTTCGTAGATCGGTTCCTTACCACCGAATCTCCTAGCGGAAGTAGACGCTGCTACTGACTCCTGAGCATGCGCACCGCTAGCCTTGTCAGCACAATTCCAGGGATCCTTTCCAGTTGCTGTAAGCGGGTGCGGTAGCAGCTTTCGCTGCCTTGTCAGCTTACAGGTGAACGGTGTGCACCTACATTCTTTCTTTTAAATACAATAGTTTATTTTTCTACCATAATGAGGGCGTATGAGAAATGGAAAGTAGTGCTGCAGAAGATTTTCGAAAACGTCAAAAGTTGTTTGTATTGTTTTTTTGTTAAGTGTGTACAAGAAGAGTAGAAAGTAATTTGTAACGTAACGAGTAAAGTAATCCGTTAATTTTCAGCGAAAGTAATTTGTAATTGTAATCCATTCCATTCGAGGTTCGGCAATTTGTAATTGTAATCCATTACATTTTTCGAGTACCGGGCACAAGTCTGCTGACAGCTGCCATCCCTCACGTCCTTCATCATCTCATTCATATTTTGAGCCTCTGATATTGCAGCATTAAACGATAAGTACAATCTGAAACAAATCGTAAAGCGGTAAACTGCAGAGGTGTTACTTCATTATGTTCCTGTATTTTTTCTTTTTGTTTTATGGTTACCAAGAGATTCGAGCGTGTGCGATGACGGAGTCGGGATAGAGCACGTGCTTTGGTCAGTAGTGGCGGTTGCATGGCTTCGATAATATCGAAACTAGTCGGGCTTCAAGTCAGAAAGCTACACGTGCCTTTTCCTCTCCTTTTTTGCTCAAAATACATTTCCCGCTACTCAGATCGTCACAAAAAGGCTAGGTTCAGGAGGTAAACAACTAGATTTTCAGCTTTCGTGCAAAAGAAGTCAATAAAAACAATATTTAAAAAAAAGAAGTGACAACGACTGGTTTATTTTCCTTCAAACACTCGTGCCGGCGCAGCATTTTAATTTTTGACATTTAATTATATATACGATAGCTTCATGTTAGTAATCATACAAAAACATAGTAATATATATATATTTATTTTTCATGCGACAAACAATTACAAGTTGGGAAATGCGAAGATTAAACTTTTGGGCTGGGTAATTGTTTGCAGTCGTCCGTTTGGTAGCACTAATATACGGCTTTAAAAAATATATATATTCAAATACAATGCCTCCAGAAGTTCAGTAAATCGGGAATAAAAAATGCACTATTTGGTCAAATGAAAAAAAAAAAAATATATATATATATATATATATATATATATATATATATATATATATATATATAATTTATATTATAAGTTTACGGGAAAAATATAGTAAAATCTTTCCCCTTGTGGCGTGTATAAATCCAGCAACAAAACCAGGACATAATCCCACACCAAATATTCAACTTATTCCTTTTACTCATTTTTTGTGAAGCGGAACAAAATTAACCGTTGTTTTATTTCTTATAGACCAGGATTTTCATTTCACCCATTTTCACATAAGTACTTGATTACAAATTAAACCGCCCTATAAGGTACTCGTTTGACTTGATTAGTTAGGCAAATAAAACAATATGTTAAGAAATAAGCCCTTTTTATTGATTTCATAATAATAAAGAGTAATTGTACATGTGTGACACATGTATTCCATAACGTCACAGCGCTTCTCATACCATAGTTAGCTGCATGAAGTCACGACGGCACAGACATTTCAGCTGAAATCAATGTTTCCGAAAAAAAAAAAACTCGGTTTACATTTTTTTTTTTTACTCTATAGATGAAATAACCTTTATTATCTCAACTTGATAATTTGCCCAACGGAAACACACTTAATAAAAACGAATGTCTGTAATGACTTAACAATTATCCAAAAATAGCAACAAAAAAAACACACAAAAAAAACACTACACATGCAAGTCAGACTTCCCGCTAGCAGCTAAAAACTCGTCCTGCTAGGCGATCATAGAAAAAGGCTACATACAATTGGAGTAGGTTAAGATGGCAACACGGTGGTTTTATACATTAGACCCATGTTCCAGGGGAAGAAAACAAAAGCAAAAAAACAAAAAAACTAGCCGCCGGAGAGCCAAAAAAAATTTTTTTTTCGTGTAGGACTCATCATTATATTAGGCGCAGGACAAAATCCGTCATCAGCGTTACATTCTTATTTCAAACTCTTTCTCCCCACGTTTCCCCCATTAAAAAGCAGGAAAAACGAGCCCCAGAACCTGCCGCGTCTCGTTACACCGACGTCTCTTTCCGCACGATAAAGTTGGACTGCTACGTTCGCCATCACTACGGCACCGGAGCGTGTGCCGGATGGACGCACACACAAACGCAGTCTGAAGCCAGCAACTGCTACGCAGACCCCTCACATTTGCGGTCATTAGAGTAGCGGCCAATAACTTAGCAATGACACCTATAACCATCATGTTTCGCATATTCAATTAATCTCCGAGGTCAACACCGATTCGTGTACAGTATGTTGCTTTTGAAGTTTTATGACGTCAGTCGCTGACCTTCTCCAGTTATTGACTTTGAGCCATCGCGACCTTGTCTAGAGGCCAGTTTTGAGCGAGAGAACTCTACAGACCTTTTTCGTTTACTCTCGTTCCCAGCCACCTAATAGGCAGATCCGGTATGAGCAACGAAACAATAATAAAGCATTTCAACGTGTCAATATTAAAAAAAAAAATAATAAAGGGGAGGCAAAACGAGAATCTGTGACGGTTACGCTTATATCTTAAATGTGTTTTATTGGCGTGGCGCCGGCAAAACAGTGTTTTTACTCATTCCAGAAGCGACATTCAAGGTGGTGGCGCCCTTGTGGAAAAGGTCTATAGAAGACAAGGTTAACAAACAAGCGAGCTGGTTAACGTATGTGTGTTGTCCTTTGCCTCCTTGGTCGTTCGTCGTCTCCAGTTAGAATCATGTGGAGAGAACTCTTTTTATACACTGCCAAGAGCCCCAAATCATTTGTAGCAGCCTGGACCCTCCCTCTCTCTCCCCCCCCCCCCCCCCCCCCCTTTTTCCCATTTTCAAGTTACTTTGCTGTTTCTGAAATGCAGCGGTTGGAATTATTTATTTACAACTGTCCGACAGGACAGAACTCCGGTTGGGTTTCACGGAGGTCCTCCCTCAGAAGCGACCTTAGGCGAGATGCCGCCTTCGTTAGTCGTCCTTTCTGATCCCTTCCTCACGGGGGGGGGATCACCGCCTGGGGTCCTCATCGGGCCACACCAGCGACACGGGGGGCAACACGCCGAGGCAACGCTCGTAGCGGGCCACGGCCGGTGCTCTCTATGCAAATGGGCCGCGATGAAGACGGATAATTCGATCGATTATTCGGGAGCGGCGGGCGGGGCGACTCGTCTTCGGGCTTCCGGCAGCGGGCTGAACAGAGGCGGCCAGTAAATCTCCAAGGGGTCCTGGAATCGCGCGGGTTCCTTCCAAATGAGCTGCGCGCGCCGTCCGCTCGTCGACTTCTATCTGACGCGACCCGACCATGCTCCTTCGCCTCCTTCGCTGCGTCCCCCGTTCTTTTCCTCTCCAAGAGGCCATTTATCAAAGGGGAGATCCTATTTTTCTCCGGTCCCTCTCCTGTTTCTCCCTTCCTCCCCAGCGCACCCTGTCTCCTCCTACCGCGTTCTGCCCCGTACCAATTTTTCTTCTTTCGTGTTTCTAGTTCAAGATTATCTTGGCTTTTATTCTGATCTGAAGCCGATGCGTCGTTCGGTGATCATCTACGTCGAGGCCCATAATGAATCTGTTTGCCGTTTAAACGAGCGCGGCTTCTGTGGATGGACTGCGCTGCGTCCTTTTTTCTCTGCCGAGGGGCACGTGACGGGCCAAGTGCTCCGCGAGAGATGTCCGACTCGTACGACTCAATGCGCTGGCTAAAACCCGCACTGTTTCGTCACGCTACACGCTAGCTCGGGATTGGTGTATTTATTATTGTTATTATTATTATCATTATTTTTTGTAATTGACCCCGTAAGTGATGACGTCACAGCATTGCGTCTGGGTCCAAACAAACCGTTGCTAGGGGCGTTGCTATGGACTAACGCATGGAGACACCACACGAGGCTAGATTTTTGCTTATTAGTAAGCAAATAATTTTTTGTAAGCAACCTAATTTCTCGATATCTAATTATGAAAATGTTCTAGTCATCTCAGTGTCGTATTGCAACGATGAAAGCCATTTCTGAAGTATTCCATTCCGGTTTGCTTTGGTAGCAGACGACACGATAGATTTGCTGGCCTCTGTTGCAGCGGGCGTCTTCATTGAATTGCGTCGGTAAACGAGCAACACAAGTAAGTGCATCGCCATGGCCGCAGAGGCCTCCGCAATGTGCGTTTTCTTCTTTTCTTTTTTTTTCTTTTTTTTTTTTGTGAAGAACCCAGTTTAGTTTAGACGGGCGAAAATTCCGTAAAATCAAACCACGTCATGCAGATCAGTTACGACGACGACCTGAAGTGCATTACCGTCGTAGTGCAGGTCAGCATGAGAAACAAATCGTACGCCGTCGAGGTAAGTCGTTTGTTATTATTATTATTGGGGTTGTCAGGTTATTAAAATATTGCATGTCTATCGCAATTTCGCAATTTTTTTTTTGTATATATTAAATTTAGTGGATGTGCTCTTTCGGTAAAGATGTCCATCGAACCCGCGATGAGAGTGCAATCTGTAATAAACTCACCTTATGTTTTTATCCAGGTCTTTCGTGTTTTGGGGTTTTGCGGAAATCTGAAGAAACTGCAAGAATCTTTCTCCACGCGATGATTACAACCAGGTACGAGGCACCCTCCCATAGCGCGAGTCCGCAAACAAAATTTGGGATCTCTACCGATCGTCTGAAGTACTTGTCTCACGGGTGCATTGCGATCTTTTAGCAGACGATCATCTCGATCGACGCCCGGACTTTCGATAAACCATATTTTGCACCGCACCCCACTACGAATTCTTATAAGTATCTGAAACTCATTATATTTCAAACAAATGCAATATCGGAATATCGTCTTTATTCACCCGATTCAGACGCCGGCGCCGACTTGGCCGCGGGCGTGTGGCAGACGGCTTTCTTCTCGCATTCGTCGTCTGCTGCAGGCATCTTGAGGACCGGAAGCTGCAGTCGTAAATATTTCAGAAACAATCGATTTCCGACACACTTCTGTCGAAACATATTAGACATTCAAGCTTTCTATATCTGTGTTTTTTTAGAAGTTTAAATCCTACTGCTGATTTTTGAACGGTCGGGTTTTCGTAGCGAAACCTAGCCGCATGCATTTGCCCATAACAACGACCCTAGCAACGGTTTGTTTGGACCCGTGACGTCACACTTACGGAGTCAATTGTCGTACGGGGTTTTTATTTGCTCTTTCTCGCGTGAGTTGAAACATGGTGGCGCTAGTGTGCGCCCCCAACCACTTCCGGTTCCGAACTAGACGGCGGGTTTCGCCGCATTTGCGAAATCAAATATACAAGCTATATTTTGGAAATGACCACGGATAGCACCGTCAGACTTAAACAATATTTTACGATAAAAGAATACAACAAAAAAATAATTACGATATATACTCGAACCGGAAGTGTGCCGGGGCTACCCTTCGATGACGCCACCAAGTTTGTTGCCGAAAAAAAAAAAAAAAAGGCGAATAATTCAAATAGTGTTTTGAGAGGCCCAAAAACCCAAAACTCACAAAATTTGATTTTATTTCTCTCCTCCTCTGCACGAGAGGTATTGCAGCTTAGCTCCGACGTCACGGTCAAGTTATCGTTGTACAAAGTTTCTTGAAAGCTACGAGCAAGGTCGCAGCCGCGTCACGTCGAGTTGTGTCGAGAAAGTTACAGGTGTCAAGTGGAAGCCCACTTGATGTGGGTTTTAGCGGCTATTTTTGTTTATCGACTATGCCCGAATGATATAATCGGAACATTACGAGGAACCTATTTGTGAGTATACTTGCTAAACTGGGTGTGCGTAAAATCTAAAAAAATATAAGCTATGGGAGGCGACGAGTTTGTTGTTTCTACTCAACGAGAATCCGTAAATATTTTAAAGCGCTAAAAAAAAAAAAAAAAAAAAAAATATATATATATATATAGCAAGAATGAGGTGACACATAAAACTCACTTGCCCTGTTCACATGCGCCCCACAGTACTACCTCGGAGCTCTTAGAGCTGGAAATAGTGCTGCGTCAGACTCAGAGCTGTTCCTATTATCGATTCAGCGCTGTGATCTATGTCTGAACCGGCCTTAATTGTATCACTATCATATTCGCTACAATCATGCATCGTGGTTATGCTTTAAACAAAACGGTGTTGATGTCGCTGGCCTGTAATAAGGCGGAGCCTCCTGAGGGGGCGGTTCACCGAACGATACTTTAGCGAATAATTGGGCGCCGCGAAGCGGAGTTTACGTGTGGGCCAATACACACACACATGTGGGTTCACATTTTTTGTAATGAGCCGCCTCAGACTGTCGCCGCGAAGCGGCGTAAAGCGCAGCGCGGCGGATGGGTTAACGAAAGCATTATATGCCCCGTTACGCGAAAATCCGGCGGCGTCGGCGGCGTGAGCGAGCGATGGTACTAAAAATGGCCGCCGGCGCAGAGTAAATACACGTCAAAAATGCTCGGATTGACGTCAAATTTATCAGGGAGGTTTATATAAACAAAGTACATTAATGGCTTCGAAAATAACTTTTGGCACATTTCGGCCTGGGTGGGAAGCGACCCCGGGCCTCCGGGGTGCCAGACGAGCACGCTTCCCCGATGCATGGCGGCTCCACGGTTCTTGCTGACTAAAGGTTGGCCCGGTGCATGCGTCGCCGACCACAAGGCAATGGTCCTCTCAATCGACCTCATCCCTCCACCGCCGACACCGCCACAACCGTTACGACATGCAGATTACACGCCAAATGCCCCCTTTCGCATCTCCCACACGTAAACAGTCTTAAGTGTCTCTGTCGATTTTTTTATGAGTCAAGAGGCGCGCCTTACCCGCTCGTTAGAAAATTATTTTACAACGTCCTTACAGCAAAGAGCTAAAGCAGGAACAAAAAGATGTGATGACCAAATGACAACAATATAAGAAGGGGGCGAAGAGACAAAGAATGACGTTCGCGGCCGCATCAGGTGTCAGGTTCCAGCGGAAGATGCGCGGGCCCTCTCCAGCCGAGTTCTCACGTCGCGGCAGCACCCCGGCGTGTGGAAAGAGCGGCCAGATAAAGCGCGGGGGCGAACTCGGCCCTGCCGGGGAGACAAGCAGAGGGGGCTACGACAGGGGGGAAATTGCGCGGGATTAAGCGATCAAAACTGTCCTAGCGGTTGGCGAAACAGAAGAGTGGGTGGTCTTGCCGGCTCAGATAAGAGGCCGGCCTTTTGATATATGGGCCGGCTCTGGCGGGTCGCTCCTTCTCCAGTCTTGTCGCCGTTCTTTACGAGTGGCGGGTTCCGGCACCTCGTGTGTCTGGGCGCTGCTCTGTCCTGGTGGTTGCATCGCGCGCGCTCTGCTCTGGAGAGAGAGGGGGGAGTCTCTCTTGACAGTAAATGAGGGCTCTCCGACGAGGTGTTCGCACGTGCCGTTTCTAGTGAGCATCTGTTTCCTATGTGTTTAATGCAGACGTTAAGAAGGTGGTCTCTCAGAGGAGCTCACTTCATTTTGTTCCTGAATGTGGACGATCACTCTCGCGACAAAAGAATCGCAGTTGCATAAGGCAATACTTGGAAAGCGGAAGCCCGCCCGTTCTAGAATAATATAAAGTAATGTCAGATTTCAGTCAACCAACGAAAAGCAGTACTTAAAAAGCCAAAGGAGTGTGGTTGTTTCCACTTAATTTTGGCAGATCTTATCATTTTGGAGGGCAGTAATAAGCAAGATAGTAAGATAAAGACAAAGAAATAACAATGAAGTTCAGTAGGACTGGTCTGACCCTTATTTTCTCACTACTTCTCAGTGCCACAAGTGTTACCTCAGAGTCCCGAGTTTTCATGTGGAAGTGTTTTGCGATGACCTCAGGTCACGGCACATATGGGCATCAACACATATTCTCACTGCACTTAATCGCTGCAGACGTGCAAAGGTTTATTCCTTGAGGAGAGGTAGAAATTTTCACGGGGGAGGATAAGGAGGTTCCGAGGAGTGATCCTTATGGGTTTGTGTACTTTAAGCAGAAACTCCGGGTGGGAGGTGGGGGGAGGAGGGGTTAGGGCAAATTAATCACTGCAGTGGTGGTTACCGGTTCATGTCTCTCATCATTTCTTCACAAGTGAAAAATAGATGGAGACCTGGAAGGTTTCTTGGCGTTCACTATGGCGCCCATCGCTAAAATTGGGTAGGCGCCGATCGAGCATCCAAGTCTGTTTTGCTGCTGACTGTACGCACTCCGTCGTATTAAAGCTCCCGAGCAAGGCGTCAGATCGCAACGGTTTCCCGCTGCGTGCGCGTGCTCTCGAATTCGGCCGCCAACGAAAGCGAGAATAATATGGAAAAGGGTTGCTGCATGTTTTAGAGAGCGGCGCGCGTCCATACACTGGGCCATAGACTACAGGAAGTGTTGCGGATATTGGCGGTCGTGATTTATCGTTCCCCGAAGGGTCTCCGCGAGGAACGACGCGTCCGCGCAGACTCTGTGGGTGCCGTACCCCGGCCGCGCTTGATTCCGTATGCATGCAGTTTGCCTCTACTCAGATTTCTGTTGGAGTCTCGCTCGCGAATCAATATTAAGCGCTCCGTGATAGATGTGCGGCGGTATTGCGCGTGGTGGGCCTTCACGGTGCAATTTTTTGGGCATCACTCTCGACTCCAATGTCGAACCGAGGCAGGCCGCCGCCGCGCGCATGCCGCTTGCCCGTCTGGCACCCAAGAAGGATCTCAAGCTCTGCGATGGAGTTTGATGCCTCTCAAACTGCAACCCAGCACATTTTAAAAGCGCTGAGCACCTGCTGCTGCTGCTGACTAGTCTGCTGCTGTTCTGCTGACTTGCTGAGACTTCCTGACCTGAAGTTGACCTGCTGGCTAGAGTACTTTTGAACGCCTGGGCTGCGAAGAGCGAACTGCATTAACCTAAAAGGTGTAATGACGCCTGAAAGGCAGGCTGAGGCAGCATACAGCTACATTTGCAGACTCCACCACAGGAGCACACGCGCACACAATATGCGTGGCTGCGGTCCGCACAGCCTCCGATATCTCTCGATCTGTCAGACGGGTAAGCGACTGGAGCCTGAACTTCGAGTCCCAGCACTAAATCGTAGCATACCAGTGTGACGTTAAAGGGGCCATGCAACGGTATTCGCTTCGAATGTTTTTTTTTTTTTTTTTCACTTTACACGAGCTTATTGGCCACTAGTGGGACCCAAGTAAACTCTTAAGCAACGCCGCTGACCAATAAACTCCGTTGTTGCGGTGTAATTTCAAGGACAAAAACGAGCGTTTTCATTCAATCTCTCCTTCGCAAGATTTGATGACGTAACTGGGTGGTCGCAGTACCGCCCAGTGACGATATTTGAATGCGGCTCATAGAATGAATCCGAGCATTGCGTGAGCACTCGATTTGGGCTCGTGATAATCAATATCTCGACAAGCATTCAGATAGCGTCCCGTATCCAGTCGCTGCAATGACAACAATAGCCGAACCATAACAATGCTTGAAACTCAGCGCGTATCATGTGCTTTGCCGACCCTAGCGCGTGGCTATGATGAGCATTGGCGGCATATAATCGGCTCCAGGTCACGTGGCCGCTTGTTCTGGCTGCTCGTTTTTCTTTAATTTTTCGAGCGACTTCTATTGCGTGAGGGGAAAAACGAACGCTTGTTTCATAGGTCATTAACATCAGGGATTTGTTTTAAGCGGTATTTGCGCAAAGTACAAACATCGTTTTATTGCCCCTTTATAAACTGGCGGGTGCGCCACATAAGCAGGGCGGGCTACTCACACTCAAATTGTCCGCGGTAGTATTCACCGCACATGGGTTGAAGTATATAGAACGACTGACCCCGCGTTCCTCAGAAGCTGACATGCCCAACCACTGCAGAGCCCTTCTTCCGTTTCATTGTAATCCTTTTTAACACGACACGCGGTCCAACCGAACCATGCCATGGGAAAGCAAGGATCGCCTGGAAGGTTCATGAACCGTCGACTCTATGGATACACCGGGCTAGTCCAGTTCAAGAAACCGCATCTAAACCAAGTGCCGGACGTTGTCCTTTCCCCTTGCTCGACTGGCAGAATTCTCCATGGTACTCAAGAAAGTTGACGAAACTCCGTCAAGTCTCGTTTATAAACATTCTGAAGTCGATGTGATTGACAGGCCCTTTGTGCTCTTTGAATCTTTCATCACCCGAGGCACTCCTCTCCAAAACACGTCACGCTTTTTCTTTCTTTTTTTCGTTTTGTTGTTTAGTTACGTACTCATTCGAAGCGGAATTAAAATGTTTATGACGAATGTAGTGTCACTCGATGTCAGCTTTCTTCACGCTGGCGGTCAAATTCGTTCGACCGACTCGACAAGATTTGAAGCTTTGACACCTTTGAGTTGTATGAACTACAAAATTTGTTATTCTGTACGTGTACCATTGAATTTTGTACGCGGGTTCTGTATCGACCATTTCCTCAACTATCGCAGTTTCTATTTATTTATTATGCTTGCAAACTATCAGGCAGTTCTGTATGTCGCACGCCGACGACCTCCTACGAGCAATATTGCGAATAACACTTCGATTTGGTCACATACTATTAAGTATTTTCGCTGTTATTGCTGTTAGCCGTGAAAAGGAAGAAGGAAGAGGAGGAGGAGGTAATTTTATTCGAGCGAACGCACCATTCTCAAATTTCCAAGCGCGCTGCCAAGCGGAGAATAGAAGAATCGAAGGCCCGGAATCGCGGTTGGGCTTTCTTCGGGGGAGACGTGAACAGACAACACGGACAGAAGTCAATGCGGCAATTCTATTGTGAGACGCCAAGTGCGCGCGGTAGATTTGAGCTGACGGCCGTCCCTCGCTTGCCATTCACAAAAACGCACGTGTTGCCCGACCTCCCCTCTCCTCCGGCCTTTTCTTATTTTCTTTTATCGTTTTCTTATTCCCCTTTTTTTTGAAAAAAAAAAAAAAATAGAAGAAGAAGAGGAAGGACGCTCGCGCTGGTGTTGGCGGGACGGCCACGACAAAGTGCTATGGTTCCTCTCAGACTGCGTGGTGCCTCTTGACTCCGGGATAGCTCCTTTCGCGCCTCGAGTTCCCCGAGTTCCGCCGTTCAACCGACTGCGTCTTTTTGAATGAGCTCCGGATGGCAGTGTATACCCTCCTCCCCACAACGATCTCACCGAGCTGTAAACGTGCGCTTTGAACTTAGCAGTCGGGCGGTATTGACATCGCCCCGGTAGAGTTCCACCTGAAATACTCGAATGTCCCTTGCCCCTAGCCGGACCTTCTCGATTCGAAGGCTTTTCAGTCGGGCTGAAGTCAACCCTACATCCCAGGATGTTAGGCGAAAATGCTACAAAGCCATGAATAGCTTTTTCTTTTTTTTTTTTTTTGTGCTTGCGTGTGTGAGAGGTGGGCGGGGGGAGGGGGGGGGGCATCTTGGCTTCTGAGTTTAACCTGCTCCTTTCGGCAGGCAACCCCATATTCCGTCGCGATTGAGTAAACGCGCTGCACCACCGGGCAAAGCGAAAAAATGTTCCGAGTCGGACCGGAAGAAATTACGGGGATAGTATTTTTTGAGAGGAATGTGGGTTTCGGCGACCTTGTGTGCGCACCTGCATGGTAAGGAGCGGGACCTAGCGGTTTTCTTTATGGGTCGTTGTCCCAAATGGGGTCTCCTCCCTTACAGGCCACCGCTTTTCAGGAGACCGGCGGGAGGTGCCTTTTCGGGTGAGCACCTGTATTGCCCGCGCGGTTGGCACCTATATAGTACTCCCAACAAGCATTTGAGGAATGTCGCTCATTCGAAAACTGGGCGATAGAGGCTCAACTGTGTTGTCGCGTTATTGTATTCTTTAGATTCCTCTTGTTATGCATAAATCTGTTCCCAAGAGACCGATGTCACCGGTCTGTTTTGTAACGCCGCCGCCGCTGGCATGCCATGTGGGAACTGTAATCTTTCTGCACGCGCGACAACCTTGGTGTGGGTCTACGCGAGCAGAGCACGAGACGGCACGAGCTCTCTCTTGCACTACGACCTGCCACATATGAACTACAGTTATGGCAGCATCACGCACGCGTGGAATGCGTGGTGAGATTGGTCTAGACTCTATAGACATATTGCTAAATCACCCAAGCATCAATGGGAATGCAGGGATTAGTGTTCCACGCGCCCCACGTGCACACCTTCCCCGTATGAAAGATTCGAAGTTAATAACCAAAATAAAGCGTTGACGAACGCGCGTGCAAGATGCCATTTGTTTGAGGTATTTGCTTTAGAAAAGTTACTAGTGTTGAGTCCAGCACGTGAGGCGCGTGGAACACCAATCCCTGGCATTCTCCTTGATGCTTGGCCAATTTAGCAATAGGTCTATTGCGTGCTATACTATAGGGGGTACTCACTTGACGCCATATTTGAGGGTAATGTTTAGAGCGCATGCTCAGGGCGAGCTCACAATAATAGGCCGCTAAGACCGGTAATCTTAATGGTGCGGAATGCACGATGCAAAAGAACTGCGGAAGCTCGCCATCAGCACGCGCTCAGCAGTCGGGCACACAGCTATGACTGCCAGTGAATACTAAAAGGGGGGATCGGTGGCCGAGTGGGCTAGCACACACTAGAGTTCCTGTATAGGCTCCCTACGGGAGCCAGAGTTGTGCGTCTGTTTTCCACGTGCCGCCGCGCCCCTATTCGCCGAAATCCGATCACGTGAGGAGACGGATCAAGTGCCGTGCAGGAGAGTAGACGTTGCGCGCGCCCGGGCGTACGTTCCCCTGCTTCTGAGCGCGCCGTGCGCCTCGACCGTGCGATGTTGCTATTCACCGAATTCAGTCACGTGAGGAGCATGATCAACATGCCGTGCGGGAAAGACGGCGCTACGGGGATGAACGCGCAACTCTGGCTCCCGTAGGGAGCCTATACAGGAACTCTATAGCGCACACCAGCTCGGAGCACATGGAGCGAAAGCTCGCGCTGCAAAACCCAGGATCCTGGGTTCAATCCCCACCCCTGCCCGTTTCGATCTGCATGAGCATCGTGCCGGTGTGCGGTCGTGTATCACTACTGCGTGATGCACGTTAAAGACCCCAGGCTAGTGGTTGTACTGCACTGGCTAAATTTCTCATCTAAAGCTGGGAGACTCATCGCCCGTTCAGGCACACCAAGTTCTAGGCTGTATAAACATACACAGAACCTTTTTTTTTTAATACTAAAAACCCCTACGCACAGTTACGTTTGAGAGCGTTTGAGTGCGTTTGACTGCGTTGCGGCTGCAAGAAATCAGGACATCTCTGCATTTTTTGTCGCGTGCCAAGCTATGCCTTGAATTCGAATTTACGCTTCACACGAAGCACAGATGTCCCGGTGACTAATTTTCGTTTCTCGACGCAACGCAGTCAAATACCCTCAAACGCTCTCAAACGCAACTGTGCGTAGGGGTCTATTAGCCCCGAGAGCAAACACAAGCGTCTCTGCGGTCGCCGCGCCCTGATTGGGTAAGGTGTACCGTGGCGGTCAGGGGAAGGACTCCGCTTCGCGATCTCGCATCCGGCTCGCTCCCCTGCCCCCGCTTCCTGGTTTGCGATCATGCTGACCTACTGGTTAGTGCCGCAATGCAAATCCCGAAAAGAAGCCGGTATCAGCTTTCAGCACCCGAAGATATCGGGGTTAGGGCATGGACAATCAAACTAAGGATGGGAAAGGCACCGTCAGCGTCGGCCGTTGTGCGCCGCAAGCACTTCGAGGAGCGGGACCTCGTTTGCGCGGTGTACAAGACGCTGGGTTAGGCCTATACCGACGTGCTTTCGTGCCTTTTCTAAACGTGTTTGTCACTTTTACCTTTATAATTAGGTTACAAGTACTGAAAGCTATCCGTGGAAGCAATTCCGCCGATGAAACTCCCCGTCCGTCCACACGACACAGGGCGTTTGTGCGAGGGGTCGGTGAAGCGGCGCCGTAAGTGCTTCAGACGCTGGAATTCTGCTCCTTCGTCGAATGTTTAATACCGCCTCTGACCTCACGCAGAATACCCTATTGCCAGAAGGTAGGCACTATCGTTCCTTCTTATATCCCCTTCATGCCCCGTTCATACCTAATATATGTCCGCAGTGCCTGGAGTAGCATAATTGCTGGTATTATTTTTACCCTCCTAATTATAGTTCTTTCATGTTCCCCTAGATGTTTCCTTCCCTAATTGAGCCATTCCTCCAGATATCTTTCTTTTATACGTGGACCGTCTATTACAATACCTTGGATTTTCAGGGACTCTCTGCTTTCGTCGACAAAGACCATTGGTTCAGACTCGTCAGAACTAAAAGTGAGACCCAAGTTGCACGTACACTTCCTCTTCGTAAATCCCAGTTAGTTCCCGCAATGTATTTGGGATATTTGCCACGCGTACTACGACACGACACTTCTGAAATGGTTCCCTGTGTTGTGTAATACCTGTACAATCGCGGGCTAAAGCGCGACCTCCTTGCTTTAGATAGCTTCTTGGCTGCACGAGCCCTCGTGCAGCGGGAGAAAAGGTCAAAGCTACCCGCCGGCGCCATTTGCACGTCCTGTCGTGGCGGATGGCGAACGGAAATGTTATCACATTTAGAAGCTACACTGCTACCCAAGCTTCCCATTGGTGTAGTGGCTGAGCGCCGGGCTGACGATTTAGGGGTCTTGGGTTCGACTCTCCCTTTAGGGCGCTTTCAGAGTTTTGTTCTGTCGTTCCAGTTAATCCACACGTCCGTTCATGCCCATTTGTTTTGTGTTACGGAGCAGAATCTTCTCGGAGGTGCTGCCGAAATAAACGCTATCGCATTTCATATCGCCTTCAAATACACCTTGACCTTGCGCTTTTCGGCCAGCTTGATTTGACCCATTGACGCGTGTCGGATTGGTTGGTAGCACTCGGTCGGAAGATGAAACGGAGTGTAGGTACAGTTTCTTCAAAGACATAATATAGCCAATATATTAAGGCGGTTCACTGCTACAATGCCGTCTTCGCCATGCGTTTCTTGAGCTCGGCGGACGTTAGATGGAAGGATGACTGTCAATATCATTAAGCTAATTAACTTTTTTTTAATTAACTTACGGCGACTTCCTCGATGTCGACCTCGCTTGCTCTGGTCGCCTCCCACAGGTGCTGTGGCCGCCGCGTACGTTCGGAAGCACTGGATGCCACCATGGCCGAACAGACGGCAGTCGTTGCACCTCAGGATGCGGCATGTGGATGCGTCCCTTTCGTTGGCAGCGTAGACAGAGTGGCGCCATGCCTGGGACCATCACACGGTCCAACTGGCGTGCAGCACGCAATCGAGGCAGGATGTCGTCGGGAGTCACACTGCTCTTGCGGTGGGACTTCATGGCGTCAATTCTAGGGCAACCTCCAACACCCCGTTTTCTTATTTTTTTTCTTCTTTTTTCTGGCCCATTCGGGGATTTCTTTGAATGGCACTGGGGCAGTTATAACGTCATCGGCGATGCGATATGCAGCTTGGTGCACATGTCATCCATGGTTCCTGGGTCGATGACAAGACATCGACGGCCCTTGACAGTCAACTCGGGCGTAGCCAGCTTCTTGGTTTTCTTCTACAGTCACCTTGGAGTTCCTCGTCCACACATGATTACTCTAAAATGACCCGAGGACGAGAATCTCGTCCAGCAAAGACTGCCGAAACCAGCTGAGCCAACGCGTCACCAAGTTCTTGGATGCAGTAAAAAACGTCCTTTTACGCCAACGTGAAAAAAGAAAAGAAAAAGAAATCCGTATTAAAATAACTGACTCAGTTGTTCTCACTTAATGTGAAACGAACTATAGGAATATCATCCTTCAGTGTTCTTAAGTTATTTTAACCTCTAATAGTTTTTTTTCTTCAAATATGTATAAAAATGGACTTTTATAACATTGTCAAAATATTTTCAAGCCCAAACCTAATAATAAAACATTGATGCGAGAAAAAAGAAAAGAAGGAAATATACGAAAATTGCGCGTGAATGGCCGAGTATAAAAGTAGGCTTACTAATTTCAGCACAGCTATGTTTAAAGTACGCTGTTCTTCGCTAAAAAACGGCAGTTTGACGCTCGATAGGAGCACGGTACCCGGAACGCGCCAGAGTCAGCACAATCGGACGGCGCATGAACATTACATAAGAAGCGCCGTCGTACGGCAGTCTAACCACTGCGCAATAAAAAATTTAAAAAAAGAAGTTACATGGCGTATTTACACACAAAAAAATTTAGGAGTCACAAAATACTACCAATTCCTCTGTCAAATATCGAAAATGTTTATTTTATCTCTTGCATAATAGCAAACATTTAGAACGCCATCGTGCAACATATGAGAGCGCCAAGGAGTTTCGCGGGCGCACCTTTAAGGCCTTATCGCGGTCAAATTCTGACGTGGTTAGAAACAGGAAAACAAAGCAGTCACGCACTGACTCCTAAAGACTCACTGACACTGTATAGACCTTTCCAGTGCTTATCAATCGGGCGAAAAATGTTAAGTAACAGAGATGTGGACACATGCGACTCATGCGCAGCGCCTGATACATACTGCACGAAAGAACAAAAGCGCATGCTCAGAAGGCCTTCAACAGCGCAGCAGACAAAGATGGCAGCGCACAGAAGCCGAGCGCACTCATAGCGCGAAACGCGGTTAGCGTTCGGCGCACGGTCTGTGGCGACGACGCTATTCCTTGCGGAGGCAGAGCCTTTGCATACGCTATTCCAAAATTTCGTAATAAGGCATTGAAAACGAAACCCTGGAAGCAAGCTGTCTAAACATCTTGTTATCTCGCCTAAAAACCTCACAAGGCCCCCTCGAGTTCAAATTTCCAGAAATGTGATTAGAATTGCGACCCAGCGACATATTCTCTTTCAGAAGCCATTAAAAATCAGTACAGCTTGCGGAGTAATCGACGCTATACAGCGACGGATACAGAACGAAGAATAAGCCGGGACCGGCACACCAGCGGTCACAAGATAGTGGGGGGTATGGACCCAGAAATGGCGATTAAATTCCGCCAAATGACGTTCTTTATCCGCTTAAGAGCAGTGAAGTGCCATCTGTAGCGCAGACTTTCTTCATTCAATCATTATACCGAATATTTACAGCCGTTGTTGGCTGTTTCCTGCAGCCGAGCCCTTTGCAGACTCTTTTTCTTTATTGTTTTCTCTTCCTTTTCATTTTAGAAACATGTCACGGAGACCCGAAACATTTGATATACTGATGCGACCGCCAACCAAGGGCCTCGGGGCCTACAGCGTGTGCAGCCCTCGCCTTCCCTTTCCCTATTGACTTTTATGGGTTCCGAGAGAAAAACGGCTTGTCGAGAACAAATGGAGACAGAAAGCACGAGGGGAAAAGGAGCAGCATCCTGCGGCTGCTGCCGTCCAACCTCTCGTCGAAGTGAGCTTTTGTTCTTCCATTTATGTCCGGCTCAAGTGGCTGCCTTTAAGGCTTCCTGAGTAGAAAAGTTGTCGGAGAAATTGTAAGCGCTCTGTGTTCAGCCTAGCAATCGCCGTACTGTGCTGTTGCACGCGGGTAGCTAGATCGAACGCATTAATGCGCCGCTGTCACGTTTACAATACTTTTACAGGATAGTAAAACAAATATGGCTCTGAAATGAAGGTGTGTCGAGATGCTGTCCATGGTAGGGCTCGGCATGATTAGGCAGACTGCCAAGAAAAAATCCGAACGGATAGAGATAGGTGACGTCTATAGTCACAACTACAATTTTTACCCAATTTGGGGCTTAGAATCACGTCTCTACCCACAAAAACCACAGCATGATAGTTCTCTGGCATATCGGCACATTTACGCGAACCGAAAACGTACCGTGGATGTGAGGGGACATATGAAGAACTAATATAGCTCGACACTAGCGCAAAGAAAGCATGTACCAGCATATACAAAAAGCCAAAATGTGATTAGTAGGCTTAGCTTTGCTCCAGTTTCTCATGATTATGATTGGACAACGGTAAAGGGACTGAAAATGTGACAGTCTACATAATAAAGTAAATGCCGCACTCCCAGCCGTATGATTTGTATTCTCATTCGTCCAAGTAATTGTGCTGATAAGTGCAAGTTAGCACGCGCGCATGAGCAGTATTCTTTTTACTGTTTACGAACTCTTCTTGGTTCAGTTCACTGTACGCCTGATGCCAGATAACATAATACGTTACAAAGAGCGTGGTCATGGCCAGCTTCTACCATGCTATTACGTTTTTCTTCTAAGCAATGTTTACTTCTATGTGAGTAGCAAACACGCTTATCGATATTCTTCTCACGATCTATTTCAATAGTTCTTGCAAATATTTGACCTGTTGGGGATGTGCAGACTTAAGCACGAGCTAACACAATTAAATGCGAATAGGTGCTGCTTGCCGGGCCTATGAAGTTGCTACACAGCCTGGAGAAAAGGGAAACATATACGCATAGCAGACCAGAACGCGTTACGTTAGCGCTTTATTGACATCATATGCAGATTCGTGATATTTTGTGGTCTTTATTTAGGGAATGTAATGCAGAAACTAGTATAAAAATTCAATAGTACTCATTGTGTTCAAGACGCTGATTTAGCAAACCCATTCCCAGAAACATACGTAACCAAAACTACAAGGGAAGTTTCCACATGCACGCACTAAATGAAATAGAATGCGTTTTGTTTTTTGTCTTCGGCATTCTGGTTTTTGCGCCTACCAATTTAATTTGTCATGTACCTTTCCGACGGTTTTATATACTCATGCTGCAGCCACACTGAAACGGCCCCGGCGCATTACGTTTAATTTCCCAGTAAAGTAAATTCCGGTTTATTTTAGAACCAGATTCTGCCATAAATAAATGCCGACCACGACAGACCTAACTTTTTATATATTTTGTGGAGGAAATTAGACTTTTGCTTTCAAATTAAAATTTGGCAGCATTCGAGGTTCTGCCAGCTCGTATTTTCAGATTTCCCATGTTTTTGGGTAAGAAAACGCATAAAATATTTGTACACTTTTAAGGTTGCTTTCTTATGAGGTAGACGCTGATATTTCGCGTGCCAAAAACTCTACTCTATATTTCTACCAGGGTGTTGCGTTATTTTTGTTTACCTCTTTAGAAAGCATAAAATGGAGGAAAAAAATGCTTTATTAAAGTATTTGAAAACAGGAAGTCGAAATGGAAGCTTGGGCATGTTGGTAAGGCATGATTATTCAAAACGTACAGCGAAACAGACGGGACGGAACGAAGGAGACAAACAACCCCCGTTGTTTGTTTCCTTTCTTCCTTCCCGTCTGTTTTGCTGTACGTTTAAGAATAAAGTCATATTTGATGCTATTAACAATTGTTTAGGGTGTGGTTGGGGTATAAAAGTGGAATTCACCCAAAGCGAGGAGCCCTATGTAGTATACGGCCGTACCAACACGGCTTCAGTGCCCCCAAATAAAGAGTTTGTTGGCTTTCGAGATTATAATTGTATATCGCTATTTTTTTCGCTCCCTCCATGTCGCTCTGCCATCTCTACGCTGATATACGGGACCAGGTCAACGAGGCTTAGGATTAAGGTTCGATAGAGTCTACTATAATCACTTCCTTTGTGCCTTCAAGTGTCTATGCCTCCTTCTCTTCGAAGTATTAAAACGAAATCTCTATAAACACCGATCTAAAATTTGTAAGCGTCAGATGCTCTCACTGAAAGTACAGGCTCCCTTTTCCGCTATTGGAATAATCCATCACGCAAGTTTGCGAACGCACGAATCACACAAGCTGTTGGAGAGGAAGCTGCACCGAAGCGGGTTTTCAATCTGTTGGGGATTAGCGGCGCGTCTCTTCTATAAACCAGCTTTAAAACGGCGCAAGGTCAATGCGAGCACTGTACACATATGCCGCAGCTTTATTTTTCTCTCTCTCTCGCGTACGATATCTTACTTTGTTACCTTTATTTGCTTCCCTCCATTTTTTCCTAGGGAAGAGACCGCAAAGAGGCGGGGATGTTTTCCGAGCGGTTGCTAAAAACTAGACAGGCAAAGGACTCGGCCGGGAAGCTCGAGTATAAATCCCGGCGGGAAGAGGGAAACGGGAAAAGAGATAGACACGACAGCGGGATGCATTGGGATTGGCCACGTTGTCTTCTCGGGGGCAAGAAGGATACGGAAAAGGGAGAGGGAAACTTCAGGGAAGGAGGGGGAGCGGAGGGAGCCTCTGGGCTGAGGGACTTGTGGCTCCGGAGCGACGCCCGGCCGCCAGACCCCCTCTTCTTCCACCGGGGCGAGTGCTCATTTATCATAATCGTCCTTTATGGCAGCCAGGCCGGTTTTAATCGTTGCCGTGGAATTAATAATTCGTGCCGGTAATATGGGGGCGAGCTTCGCGAAGGGTGTCGCTGCAGTGGGCCTCAAGAGCGTAGAGCGTGGATGGTGCGTAAAGAAGAAGAGAGGAAAAAAAAAAGGGGGGGGGGGGGGGGGCGGGAATCGGATGAGAGGGTTGAGAAACGGGCCTCGTGGTGATGTCATTATTTCGTGCATTGAATATTGATTCGTTGGGAATAATATATATATATATATATATATATATATATATATATATATATATATATATATATATATATATATATATATATATATATATATATATATATATGGGTCACACTTTCAGGACACCGTCTAGGTTTGGGGAACACTATACGGTAGCAAAGTCAAGCGGAAATTGTGAATCAAGCAAGTATTACGAGGATGCGAGAAGCAAAAATGGGAAACTCGCATTGTGGGAGTGTTAGCTATTTTTGCGGCCGAAATCATACCTTCATTCTCCAATTCGACATGTCCCGGATTTTGTGGAAGATATGAATACGCATATAATAACTACCTTATGTATATGTGTATCTAAAAGCGGTAGTACCTAGCAAAATGCATCGCACGTAAGCGATAGCGGCACCGCCCAGCAAAACGCATCGCACGCAAGCGCAGGTAAGTATAGAACTGTTCGATGAACGTGTCACTTTAATTGATAAATACTTGTGATAGTGCCCTTTAAAATACTCCTGAGAAGGTATCTATTGGTGACTCCAGCGAAATCGACGCCGCGTAGCGGCAACGCCGAAAAGCTCAGGAGAGGAGGTCGTTTCGACTCTGCCGTCTACTATCGCCGCTTGGTTCTCGTAGGCAGCATAAAAACCAACATCGTTTCCAGTAAATGTTTTTATGCTTTCGCCGTGTCATTTTTACGCACTGACTTGAAGAAGGCTTTAACCATCGAAAAATCGCTTTCCTTCATATGTAACACCGATTTTACGATGCAGTGCAAGAAATATATGGTGGTTCGCGTGAAGAACGACAAGATTAACCTCCTTTCGTCCGCCATTTTTCTGACCAGCGCGCCCCCTATAGTTCGCTGGAGTCGCTAATACATGCCTAGATTTTTACACAAAACTCGGAGTATTCTAGAAGCAACAGTTGTCTGAACATGACTTTAAAAATGCAAGTAATAGTCTACAGAGCCTAACGTTTCTGAGTCTTCAAACACAGAAAATACGCTCGTTAGTAAAAAAAAAAGAAACTCGAAACGACTAGTGTCGGGCAGTGGAACAACCCACAGGAATTCCGAAGTCTGACATCACTCTTGTCTGCATGTGCTCTGTTCCTCCGGTTTTGGTTACACCCTGTTTGTTTTTACGTGCAAGTTACGCGACTCTGCAACAAAGCAACAAAGGAGGAAGTTGAGCAAATTAGTGCGTGATTGGGGCTAGGCTTCTTCCCTAATACTGCGATTTTTGTGTATTTTTCTTGGTGCTGTTTTTGCTTCAACCTGTATAGAAGTACTAATTAGGTGGATCCTTGACGGCCATGTTCCTGCGCTTCGCACGAAACTAAGTGATTCACTTTGGGGGTGCCGACAACCCCTAAACCGGGTACCTGGGATTGCATGATGGGGAAAAACAGTTCAGTAAACTCAGACAAAGTAAAGTCGCATCCACGGCTGGACACGGCTGGACCTATAGGATTGTTTGCGCCGAATGGTGACCAGTGTTGCCGTCGCCTCGGTTCTGTTAAAACATTGACCCAACTGAACTACGAGACACGGGCATTTCCATTCTCCTTTTCCTTCTCGCGAATTTAATGGCGGGCAACGCGACACACCACACTGAGGAATCGGGCCGCCTTTCGAGCCCCCCCCCCCCCCCCCCCTTCGACTATTGGTTAATCGTAAAGTCGGGACGTAACGACGTCCTGAGATTGAAGAACACCCGCGAGGACGGCCACGAAAGGCCAATCAAGGTTTATGGCTTCCTATCGGCAAACGACGGGATTTGACGATGCCTCCGACCTCTTGGCCCCCTTGAACAAACACGTTGTAAAGTGACGTACTACACTTTCGCTCTTGCTTGTTTCTGAGCGTGAACAGGTCGAGCGAATGATCTGTTCCTGACCTCACCTGCTGCTTTATGGATGGCCGCCTGCGAAGAGACGTTTAAATGCCGCCCAGGATCACCCTTGCTCCTTGCCGACAGCTGCCTACGGAGAGTGTGCGAGTCAAGGCTTAAGGGGCTCCAAAAGGGGGTGTGATATGGATGCAACGAGGTAACTGGAGAGCAGAAAATTTTATGTTATCGATTCATTAAAACGTATACGCTTATAATTCTGAGCTTCTTGTGTGACACGTAAAAACGTCATATTTTGTGTTTCGTGTTTTCGGGGCTCTAATTTTCTTCAAATTCAAGACACTTTTTTTTTTTGCAACAGATTAGGTTTTTTTTTGTACGTTTTCGGTGTAAAACTAAAATCGGTGTTTATCGGGGCTTATGTTGAAGAAAACAAGACACGACGAGTTTGGGATTCCCCAACCCCAAGGGAACCTGCGCGTGATCCGTATACTTGTAAAAAAACGTACCGGTACCCATTAAAGATTACAACGAGCTCCAAATCGGGCTTCAATAGATCGATCTCATTAAACGTTCCACGCAAGCGTGACGCCGCCATAACTTAGTTCACGGAGGTCAGGCGCCAGTGCATGAGATGGCTCGTGCCGTCTCGTGAACGGCTCGCGCACATCTCCAGCGGGTTTGTCGCACGCGCAGAAAGACTACAGTTCCCATGATTTACGCCGGCAGCGGCGCCGTAACGAAACTAAAGCCTGGTTCAGAGAGTTGCGTTTGACTGCGTTTGACTGCGTTGCGGCTTCGAGAAACCAGGACATCCCTGTTGCTTATATCGCGTGCCAAGATGATTCCTTGAATTGGATTCCATGCTTCATACAAACCACAGATATACCGCTTTCGGTTCTCGGCGCAACTAGAGTGCCTTCATACGCACGCGCGCTTTTGCTTGAATGGTGACACCTCAGCCATTTTTCCGCCTAATCGTTTTTCTATGCACTTTGAAGTGCGCGCAATCCGGTGTCACTCAGCTCGAGCGCGTAGGTTTCGCTAATGCATAGAAGCCATTTTACCGCCCAAGTCACGCACTGGGTGCGCGAGAGCGTCACGCCCTGGCACATTCAGGGTGACAATAGATGTCTTCACCCTCAGACAGACAGACATGTAGGCACCCAGGCGCAACGCAGTCAAACACACTCAAACGCAAATATCTGAACTAGCGTTAACTGGTGATATTGGTCGAATCGGGGGCTCAGATTTGGGCTTTATTTCAGGCTCCAAATCGGGCTCCGATTCAGGATCCGATTGGGGCTCCATTTCGGGTTCCATTTCGGGCTCCAATTCCGGCTCCAATTCGGGCTCGATTCGGGCTCAATTCGGGCCGCAAATCGGGCTCCATTTTAGGCTCCATTTCGGGATCCATTTCGGGCTCCAATTCGAGTTCTAGTTCGGGCTTCCATACGGGCTCCATTTCGGGTTCAATTTCAGGCTCCATTTCGGGCTCCAATTCGGGCTCCAATTCGGGCTCCGATTGGGGCTCCGATTTGGGCTCCGATTCGGGCACCAATTCGGGTCCATTTCGGGCTCAAATTTGGGTTCCGATTCTTGCTCAATTCCTGTTCCATTGCTGGCTCTGATTCGGGCTCCAATTCGGGCTCCATTTCAGGCTCCATTTCGGGCTCCGATTTGGGCTCCAATTTAGACTCCATTTCAGGTTCCAATTCCGGCTCTAGTTCGGGCTCCAATTCGAGCTCCGATTGGGCGCGTTCAGTAGCGCCTCCCTTGCCTCCGAACGGAGTGCCTCGAGTCGGAGTCATCGGAGCGCCTACTGAACGGCAAAAAAACCCGCGGCTCCAAACCTGCTTCTACGCAACTTCCGCTTCCTCCCCTGTGCCAGACGGTCTCCGAATAAACTGGAAGCAGACGATGGCGAGCACGATCGCTTTTATTTGTGGCCGGTATTGAAGAAGTCTTTACAAGAGCGTTGAAGAAAAAGCGGGTGATTGTACACATCAGCGCTGCTGTTCGAAGCGATGCAACGCGATCGAGCCTTTCGCTTGGCGGTGCAAAGGCAGCTACTGTTATAAAAGCCGACAAAGAACGTCGTCAGTACACGCAAAATACAGAGCTCAGCGAATCTACCCCGCCGGTTGCGATACTTTTATATGGCCATAAGTTTGTTCTGCCCTTCGTTACGAACTTCCTATAGAATGTATTCGTACACACACGGGAAGTTCGGCCGCGCTCGGCGATCAAGGTTTTTTCGGCCGAAGCGAGCTTCAGCCAACGTGCACCCCGATTTAGCTACGCAAACAAAACATTAATCGGTATCATGCTCTGCGTGAGTGTCCAACCGGCTTCCAAAGTCGCGTTCATACCCTGTTTTGCTCTGTTGAGCGCAGACAGGACTATCGTCAATATTACCAAGTTTCCGAGCAACGGTGATCAAGACACGGCGTCAAATGAACGTTTGCGTTGTTTATTAGCATATTCATACCAAACAAAATATGGTCCAATGCATTTTCCGAAAGAGCCTTACCTGAAAAAGATATTCGAACGCGTTATTCGTCTTACCTTGAGTACTTTTCATTAACAAAAGCGAGCAAACCGCGCACCCGCGACAGAAGCGAAGCAGCTTATCCCGCCATATTGTTTCTTTTTCCTCTTTTAGCGCCGGAAATCGTCACCAGTCAGGAAATGACGTCATTTTAGCTCCTTTGACTCTACGTGCACCGTCTCCGGACTCGGTGCTTCGGAGCTTGACTCCGAAGCCCCGGAGTTACGTGCACCGGAAGTGACTTTTGGCCGTCCAGTGGAAGGAGTCAGTGACTCCTTGACTCCGGGGCCGCTACTGAACGCGCCCATTGGGGCTCCATTTCGGGCTCCAATTCAAACTCCAATTGGGGCTCCGATTTTGGCTTCGATTCGGGCTTCGATTCGGGCTTCACTTCTGGCTCCAATTCAGGTTCCGATTCGGGCTCAATTCGGGTTCCATTTCTGGCTCTAATTCTGGCTCCAATGCGTGCTCCAATTTGGGCTCCATTTCGGGCCCCAATTTGGGTTCCGATTTGGGCAGAAATTTGGGCTCCAATTAGGGCTCTGATTCGGGCATAGATTCGGGCTCCCAATCGGGCTCCATTTCGGGCTCAAATTCGGGCTCCCATTCGGGCAACAATTCGATCTTCGATTCCGGCTCCAGTTCGGGCTCCAATTCGAGCTCCGATTGGGGCTCCATTTCGGGCTCCAATTCAGACTCCAATTGGGGCTCCGATTTGGGCTCCGATTCGGGCTTCCGTTCGGGCTTCATTTCTGGCTCCAATTCTTGTTTCGATTCGGGCTCAATTCGGGTTCCATTTCTGGCTCTAATTCTGGCTCCAATGCGTGCTCCAATTCGGGCTCCGATTCGGGCAGAAATTCGGGCTCTAATTCGGGCTCTGATTCAGGCACGGATTCGGGCTCCCATTCAGGCTTTATTTCGGGCTCCAATTCGGGCTCCCAGTCGGGCTCCAATTTAATCTTCAATTCCGGCTCCATTTCAGGCTTCAATTCGGGCTCCCATTCGGGCTCCAATTCAATCTTAAATTCCAGCTCCAGTTAGGGCTCCAATTCGAGCTCCGATTGGGGCTCCATTTCGGGCTCCAATTCAGACTCCAATTGGGGCTCCGATTTGGGCTCCGATTCGGGCTTCCATTCGGGCTTTATTTCTGGCTCCAATTCGGGTTTCGATTCGGGCTCAATTCGGGTTCCATTTCTGGCTCTAATTCTGGCTCCAATGCGTGCTCCAATTCGGGCTCCGATTCGGGCTTCCATTCGGGCTTCATTACTGGCTCCAATTCGGGTTTCGATTCGGGCTCAATTCGGGTTCCATTTCTGGCTCTAATTCTGGCTCCAATGCGTGCTCCAATTCGGGCTCCGATTCGGGCAGAAATTCGGGCTCTAATTCGGGCTCTGATTCAGGCACGGATTCGGGCTCCCATTCAGGCTTTATTTCGGGCTCCAATTCGGGCTCCCAGTCGGGCTCCAATTTAATCTTCAATTCCGGCTCCATTTCAGGCTTCAATTCGGGCTCCCATTCGGGCTCCAATTCAATCTTAAATTCCAGCTCCAGTTAGGGCTCCAATTCGAGCTCCGATTGGGGCTCCATTTCGGGCTCCAATTCAGACTCCAATTGGGGCTCCGATTTGGGCTCCGATTCGGGCTTCCATTCGGGCTTCATTTCTGGCTCCAATTCGGGTTTCGATTCGGGCTCAATTCGGGTTCCATTTCTGGCTCTAATTCTGGCTCCAATGCGTGCTCCAATTCGGGCTCCGATTCGGGCAGAAATTCGGGCTCTAATTCGGGCTCTGATTCAGGCACGGATTCGGGCTCCCATTCAGGCTTTATTTCGGGCTCCAATTCGGGCTCCCAGTCGGGCTCCAATTTAATCTTCAATTCCGGCTCCATTTCAGGCTTCAATTCGGGCTCCCATTCGGGCTCCAATTCAATCTTAAATTCCAGCTCCAGTTAGGGCTCCAATTCGAGCTCCGATTGGGGCTCCATTTCGGGCTCCAATTCAGACTCCAATTGGGGCTCCGATTTGGGCTCCGATTCGGGCTTCCATTGGTACTTCATTTCTGGCTCCAATTCGGGTTTCGATTCGGGCTCAATTCGGGTTCCATTTCTGGCTCTAATTCTGGCTCCAATGCGCGCTCCAATTCGGGCTCCGATTCGGGCAGAAATTCGGGCTCTAATTCGGGCTCTGATTCAGGCACGGATTCGGGCTCCCATTCAGGCTTTATTTCGGGCTCCAATTCGGGCTCCCAGTCGGGCTCCAATTTAATCTTCAATTTCGGCTCCATTTCAGGCTTCAATTCGGGCTCCCATTCGGGCTCCAATTCAATCTTAAATTCCAGCTCCAGTTAGGGCTCCAATTCGAGCTCCGATTGGGGCTCCATTTCGGGCTCCAATTCAGACTCCAATTGGGGCTCCGATTTGGGCTCCGATTCGGGCTTCAATTCGGGCTTCATTACTGGCTCCAATTCGGGTTTCGATTCGGGCTCAATTCGGGTTCCATTTCTGGCTCTAATTCTGGCTCCAATGCGTGCTCCAATTCGGGCTCCGATTCGGGCAGAAATTCGGGCTCTAATTCGGGCTCTGATTCAGGCACGGATTCGGGCTCCCATTCAGGCTTTATTTCGGGCTCCAATTCGGGCTCCCAGTCGGGCTCCAATTTAATCTTCAATTCCGGCTCCATTTCAGGCTTCAATTCGGGCTCCCATTCGGGCTCCAATTCAATCTTAAATTCCAGCTCCAGTTAGGGCTCCAATTCGAGCTCCGATTGGGGCTCCATTTCGGGCTCCAATTCAGACTCCAATTGGGGCTCCGATTTGGGCTCCGATTCGGGCTTCCATTCGGGCTTCATTTCTGGCTCCAATTCGGGTTTCGATTCGGGCTCAATTCGGGTTCCATTTAGGGGTGTCGCGAACTTTTGTCGAACCAGATTTTTTGGTCGAACTTTCGGGGTTCGACTGGGTCGAACCGGTTCGACGAACCTTCGAACTTTTAACCAAATTTCGACCGGTTCGACTTTGTGGACAGTGTGGCCAGACCTTTATAGAAGCATGTCTAAGTTTGGAGAATTTTTTTTATGCGAAGGGTTATTTTTAAATTTATGAACAGTTGCAATTAAAGAAACCAATTCTAATCACTGAAGAAGTTAATAACTTAATTGTTTTGTGCTGTATTAACTGAAATAACCAATCAGCGCTGCACTTAATTCATCTCTTAGCCATTATCATCCAATCCGAAGCCAACTGGCCAGACTGTCGCGCATGCGCACACGAGTCGAACCTCAATAGAAGGTTCGTCGAAATTTCCACTAAAAGTTCGAAAAAGTCGAACCTGGTCGAACTCGAACCGCGGCCGGTTCGCGACACCCCTAGTTCCATTTCTGGCTCTAATTCTGGCTCCAATGCGTGCTCCAATTCGGGCTCCGATTCGGGCTTCCATTCGGGCTTCATTACTGGCTCCAATTCGGGTTTCGATTCGGGCTCAATTCGGGTTCCATTTCTGGCTCTAATTCTGGCTCCAATGCGTGCTCCAATTCGGGCTCCGATTCGGGCAGAAATTCGGGCTCTAATTCGGGCTCTGATTCAGGCACGGATTCGGGCTCCCATTCAGGCTTTATTTCGGGCTCCAATTCGGGCTCCCAGTCGGGCTCCAATTTAATCTTCAATTCCGGCTCCATTTCAGGCTTCAATTCGGGCTCCCATTCGGGCTCCAATTCAATCTTAAATTCCAGCTCCAGTTAGGGCTCCAATTCGAGCTCCGATTGGGGCTCCATTTCGGGCTCCAATTCAGACTCCAATTGGGGCTCCGATTTGGGCTCCGATTCGGGCTTCCATTCGGGCTTCATTTCTGGCTCCAATTCGGGTTTCGATTCGGGCTCAATTCGGGTTCCATTTCTGGCTCTAATTCTGGCTCCAATGCGTGCTCCAATTCGGGGTCCGATTCGGGCAGAAATTCGGGCTCTAATTCGGGCTCTGATTCAGGCACGGATTCGGGCTCCCATTCAGGCTTTATTTCGGGCTCCAATTCGGGCTCCCAGTCGGGCTCCAATTTAATCTTCAATTCCGGCTCCATTTCAGGCTTCAATTCGGGCTCCCATTCGGGCTCCAATTCAATCTTAAATTCCAGCTCCAGTTAGGGCTCCAATTCGAGCTCCGATTGGGGCTCCATTTCGGGCTCCAATTCAGACTCCAATTGGGGCTCCGATTTGGGCTCCGATTCGGGCTTCAATTCGGGCTTCATTTCTGGCTCCAATTCGGGTTTCGATTCGGGCTCAATTCGGGTTCCATTTCTGGCTCTAATTCTGGCTCCAATGCGTGCTCCAATTCGGGCTCCATTTCGGGCCCCGATTCGGGTTCCGATTCGGGCAGAAATTCGGACTCCAATTCGGCCTCTGATTCGGGCATGGATTCGGACTCCCATTCGGGCTCCATTTCGGGCTCCAATTTGGACTCCAGTATGGGCTCCATTTAGGGCTCTATTTCGGTCTTCAATTCGGGCTTCGATTCGGGCTTCCATTCGAACTCAGATTCGGGCTCCGATTCGGGCTCCAATAAACGATATGCTAAAATGCTTGGTAGTCTGACAGTACTGTGGGCGCGGCCATCTTTGTAGCGTCGAGTTTCTTGAGTTTCGGTTTCTCAGCATTTCCAGGACAGTGACGCTCTGTCACTGACTGTGATTCAGCAACTTTATTGTTTTCTGACTTCCGATCACCCAACGTGAACAGAGGACTAGACCGTCATGCCTTTAATCTGTGAAGACACTTTCAATTCTTTTTTGATGCGAAGACGCGTGCAGTACTGTTTAGCGGTCGACTGCTCCACGCCAATACATGCAACTGAATGTTCGGGTTTGTTTGTTTTTTTCTCTTTTTTTAGGTGTTACTGGCGAAAGATTTAATTAGTGCAGAGCTCCAAGTTCTTGTAACAAAAACTGCTCTGGGTAAAAGTTTTCGGGCGTAGCAAAGTGCTTAAATTGGTTTAGATAGCATCCACCTCAAGTAGAGTTGACGGATGTGGCGCTGGTTGATGAAGATTTGTTCAACCCTGGCAGGATAACTGCACTGACTTTTCCAAGACTACCCCTCTTCCCACCTCCCCCGAGTTTCTTTTGTACTTAACAAAATTGTAACCTCGGCTTTAACCATTAATAAAAAATAAAAAAGAGGCAGTGAAATTAAGTTGACATTGCCCGTGTTACTCCACTCGACGTCCGCAGCATAACTTTCTGCCGCCGCCAACATAAAAGGTTTTGCCACTGCGATGAACCTAAGGGATGTAACACTTACTTAGGTCTCTGTGAGCATTGAGCAAATAGACACGTCGTCCGTGCCAGTCGTGTTTTCTATTCTACATAACCGCGCTTTAACTATTCAAGAATATTTTATCGACAAACTCTCCTGTTTAGTTTTAGAGGTGTTTTACAAACCTCGCAAAAAAGTTAGCCCCCCCAAAACTTCGAAAAAAGTTTTTTTTTCGAAGCTTCTAATCTATAAAATCTTTACATAGTGTAACGTTTCGGCATGTGGTAACAAAAATAGAAAAAGGGGACAAGCCCGAGACTTTACCGATATTTCTTTGACTATACAATCGCTGACACCTGATGAAACATGGGGTGGGCGTGTGGCTTAAAGTGTTCACGCTTTGCGATTCGTTGGTGAGCGGTCCTATCGACTATTGCCGCAGTTCAATTGTGTGCAGAAGGACAATAAGTTTCAAAACTCGCAACACCCAGTGTGTGTGTGTTTATATATATATATATATAGAGATATATATATATATATATAGGTTGTCAGCGTCTATAACGGCTTGGAGTAATGAAAAGCGCGTGTCACGTATTCCGATACACTGGAACAAGTGATTAAAGAGCCAATTTTTGTTAAAAGTGCCCGTGGATTGGGCGGATCGTCCTCGAAATTGGATGGAAAACTTTTGACTTCCATTACAATGATGGAACATCGCTATGAGTGGCTGCAAGCCTATGTTGTTTAAATTTTGTATTCGTCGATCTTAATCCCCTCACAAACAAGGGCGAAAGGTACCTGAAATTTTTAAATCAATTTAGCAATATTACTGTATATCACTCAAACATATTTAATAATATATTATAATAATTAAATGTTGTTACTGCAATCCTTTACGAGTATAGTATGTGGTGCTATTTAAGACAACAGTAGCAATCTGTCGCACTGTTTCTTTAAAGTGAAGGCGGTGGGATCGAGGGTTCAACGCACGCTTAAAATTCTGGCACAAGATCCCGCTCAATGAGCCAACACGCATTTTCGAGTGTAGCTAGACAACAGTGAAGAAAAAAAAAACAAAAAGAAAAAAAACAACGAGAAAATCAATTTTGGGAGCACTAGTACCCACAACCTTCACATATCCAAACTCCTTTTTTTAATGTTATTAATAAACGTATCTTTTTTAATTGCGAGGAGGCACGCGACACTAAGATTATTACCCAGAGACGTGCATATCCTTTTCTTTATTTTTGTAAAAACGGCGCTTAATATTTAGAAAAAAAGAAAAAAAAGAAATAGGTCATTATGTTTTTTTTTATTTTTTTAACCTTTTCAATTTGGTGGGTATCTGACTTTCAGAACTAAGCAAGCTAAGCGAGAATCACCTTTAAGAAAAACATAAAAATAAAAAAAAAAAAAAACATTTAAAGGGCTTATAAATACTTGGGACATGTTTTTTCTATATTTTCCCTATGAAAAAAAAAAGCGCAATATTTACTTTGTTTGACGCAATTTAGGTGAAGGTAGCCCGTTCTATACTCCGTTTTACATAATGTTGTACCGCAGCGAAGGCCACTAGGACGAGCTCATAGCGTTGGCAGCCGCCTTTATGCACGAGAGCTTGTGCCACCCTGGTGCCACCGAGATGTGCCTTACACTCTAAAAAATGTCTGTAAGTCTACTTTCCCGCACAAGACTCGGAGAGCCAATCAGCGCAACTTACGGAGGCAGCTCAGCGAATGACGATGCGGAAACATATGTTTAGACCAAAAAACGCAGTCTGAGTTGTGACATTAAGCAATGCAAAACGTCACGCTTGCATTGCTTAATGTCACAACTCAGACCGCGTTTTTTGGTCTATACTCTAAACACATGTTTCGGCATCGTCGTTCGATGAGCTGCCTCTGTAAGTTGCGGTGATTGGCTCTCCGAGTGATGTGCCTGAAAGTAGACGCACAGACTTTTTTTTTAGAGTGTAGAGCAAAGAGCTGGCGCTTGTAGCCTTTCCTGTGGAGCATAATAAGGTAAAATAGAGTATAGGCTCCGTCCAGGGAACGTAGTTAACTATACGTTCCAATCTCGACTCTTGGAGAGAAGATTGACGAGTGCATTTTTTTAAGTAAAATTGTTCCTCAGTGCCGTAGTAGTATATTTAGAGACAATATATTTATGTATGAGAAGAAAGGAATCTAGATAGAGTCATTACTGTTTACAAAAGTGCCCCGAAATTGCCTTGTCCGCGTTAGCGTGAAACGATAACAAACGTGGCTCCCGGCTCCTGCGGAGTTCTCAGCAAGCTCAGCTCGTCAAGCTCGTCTATTTCTATGAGTGCGAGTCGTTTTGCTGTCCTCGAGGTGTTTCGAGGAAGATCTCCTCAACCGACCTAGTTTGGAGCAAACAACTGGCGCAAGTACGCGCCCTTGGGAAGCGCTGTGGGGGGTGCTTGTTCTCGTAGCGGGACTGGCCTAAGCCCAGCGCGTCCCACGTCAACTCTGTTGCTCGATCTGGCTATATTTGTTCGCTTACGTGTGTGGATTCTGAATAAAAATGTCGGTTCCTATAAAAGCAACCCCGCTGCTCTATGAATTGGGAAACCGTCGGAATCGCAACCATGTTTTTAATACTAAGAAGATACTTACACAGGTAAGGGTAGGCCAGCCATTTGGCCGGAGGCAACTGGGCGATCAACATGCATCAATAGGTCCAGGTATGTTCCCGTCATTTCGGGTCGAAATTCCAGTAGCTCAAGTTTTGCAGGGTACCTGGCCTTCCAAAGCGCGTTTTAATTGTGCGTCATGACGCTCACTCACCTTGCTCGCTGATGCCATGCGAAAGAGATAACAAGAACATAAAAGCTAAAATGACTGGAATGAATGAACAACACACACATGTTTATGTTACTGCTTTGTTTTGGTCCTCTCGGTCGCTTTCTACTGCAAACGCTGAAAGACGCTTGTATTGGACCGTGGCCACCGTGTCAGTGGCTCGTGCGCGATGAAACGCTAGAAAGCCGTTTTCATGGTCATATCTTGTGAGCGTTGGAGAAGTTTTTAGACGGAGGTAGAATAGTAGATGTACGAAGGCAAAAACAGACGCCGACGCGCAGCTTTCGTGCCCGCGTTTCACGGGCATTGCAGGCGACGATAGACGGTGATGAAATGGCAGACGACGCCAGAGGTTGCCACGCGTCTGCTCGTACGGCTGGCAGGATCAGTCAGACGCCAGACTAGACGCACAGGATGTCGCGAAAGGGAGACACTAGGCTTGTAGCGTGTTCGTCCGAGCAGCCAAGCCAATCCAGTAGTAATGAGCGGGGCCACTGATTTGTGGGCGGGACTTAGAGCCTGTAGGGACCTGCACCTAAATTGTGTTTAACTGCTTGAATACTGTGCGAAATTTCTTTTTATTTCGGTAAAACATTCCCAAAAGAACGACTTGTTCCATCTATGCCCTTTAAAAAGAACTTTTTTTCTTTATTTTGGTGTCTCTTTAAGTACCCCTTTTGTTCGTCTTTATATTTCAACAGCTTGTACCCGGCTGTATTTATCGAGAATCCTTGTTTGCTTGAGTCGCCATTTGCACAATATTAATTCGCCATTAATTTATGATACCATGAAGTGCCTACTTAATACACTCTAAAAAAATGCCTGCGCGTCCACTTACCCGCAAAACACTCAAAGAGCCAATCTCTGCAATTCACGAAATCAGCTCAGCGAATGATGAGACGAAACATCCGTTTAGGACCTAAAAATGAAGTCTGCGCTGTGGCATTACGCAATACAAAGCGTCATGCTTGCATAGCGTAATGCCACAGCGCAGACTTCATTTTTAGATCTAAACAGATGTTCCGCCTCATCATTCGCTGAACTGATTTTGTAGATCGCAGAGATTGGCTCATCAAATGTTTTGCGGGTAAGTAGACATGCAGTCATTTTTAAGAGAGTATATGACTTTGTCAAGACCTCCTGAGAATGTCACAAATACAAATATTACGCGTTGAGTGCAAAGTGAACATTCGCTGTCAAAAGAAAACAAAGTATGGTACACATTGAGTGCACACAAAAGGGGCCTTCCCCGGTGACACAGCTCGGACAATAAACACTGCGAGTTGTGACGAAAGAGACACACGTGTTCCTGATGTCTCGGAAAGTCGGACAAAGGTGCTCCGTTGGTCGGCAGGGGGTGGCACCCGGACGGCCGCGGACCCCGAGAGCTGATCGGTTGACGTTGATCTTCTCGGCTCCGGTCGGCGCCTCTGACGCAACCGGCTCCATCTTCGATTTCGCATAAGGGCCAAAGCGGGCGCTTCCCGGCCGGCTTCCCATGTCCGAGTGCCCTAACGACCCGCCATCCGAACCGAGGGCTCGAGCTCGAGCCTCGCAATCAAGACTCCATTACGACCGAAAAAGAAAGCCCGCTCTCCTTTCTCCAGAGCGTATAGAACGTTCTCTAATGCCCTTGGATCGTTTCTCCGTTTGCTCGCCTCGATGCCGAGGGCGTTGCTCGCCGGAGGGCGAACGGGAATCGAAATCACGACATGGCCCCCCGACATTGCCGCCCCCGCCTCGGCTGCCCCGGAAGAAATGACGAAAACGACACACGAGGTCGTCCTGTGACATTGGCTGTCGCGAAGGCATCGGCAGATCCATCCGCTCTCGGATCGATGGCAAACTGCAAAGACCCCCCTTTTTGTCTATACACCTCTTGGCAGCAATTTTCTTTTGAGCGAGCGGTCCCGTTCGCCGCTATGAACGAAAGACAGCGATGATCTGAGCACCGCTTTTGTTCCTAACGCCTCTGGGATACCCGTTTAATGGCCGCGCTCGGGTACGGAGTACTCGCTCCTCGGCATCGGGATGATGTCTCCTGTCGAGCGCGCCATGCAAATGACCTCCAGATGGGGATTTAATTCTGCATAATGTTTTCCGGAAACCCGGCGACGCGCTTGATGATCCTTGTGGCTGCTGTTCGGCCGGGGCCAGCCGAAGCACCGTCACCTTGGCCTAAGACCCGCCTACCCATGGAGCTCCGCTCCCCCGCCGCGGGAGGCCTTTGCCTATTTTGTCGCTAATGGATGGACCAAAAATCGAACAGGCAGATGTCGGACGTGGTCGATCAGGAGCCCTGGCTTTGTCATCGGACTCGCTTGTTTTTTTGTCGCCGTGTCACAGTGCAGCGGAAAAGAGGGGAGAAGCCACAGGGTCGTGTGGCTAACTGGAGTTGACGCCTTTTTTGTTCTGCTGGATTGGCACAATGGCCGTGTCCGGAACATGGCGGGCTGCGATGAGTGGTCTCCCCAAATGGCCAGTGGACGTCATCGGGGATTCAAAATAGGTGGCACAACGTTTCTTGCTTTCGGCTTTTTTATTTATTTTTATTTTAGGTGTACCTTTATGTTGCTTTGTTATTTTACTTTTTTTCGTGTTTTTTTTTTTCGTTTGGGGGGGGGGGGGGAGAAGTGGGAAGGGGGATAGTGTTTTTTTGTACTTAAAGGAACGAGGGAATCACGATATCAAACTGCCAAATGATCTCCGAACAAATTAGGCTCCCCAGTGCTTTCTCAACAAAACCAGTCAGAGTTGCGTTTGCGCACTTTTGCCTTCCAAGTTCAACATACATTGTGCTTAAAAAAGCTGGATTAAATGCGGAAAAAATTACGCTCGAGCGAGACGAAAAACGGTTACACGCAGGCCAAGGCAATGTAAAGCATACATAGCCCATAGCAGGGGCAAATCTTATTTAGAAGACATAATTAGTCATGCGTAATAAAAATGAAGCATAATTAATCGTAATTAGTAAGATTCGCCAAGTGGAGCAGCAAAGATCGAATCCCCAACTTGTGCGATCCGCAACCCGACGCCTTTGTTCGGCGCCACGAGGAGGAGGCAAACGGGACTGCGAGCAGCTATAGACTCACTCTAAGAAAGGCCCGTGCGTGCTTCTACTTTCCCGCACAACACTCGGAGAGCCAATCACCGCAACCAACGGAGGCAGCTCAGCGAATGACGATGCCGAAACGTATGTTTAGAGCAAAAAATGCACTCCGAGTTGGGACATTAAGCAATGCAAGCGTGACGTTTTGCATTGCTTTATGCCATAACTCACACCGCGTTTTTTGGTCTAAACGTATATTTCGACATCGTCATTCGCTGAGCTGCCTCCGTTGGTTGCGGTGATTGGCTCTCCGAGTGTTGTGCGGGAAAGTAGACGCACGGGCTTTTTTTAGAGGGATGCCTCATGGGAGCCCCCCCGGTAGCAGGCGACCCTCGGCGCGCATAGCTGGCTCCCGACTGACGAAGGGCAGCTCCTCAGATGATCTCAAGTCGTCACAGGACGGATCATAAGTAGGCCGTATACTTTGCGGTGTTTGTTTCTAAAATACCGGTGCATTTCGGTGAACTGTCTCATGCAGACGATTTTTACATCTTTTATCAATGGAAAAAAAAAAATCGCGAATAGAGACGCACAGTCAAGACGAGAAACGGTTAAACTTTTTTTTACATCTGATACACAATGTAATTCATACTTCACGATTGTAATAAATGCATGCACTACATTCCAAGACTCGCATCTGTCATTCCCGCCCGCTCCATATTGTTGACGACGCGCAATTTCTAGAACGCGCGCTCTACATTTGCGCTAGACAAGGGAAGTCCAAAAATGTCCGAAGAGGCTTGGGAGAGTACTGGGCAGTCTGGTGAATGCAGCTCCCGGACAGACTTGGACGCGAACAATATGAAAGACACTTTAAACCACCCAACTAGGCTCCAGAAACAAGGAGGGCAACCTTCAACGGGGCTATGTACAAAAGAGCACAATGAGGACAAACTTTTGGGGACATAAACTAAAGGTCAAAGTAACCAACACTGACAGAACAAACACATCTCAATTTCTAAGAGACATTCAAAAACCTTAAGCGACAACCGTCAAAAAAAAAAAAAAACGAATCTGACGAATGTCGATAAAACTTTTTAAGTGAAAAAAAAAAGCTGCCGCTTGTATGAGAATATACAAAAATCTTTTTTTTTTTATTTCTTTTTTTATTTTCGACACAGGCAGATGTTTATGGGTGATTTTCGGTCAAAACCGGAAAGTATATGGCCTAAATTCATGACGCACGAACGGAGAGAGCACTGGGCTTATGACGTCCCAACTTCGCACGTCGGCCAATAAATAGCGTAGCCGGAGCAACAAAACCTCCTCCCCTCGCGATAAGGCATCACGTGACATATCTGACATCGCCCGCGCGGGAGACACCTCCCGCATCAAACAATGGGATTCAACCCCCCCCCTCCCCCCAAAAAAAAAAAAAAAAAAAAAAAAAAGCTACCCGTAACCAGGAATCACGACTCATAACGCAAGCCGAATGCACGCGCAGCCCATCATGCTTTCCGGATTTATCAGGCTGATCAAGACAAGTTTCATTTTGCATTTATTTATAAAATAAATTGTTGCGAGGCATACATATGTAGTGATAAGGAACAAACAACAAAGACTGTATGTATATAGACTTGCAAACTTGATCGGCCACCATGTCGGCCACCATGTCGGTCACCATGTTTGCCATTGTTGCCGGCTACAATCAAGCATATTTGTGAAGTAGTGAGGACTTTCGACATTCGATGAAGCAGAACACACTCATCTTTTGGTGACGTACAGTATTTCCAAACAGTTGCTGGCGATGAAGTGTCAAGCAAAGGCTCTTAATAATCGGTACCTGAGATGACCAGTGCTTGTTGTTTCCATTACTATCTGACTGCGTACCTGTATTAGCCGGAACAAAGTTTAAAGGTCATAACAGTTAATCGATATGGCGCTCAAACTCAACAGATAGGAGCGTCGTATAATCCAACAATGTTTTTGTTTTTTTGTTTTTTCTAAAGAAGACAGAGGCGTAAAGCAAAGTAGATAGGAAAGCGTCATAATTAAGAAAGTGAGATGATAAGAACACATACAAAAAGATAAAAAAATAAATACAAATCAGGTTAACAAGTGAAACCTTTAGTTTTGTCAATTGGTATATATACATATATATATACAACGGGCGTAGTGGCGGGACGCCGAAGGCGTGGGTATATAACTGAGAATATATATATATATATATATGTGTGTGTGTGTGCGTGTGTGAGCCTATGTGGTTGAGAACATGAGTGACTTGGTAAGCACGTGCACGCACAAGCTTAAAAGTCAACGCGGACATTTTTGACCCGACATTCAGTGTTCTTGTTTATCAAAATGAAGTACGCTACGTTCAACAAAAGTGCAATTGGCTCTGAGTATGTATTCTATTAGACTTGGCGAGCGTGGAAACGAAGATGAAATATTAAGAACCACATCCTTTTTATTATTCCTACGTTATCTGTCTCTCCCACAAAAGAGTTTTTTTTTTTTCTCGCTACTTTTGAGACGTATTACAGGCACGCCAGGGGAAGATACACATGTGTGAACTCAAACCGTGACAAAAGAAAAAAAAAGAAAGCGAGAGCAGGGCACGGGAAGGGCGAGAGAAAACTTCTCAATTTTTCACTCAACGCTTTATTATTATTCCTCTATGACGCTAGCAGGGATGAAAATCTCGGCGGACGGGCCCATATACGAGAGAAGCGACTCGCTTGCCTCCCCTTCCTCCCTCTGCTGACATCTGTTTCCTCCGGGGAGGATATGAAAGTTTAAACTTTCTTCGAGAACGAAAGAAACATTTCGCGTTTCATTCTTTCTCTCTTTTTGCTTCCTTTTCCGCCCTTTTTTGGGGGCATTTCTTTCTTTGCGTGTGCGTGTGTTCGTATAAGTATAGAAGAAACTAAGCGCGCATATATTGTGCTGCGTTTCTTCAGCTTGGCTCACAAGGGATCTGTACGAGGAATTTGTGAGAGAATAATTGAAAACGGCCAAGCCCTCTTTTCCGCACCAGCTCTTTTCGTGGCTCCCATTTTTAATAAAAAGATGTTATGAGGTCCCGGCTGCTTCGAGTACCGTGCGCGCTGCTGTCTACGCGCCAATCAGAGCACGAGTTTGGCACGCTCGACAGGGGAGAAACGCCAATGGGAAAAGAGCAATTCCTGCCTAATGTAAAAGTTGGGACTGGAAGATGGGGCAATGCGCGAGGGAGGCAGCTAGGGGTCCGCAGTAAAAATGATAAAATCTCACTTTGAATTTCACCTTCTCCCGGCTGTTTCTCTGTTTTGTTTTTTATGGGTTCGTCCGAAAGTATATTAATGTCGCTGCAAACAATGGATACGGCTTTTTCGAAAGCATATTAGATATCTCTTTTTGCGCATGGATGACGGTAGTCCCCTACTGCGTATTGACTTCTTTATTCCGAGAGTATCTCTTTATACGCGAATGCCGACGCCCTTTTCTGTGCGTCTCAATAATGCGTACACGTGGAGAAGATATGCGCGCTAGGATTTCCTTATCAAACAGATGGAAATCCTCGCGCAGAGGAGGCAATGAATAAATTTAGACGGAAGATTGAAACGTACTTTTCTTTTTCATCTCGGCTTGTTTCCGACTAGGCGTGCGAGCATGTGTGCCAACTTTCTAAGGGACCGTTGAAGACGTTCCGTTTCCCGACCAATTTTGTTTTTCGACTCTGTTATTTAGATCACCCCCGTTTCACTTGATAGCTGCGTTCAACTCGCGTTTAGAACATTCGTGTATTCTGCACGATCAATGTATTATTGTCAGGCGGACGCTTTTTTTTTTACATGGAACATAGAAATTTAGGTATGACAAACTGTTTTTTTTCAAGGGGTTGCTTACATCTCTCCTTTTATTACACTCGATAAAACGAACATTTAAAGATGTTCACATAAGAAGAGTAGTCTCTTCAAAACACACACACACACACACACATATGTTTTGATAAGCTATAGTAGATAAAAATACATTTATATTATTGTCACCGAGAGTCGAAGACACAGAGGGCGTGGCGACTCCCCGGGCATCTCATTATAACTCCGCAGTCAATTAGAGAGCGGCATCAGTCGATGAGAACACCTGAAAACCAATCGTGAATCAGGAAGCATTAATATAATAGGCCACACCCTGTGCTTCCCACGCTGTCAGTGACTCTAGGAGTATGCAAATAGTGATTTAAAATAGAGTAGAGACCTACATCATTTATAGCCATGGAGGTATACGAAGCTTCTGGAGGCCGAGGGTGACCAAAACAGCTGTGCTTTTGTCATTGGAGGGGGCGTGTCCCTCCACACTTCTGGCTTCACCTCTGGTGGCATCATGTCGCCTCCAAAAGCTTCCTATTCCCGGCGACACTCTCAGGCGTGCCGTGTTGACGCTGGGCATGACGCTTTGAGCTCTTCGATTTAAGGCTGCACTCGCACACCCCTTATTTTTTCCCGTCTTCCCAAGTTAATAAAAAGTTTATACGTTTGCCTCGTGACATACGTGTTGTGATAAATAAAAATACAAATTAAGATTTACCATTGTTTAAGTTCACGCGTTCAACCTTGAAATCCCAAGACTTAACTGTTACGTTATCCGATCTAAGGGTTACGTTAATTTTTGACCCGTTAGCACTTGACGGGTTCGTTGAAGCAGAACAGCGGTTGTTCAAGCTTGATAATAAGACAATTTTCTGATTATCCACGCATGTACATTCGTTGTAAGGAACACATATTTTCTTGTAATTTGCGAGTTATAATGAGATCAATTTATTTATTTGAAAGATGCCAAACGTCGACACCACATACGCTCTGAAACGTTATCTGTTAATTTATGTTTCCTACTCGAAAAATATTTTTTTTTAAATACACGTAAATAAAACACTTTAAAGACGAACAATTGTTTTGTAAATTTATATGTATAAATCTTAACAATTAAAAATCGTCGTTGCTGCTATTAGGAAGTCATCAACTATGTGTATTACAACGTTTCCCATATCGGAACACTGTTATTCCTTTCAATACGAAGACAGCGCCACAAAGATATTAAAGTTTTTTTCATTTTGCTTTTTAACGAGATTTTGTTTTTTTGCGATAAGGGTTAGGAATTTAGGGTACTTTTTTTTTAAATCTGCAAGAGCTGGAAAAAAATGCAAAAAAAAAAACAGCAGCAAGAACAAACGGCCGCATTGTTTTCTTTTTTATTTCAACATTAGCGAGATCTTTACCGTAATGTCACTGTGAAGTAATTTTATACAACTTTCACCACGGCAAAAGAAAGCCGAAGTTTTCAATGTGACTGTACGTGCGGCCGGACCATTTCTAATGGCTGCAAGTACGTGGCCTGCGCGTTTATCACAACTGCACCCAAACTACCCGAGTTCTTTTTTTGTCTTTACAATTAGACTTGCTAGCACTTTCATATACTTAAATTTAAAAAAAAAATCTAGAGGGTCTACTTTCCTTCAAAGCACTTGGGAGAGCTGGAATCTAGGAAGCGAGCCCGGCGAATGATAAGGCTTGTGTAATCCCTCGCCTCACACTTGGGAACCGGCGGCCGGATCTGCGAGAATTCTGACGCCCGGCGACGAAAGCAGGCAGAATATCCGGCGGCGAGCAAGGTCGCTCTGGAACCAATTTTGAACGCCGGAAAGAAGTTCTCTCTCGCCGCAAGCCAATGAGAACGCACGGGAGAGTTGGCGCTTGCTGACGCCAGATCCCCGCTGACGAGCTGCCGACGATGGCGACGAGAAGCGCGCGGGCAAGCTGGAGTTTTGGGAGCTCTGGTCAGCACCTCGTCTGTTCGGAAAACTGCGAGACGCTCGCGCCGCGCACTCCGCAGGCGGCAACAAATGTGAACGGCCCGATCTTTTTTCGGCGAGCGAATCCAGTCGGCTGCGAGTGCGCATTTCGCAAGTGTGAACGAGCCATTAAGGCTGGCATGACGTTTCGCGGTACTCAGTGCCACAGCGCTGACCGTGTTTTTTCTAAGTCTTGACATAATACCAACCTCGTCGTTATTCAAGTTCCATTCGTAGATTGCAATGATTGGCTCTCCCAAGAGCTTTGCGGGAATGAACATGCTCCTGATTTTTTTGAGTGTAGGGTGCGACACCACCGATATTAACCGCCGAATTCAGAAACCTCACTCAAACTACACTCAAACTGAAGGGCCCCTCCATCTTCCTCGAGGAAGGCGCGAGGGCCGGCGCTGGCCAATCGCGACGGCTGATCCGTCCTCGCGATTGGCCAGCGCCGGCCCTCGCGCCTTCCTCGAGCAAGTGGAGGGGCCCTTCAGTTTGAATGTAGTTTGAGTGAGGTTTCTGAATTCGGCGGTAAGCTCCATGTTTTTGTTTCAGATTGGTCTCCATGGCTGTGAATTCCCTTTCGTGTACATGAATTTGCAAGAACTTCATAGGAGGGTCCGTCTACAAAAATTCAGCTTATAATCCTAACTAAGAATTAATTTTAATTCTTTAAAAAAACATTTTATTTAGATTACATAATTATTATAGCGTATATTGCTCATTTGTCACTTTCATCGCGTTCTTTGCGCATATTTCCGTTCATGTGACTTTTTAACCTTTGCGCGCACAAAGTAAAGAGAAAAAAAACACGCCCAAGCGCCCGTTTTCTTAGCGGTTGGATTCCTCCAACCAAATCAGGAGTTTCTTCATTGGACGGAACTGTACGGAGAAACACTCGGTACGGTAAACAAGGCACTCGAGTTCAACTCAATTTCAGGCCACTCCATAGGCGCTCTCCCACACTCCTAAAGGGGGAATGGCGCCTCGAAAGCAAAACAGAGACGAGGGGGTTGTTCAATCTTAGAGGAACCGTGTGCTTCCTGACACCATGGGGCCTCGGCGGTCGTCCCCTGTGCGTGGGCGTTCCCGCCGCAAGGCCGGCGGCTGCGCAGACGAAGAGCGATGGCGACGGCCCTTGGCCCAATCCATCAGGCAGTCCAAGATGTCACCGCCAAGAAACTTGCGGTGAGCATTTAATTAAGGTCACAGGTTCCTCATTGTCGAGTCCGTGTTTCTCCGTTCTAAGATCGCAAGAAAAAAAAAAAAGCGGTGAGGGGAAAGGGGGGGGGGAGTGTGAGAGGATGGAGCGGCAAAGCGGGAGCCGGTAAAACCTGGTGTTTGAAAGGGGAGAGGCGGTGAAGGAAATACGGAGGATAGCGCTGATAAAAAAAAAATGGGAAAAAAATAAACGCGACAGCTATAAAACCTAGGCTCGTTGTTCCAGGATGGCCAGCAACGAATATTCAAGCGTCGCCTAGAAACATCCTGAATCTAATTCTCCGAAGTCGCGCGTGTCGTGTGCGCCCAGTTTGGGTAAGCGTTGTCTTTGGTCGGTCAGCTGCGAGTGTACCGCCTGTCAGGATTTGGCAAGGCTTACTCTGTGGTCAAAGCATCTGCTCGAGACATTTTTGTCTATGGGATACTTTTTGAAAGTTAAACTTTAGTAGACTTTTAAAAGTTTATAATCAGAGAGTGAGGCCATAAAAAAGTTTAGAACGAAAGTTGACCGCTGGTTATTAATCTTTAAAAAGACCAGCCTCTCACTTACCGTCTTCAGTTCCCTCCACCCGATAAAAAAATATCTAACAAAGTTCTGATACTAAAATTACTTTTTATCTGGATAACCAACACGACTATACAGATTATCTATGGAACTGAACTATTCATGTCAAATAGTATTACGCATTCGCCGATTCAATTTCACCGTTCTTAAACTATTACGAAGATTTTGATAACTTACAATACTCCAGAAAACAGCTCCAAAAAGGTAATCGCACTTCTAATTATCACCCACCATTATGGTGTCCTGGGTGCGAAAGGTGCTTCCATTTTGCTAGAAAAAACAAAAAAAAACCTTCATGAGTTTTTTTTTTTTTTTTAATAAATACACAAGCACCATTAGATAGGAAATACTGTACCTATTGCAGACCTCCAACTTCCTTGGATTGTTTTTTTACCTTATGCTCGGAAAGGCATTATTGCGCGTCTAGTCTAATGACGCTCATATTTATATTCTACAGAAAAAGGATGGTCTAAAAAAGAAATGTACCACAAAACACGTCCGGTGGGTCCTTTTGCATTTTTGTCGACTGGAAGAGGCGATCGAGTGTCTGAGGGAAATATACTGAATTCAAGCCTAAAATCGTACACTTCATTCTAACATATTTGTACACATTTACTTTACTCCCATGAACTAACAAACTAACTATATATATATATGTGTGTGTGTGTGTGTGTGATTGGGCCATTTAGTTTCTTTCGCCCGTTACTTGCATAGAATATGTCTTAAATAAGTCGGCGCCACGATTTTTCGTATTTGGTTTAGCGTACAAGTAAAGGTAACCGCCGAATTCAGAAACCTCACTCAAACTACACTCAAACTGAAGGGCCCCTCCACTTCCTCGAGGAAGGCGCGAGGGCCGGCGCTGGCCAATCGCGAGGACGAATCCGCCGTCGCGATTGGCCAGCGCCGGCCCTTGAGCTTTCCTCGAGGAAGTGGGGGGGGCCCTTCAGTTTGAGTGTAGTTTGAGTGAGGTTTCTGAATTCGGCGGTAAGTTACGGGTAGCAGTCTTATTTGTGGCCCATATTCACTCTCGATTTATCGTTTTATAAGAAAAAAGTTAATAAAAATGAAAGACATTTGCAATTCTCTGTGATGCGAAATTAGAGCGTAGTTCTTGAGGAGGAGGAGGAGGGGAGGGTATGCCTCACCTCCACCTCCGTGCCTTCCTCTCCTCCTCTCCTTCTTGCCTCTCGTTTAGAGGGAAAGTTTCGCTAAATTTCCCGCTAAATTTAGAGGAAAATTTAGCGAAAATTTTCCCGCTAGATTTAGCGGGAAGTCGAGGAAAAATTTTACGGCTGAATTTAGCGAATTAAGGTTTCCAGCTAAATTTAGCGGGAAATTTTGCGAAAAGTTTACCGCGAACTCTGGAGAGAAATTTAGCAAACATTTCCCCGCTAAATTTAGCGGGGAAACTGTGACGTCCCATAATGCAACGCGCGCAGTTACGCAGACGCCGACGCCGACGCGGACGCCGACACGGACGCCGACGGCGACGCCGCTCAGCCCGGAAACGGGCGCCTAAGAGCTGCACTCTAAAACTGTGTAAAAGGTAGACTTCCATGAAAGGTCATACCGTAACTGGATAATAAAATGGCAGCAACACCAGCCCCTATATGTTGGCTCCTCCTCAATGAGCGTATCACTGAGGTGAAGCACGCTTTCCGTGAACGTTTCAGATTAAGATGGATCTGTGAAGTGATCAGTCGATATAATTTGATCGTATCACTAGTCGACGTAGGCTTCACGCTTTCCACTTCTGTTAGATTCCTCCTCTTTCACATTTTTCCCTCCTTCTCCCGGTTAGTTTACTTTCCTTCCGTCGGAGTGGCAAGCACGCGGGGCCCCTCATCTCGAAATTTTTCCTTGGCCACCCATACTACACCTTCGGTATGCCAGAGGAGTGAACTGGGGCGATTTTCCACGCAAAACATCGAGGTTACACACAGGGACGGATATAGGGAAGGCGGCCGATTCGCCTTAAGTCCTCCCAAGGCCCGCCGCTTTTTATGGTGCCTCATTTTTTAACATGCATATTTTGCTCGGCTGCTTGCCGTTGCTGTTGAGTACCCGTGTGTATTTGTAGTGTGCCACTCATGCTACTGGCCGGGATAATCCTAAAATAGAAACAACGCGAAAATGAATAAATTTTCTATTAGGTGTCTTCTTAATTGTTATTATCTTAGTTTTTAATGGCCTATATTTAACAGTTAGATTTCCACACATGCGTATATAAAATAGAGCAAGGCATGCATCCCTCGGTACAAGAAAAAAAAAGTTACTCTGCAGTGTTGACTGTATTTTATTTTACGAATTTAGGAAATCATAAATAAAATCCTCGACTTATCGCTTTACTTTTTAGGCACCAGTAGGAATTAAGCTCATCCAGAGGTCGGAAGGTGTGGTAGAAGTGTCCGACCATTCGTATCCTCAGAAGAGAAATAAATTAAGCATGGTCATAATGTAAAAGGACTGATTACTCTACACCCACCTCGAACTCCAGCTTCAAAAAGGTGGTGCCAGGATGCCAGCTGTCGATCCTGCTTGCCTGAATGCAAAACTCGACACTTGAAAGAGCCAGCAGGAGTTAAAGCGAAAGTTTGAGAGTTTTTTTGCTACTGCCGTGGCAGTACATCCCGTTTAATGCGCCATTTATCCTTGTGTTTCAACTCGTCATTGGCTCGAAGTATTACTAGAAGGTGGCAACCAGAGCTAGTCCTACTACGCAGATAGACATAAAGAGCTCCCTCTCACGCGGGATGTGTAGAATGTCGTAAGATTATCAAATTTGATACCGCGATAGCTTGCACCTAAAAATAGGCGAAACATTTTCTTCCCTCGCCAGTGGGCGGTCTGTGCCATTGGCTGATCAGTCTTAGGTTGTGCGTTGATAGGATCTTGCATATAAATTTATTGCGAGCCTTGAGAATGGAGCTGTTCAGCGGAAACGTGTCAGTTGGGAGAAGGAGGCGAAGGTTCCTCACGTGTTCTCTTACCATCTATACATGTTTCTGACCAAGTGCCAGAGATATATCGTCACCGATACCTTAAATGAGCTTCTGGAAAACTCTAGAGATAAGCACGTCGTAGTCGGGATGCATTTTGAACGTACCGCAGACGTCAACCATCCAGAGTGGTTCTGGTTTAACGTGACAAACTCGCAGTGATTGACGCAGAACTGCTGTGGTACATGCGAATTTCGAAGTATCTTCCGGAGTTGGGTTGTGAAGGCTGCTTATTGCTTCTGAAAGAAAGAAGGCTACGGTGTCAGGTTATCGCACAGTGTTGAAAAAAATTGTGGAAGCGGAACTTGAAAATTTTAATATGATTATCTATAACTCCCTTATGCAAGCGCTTTTTTTTATTGTTTTGAACGAGTCAATAATATTCATTTTCTCTAAGACTTAGGACAAGGTAGTTGAGAGTGGTGTAGCTGGAGATGTTGGATATTATGTCTCTGGGGAAAAGATCGTGTTGATCACTTTCAAAAAGTAATTCCTAATGTTAGTGCTATTCACATATTTTTTTTATCTACTGTTTTTAGTGTGGCACTTCATCCGCTTCACTATGGAGAAAATGGCAGCGTGAGTGGTAGAATCCAGTTAGACACATCTCAGTTCCCTTCTGCAGCAAAAAAAAATGACCATCTCAGGTACAGTTTCAACAGAAGCGTTATCAATTAAAACGAGCAAACAAAAAAAAAAAAAGAAAAAAAGATATGGGGCTTCAATCTACGCTTTGGGTTTGTCAGCGAAGCTGTGGTATCACCTGCAACGATTGCTTACTTCACTAAACGAAATGCCGCCGCCGGTCGCAGCACGACGCCGCTGGTCGTATTGTCGTTTCTTTTCCCTTTGTCACTCCTAGTATTCAAGCTGCTCCTCGGGAGTCCCAACTATGCGTGGCCTATTCATCGCGGTGCTGCAGCAACAATGAAATCATTTGCTATACTCCGTTTCATCTTACGTTTAAGCCCAGCGAATGTTACAAGCCATCAAGCCAATCGGAGGCCGTGTGAGTGTCACGTGACCTTAGAGAGGGGGCACAGCGACGCGCGGAAAGCGTATCACGGGCCACGTCCACAGAATGGGATTGGCTCAGATAGTTCGTAGTATCCGCTGCGCCCGGACGTAAGGTGAAATGGGGTGTTTAGGCGGGTTCTTTTATATATGAAAGGCCAGTGACGTCACCCCCACGTTAAGCTGCCGTCGCCGCGGCAGCTTGGGCAACAGTAATCTTCACCGGGAACGTATGCGGTGAGCGCTAAGTGCTTCGCATTGTTTTCAGGACCTCCCTATCATTCATTATATGGGGAGGATGCTTGTCTTGTGCTTATTCCTTATTGAAACGAATGTTGTTCTGTATGTTGTATGCGTGGTGCTTGTCCTTTTCGCTTTAATCTTCTGAAGTCTTTTTTTCAGTGAGAACGCCGACACGAAACACACGCGGGGAGAAGGAACATGCTTCGCATTGTTCGCAGGCGCCGTTATCATCCATTATGCTGTTTGCACTTCACAAGAGGGCTTCGAATGACGTCAACTCCTTTCTAAACAGCTGCAAACCTAATCTTTACCGGAGTGCGTGGGAGGGTGTTCCTATTGTTCACACGCGCCTTATCATCTATCATGTGGTTTTGATGCTTGCTTTGCGGTTTTATTTATTCTTTATCTTTATTGAAACGGATACTGAGCTGTATGCTGTATGCCTGATTTCAAATGAGATATGCTGTTTTGCCTTCAAATCTTTGCCGGAAGTTTTTTGCTAACAACGCCAACGACACGAAAATTTCCTTGGCTGGTAGAGGTATACAGCTTCGCTATAAAATCCCGTGCGTCCACTTTCCCGCAGAACACCTCGGAGAGCCAATTACCGCAACTTACAGAGGCAGCTCAGCGAATGACGATGCCGAAACATATGTTTCGACCAAAAACCGTCCTCTGAGTTGTGACATTAAGCAATGCATAACGTCACGCTTGCATTGCTTAATGTCACATCTCAGACTGCGTTTTTTGACCTAGGCATATGTTTCGGCATATGTTCGTAAGTCGCGGTAATTGACTCTCCGAGTGTTGTGCGGCAGAGTAGACGCACGGGCTTTTTTTAGAGCGCTAGGAACGTGACACAGTAGCACAAAACTACGCATTCCTAGGAGGCACTAGTCGCGTGCTTCAACAATTTCATTGGCTTGCTGGGGCAGCAGCTTTTGCTCTTTGCGAGTTTCTGCTGCGCTAGAGTAATTTCTGGAGCGTATCCTATAGCTTTGCCGAGGTCTTACTGGCCTGTTTCATTATTTCAGCTCACGGCGTATCAGTTAAACGTTTTTTTTTTTTCCTTCGAACTTTGAATCGCACAGTTATTGCATGATCCGGACGGTTAATTATCTTCAATTATGTTTAATTCTAACGAAGGTGAGAAAAGAACGTTTTCTTGTACAAAAAATTCGGAATTATTTCTTCATTTATTTTGAGCAAACGGCTTCCATTCACTACAAATTTATTATAAGGAAATCTGATGCACTTTCGCCCCAAATAGCCCGACGGCAATCTTCTTTATATGATGTGCTTGATGGGCTTCTAACAAGTTTCAACGCAATCAAGTTGTAGTATTGTTTTTAAGTTACGTGATTTGAAAATGTTTTTATTGAGAATGTATGAAACGCCGGAAATCCTTTATATTTTTATGCCTTTCTGCACCTTAAAGTCTCAACGTCTGGGTAAAAAGATAAAAATATAACGGTATATTTTTTATTCATAGTGCAATAAAAAAGTGTGAGCCTTTTTTTTATTTTGAATAGGTACGAAATAAAAGACATTGGCATATCTCTATGTAAGTATGTACTCGGTTTATTCATAGCCTCCTTATAGTCAGGCAGGTCAACAATCAGCTGTTGTCGAGAAGCTTCGACCCCGATAGCACGCACGTTAAGAAATACCCAATTTTTTTTAAAAAAAAGTATGCCCTTCTTTTCTTTTTTGCCATACAAAAGTAAAAAGAAACGCACGACGCTCTTGCAGTTGGTGCACGTCAAGCACGATTCCGCGTCCACGGACAAGGAGAGAGAGAGAAAGTATGTGTGTGTGTGTGTGTGTATTGCTTATGCCCAAGTCCCACTAGAGCGACAAACAGAAACAAACGACAGCGACAAGCCTCGAACCAATGGAGCATGGTACCTTTGGCAGGCGTTTAGTCGTTCGGTGCGCGTGAAGTAAGCACGAGTGATTGCAAGCCTGCCAAAGATACCCTCGCGTGCATGATGCTCGTGTTTGGGCATAGCCTTCTTTATTCTACAAAGCCTGTCAAATCGCGAAAGACTCTAATTTAAAACTTGTCGCTGTCATTTTTTTTTTTTTTTTTGCTGTGGTCACTCTCAGCCTAAGAAACGGAGAGTGTGGCGAGTTCCAAGCATTTCATTATCGCTCCTCCTCCAATCAAATTGCAGCATTATCCGAGAATAACGCCAGCGAACCAACCACAAAGCAACTGGCGGCAGTATAGCAAGTCACACCCTCCGTTTCTTGAGCTCTCAATGACTACATCACAAATGTAAAACATATTTGGCAACGTTTTTGTTGCTGCTTTGTTGGTTTTGACCGTGGTTCGGGCCTCACGGGTTTGCGGGCAGGTCACGCAGACTTGTGTGGGTATTTCCATGTGGTTCTTGGTATTTAGAGTAATTTGCTTGCTGTCTGTATACAGACGAATACGTATAGCAGCTTAAGAATACGGTATTATATTTTCTATTTCAAGGTCAAGAGCCTTCGGTAGGCTTGACGGAGCTCGTCGGTATTATACCTTGATTTAAAGGGGCCAAGAAACGATTTTTTTACTTTCGCTAAATACTACTTAGAATCACTCCCTAACGTTAATACTGAAGAAATTTACCTTGGTTTTTCTTTCTATACTCTGTTTCACCTTATGTTGTACCGCAGGAAAGGCTGTAAGTGCGAGCTCCTTGCTCTGGGGCAGATCTCGGCGGCACAAGCTGTCGTGCAGTAAGGGCAGCTGTCAACGCTATGAGCTCGCGCTTCCAGCCTTCGCTGCGGTACACCATAAGGTGAAACGGAGTATAGGCAATGGCAGTCACCAAAAAATTCGAGAAATATGAGCATCGTTCATTCCCTCAACTCCGAGGCAGAACAAGCGGCCACGTGGTCTGGTTATGCCGCCAACGCTAATCAGAGCCACGTGCTGGGGTTGGCAAGGTAGAAAACGCGTGCTGATGTCATTGTTAGAGTTCAGCTATTCTAATCACCGCAGTGGTTGGACACGAGCCACTACCCGAGTGTCCGCCGAGGCATTGATTGTTACGAGCCGAAGTCGAGTGCTCACGCCGTTCTCGTGTCCAATCCATGAGCCGCGCTCGACTGTCGTCGGGCGGGTGGTTTCAATCCCACAAGCACGTCATCAAGCTTTGCGAAGGCAAGACTGGAAGATATAGTCCCCTTTTGTTTCACTATTTCACCGCGACAAGGAAGCTTCTGAGTCAGTGGCGGTCTGTGCGAGTATATTTGGGCTGGACTAAGACCAGTACGCCTCTGCAAAGTTATGAACCCGATATCTGTTCATGACCTCTTTGAAACAAAATATCAACACAGTATTGCTAATTTACTTTCCAAAGCTTGGAACGAGTTGTTTTCTCTGATTGTCACCCGACAGAAACCGGTTCTCAGGTGACGCCGTTCCACGCACGGATGAGATACAGCTGAACTACCAGGTCTAATTCCACAATCCCGCTCCTCCCCGGCAGCGTTCGGACGACGAGAGCGAGGGCCGTGCCCGCGCATCCCCCAGCTGGGGCACCGCGCCGTTCAAAAACGTCGGGACAGCCTCTTTCATTGGAGCGTAACAAGCCGGTCTACATAAACCGTTCGCGACAGTTCCAGCGTCAGGGCGCTAAACGACGCCGCCCCGACTCCTGCCGCCGTGGTCACGGCGGCGTGACGTGACTGGTGTTGACAATAGGTGGCGACGAGCGGTCTTTCGGCGTGCCGACGGCGTAATTAAATTAGGCGCACTTTCCCCGGGCGCGGGGTCGGCCACCCCCGGGCGAGCCAGTGTTGCAGCCATCATTACTCATTGTAGCAGCTTAGAGGACACCCGGTGGCCTCGAGGATGCGGTCGGCCAACGTGCTCCAAACTGACAACGGGGAGGCGAAGGGGCGACGTCGGGGAAAAGCGCGCTGGGTCGTCGAAGGCGGGATTCCCAACCCCGCCCCGGCAAGACGGCCTCCCCGACGCCGGGGATCGGTTGGGGCGATGCTTCTGCCGGCGAATCGTCCGCCTCCCCTCCCATTCGATTCCTGTCCCTTTGTCCCCCCGAAAGGGCCTAGATGAATCGTGAGCGTGCGCGAAAAACGACGGCTCGTTTTATATGTAAAAGGGGTGTGCTTTTGTTTGATGTCGCCACGAAGCCCCCCCCCCCCCCCCCCTTTTTTCTTCTTTTTTTCTATGTATATGTAACAAATATTGGTACACTTAGTGCAATTGACGAATTTTGTTTTGCATCGAAATGATTATTCGTACAAGTATCGGTGACGTGTATCAGTGTATGTTCGTAAGAAAAAAGGAGATTGAGAAACGATGTTGCATTCGGGTTATTGAAATGCTGCTACAGCTTCTTTTAAATAGACACTAAACTCACAAAACCTTTTTTTTATTATTATTTCTGTGTGTGTGCTTGGATAGAACAAATGTGTCACAAAATTAACCTTCCCCCAGAAAAAAAAAAAATCTGTTCAGCGTAATAACTACGTCGGAAGACATATTTTTTGCTAGGAGCAACTCGGAAACATGCTTCTATTTTGAGATTTCAACTTCAGAACAGAACCATGAATCGCTCTTAACCCAACATGAGCCTCCTGACGACAATATTTGGCTAACTTTCGAGTCTGAGAAAAGTTAATTTTGTGAGATTCGTGTCCTTTCCGGCCAACTAATGATTTTTTTTTTTTTTTGGGGGGGGGGGGGGGGGGTAGTGTTTTTTAAGGGCATGCAGGACTGACCCTTTCACGCTGACGGAAAACTAAATAAATCAGAAATAAATGTAACGAACATAGTAACCATCCCTGAAAAAGATCCATCCAGAATAACGCTTTTTTTTTTTTCGTTTTTAAGGTTACCAGAAGGCCGGACAGCTGAAGGTGTGATTTTGGTCCCTATGATGGAGACCTACCTTCAATTACTTGATGGATCAGGTAATGGAAAATGAAAACAAGATGAGAAGTGGTAATCACGGTTGAACGCCATTCACAGTGTCCCAAATAATTGTATATTTGCCTTTATTTGGCCGAGGACAGCCGTGACACGGCAGAAAAGCCAGTGGCCCATGTCGAGGAAGCTCGCGGCGCCGCGTGATATTATAGGGTAGGATAGTAGCTGGGAGGGTGATTAGCGGCCCACTGGCCGCTTTCTCAGCTAAGGTTGACGTGTTTGCACGGCTCATAGTATCTCAAAAATGCGGAAAAATGCACAGAAGCCTCTTTCTACCACCTGCCAAACTCCACCAGGATTCAAATGTTTCCCGACAGTGGTATGCCCCAGTCCTGTTAGAGCATATCACTTCAGAAGTGTCTTTCTTGGTTTAGCACGGACACGGCATAACAGGAGAGCGTGTTCTTAATTCTCTGGGCCACTGCACTCTGAAAAATTAAAGGCATGTTTCTGGCCCATCATGGGAAGCCACTTTTGCGTGAACATCCAACAGGAAGTCTGAGCAGTTATGAGGCACTGGAAACTTCGGGGGAGGCTTGTCAGTTACGACTTCTGGATGTGAATTTACATGATAAATGGTGTCATTAATTATTCGATGCGCATCGTTGAATCCATCAAAACAGAATGTTGGGGCTAAAATGTCAGATCTTAACAAGCCCACGAGCTTGTTAAGATCTGACATTTTTAACCCTTGAGAGTGAAGAAACAGAAGGACAAGACAGAGCTGTGTATGGAGATTCGTGTTGTCCTCTCCTTCTGCTTCTTTTTTTTTTTTTCACTCTCCAGGGTTAAAAATGTTGGGGCCATATTGTTATGAGTCCCCGAAGCCAACCTGTTCGCTCTCTCATTGCTAAGAAGCCAACACAAGCCGCTATCAACTGCACCGCAGGAGGTCCACACAAGGTCTTCCATTATTGCGGTCACTAATGCCGTTCTATAGCCAGTATACTGGCGTGGGTTTCTGAAGTCGATTAAGCTGTTGAAGTGTGCAATCGAAGTCAGTTAACATACCCCTTGTGGATGCCGTAACGTTCTTGACTTTCTCAAACAACCCCACATGTAGCCACGAATTCCGCCTTTGTTACAAAGTTCTTGTTTCCATTCCCATTTCGCGGTTTCAAGCTTTGACCATTAGATGCTGTGAATTCCCGGTGGGATTAAAAATAAACTGTTATACATCTTTTATGAACTCCGTGCTTTCGTGCCTTAGCGTTGTCACAAATTTGTGTTCACCAAAAACGATGTGAGAATAAATACACCCATTTATTTATGACAGCATCTTCACTGAAACTGGTGACGTGAACGAAAAGCTATGAGGAGGTCGAAAAACATTTCCCTAAAACCATCAATACAACCACAAGTTAGCTCTGCGCCTTACAGCGCAACGTAATTTGTGGCACCGGACTAACCAAATCAAGTACAAACACTTGCGTGCCGGTGTGTGAGTAGCAAACTAACGTAACAGTTAACTGCGTCGGAGAAATCGGGTAAGAAGAGTCGATCCCCACTTTGCGAATAACTAACAGCCATATCGTTGCTTCGCAAAACATGAATGTCATGGATGCACGCGTAGTAGGATCGCCATTTTTTTTTTTTACATCTCTTTAGAAAAAAAAAAATTATAAAAAAACAAACAAGTTTAGCGATGCACGACCTTGCGGAAATAACATCGATTTCTTTTGAAGGCCTCATTTTTGCACTTTGCGAACTCAAGTACTGCAAAGAGGCTCAGCCTAATCTGCGATTCGATTAGATTAGATAGATAGATAGATAGATAGATAGATAGATAGATAGATAGATAGATAGATTGATTGACTGATTGATTGATTGATTGATATAGATATTGATAGATATAAATAGAGATAGATATAGATAGAAATGGATATAGATAGATAGATATAGATAGATGTAGATAGATATAGATAGATAGATATAGATATAGATAGATATAGATATTGATAAATATAGAGATAGATAGATATATAGATAGATTGATTGATTGATTGTTGTTGTTGACAAAGGCATTCGTCCTTATCGAATGCCTTTGTCAAGTCAAAGTAAATTGTGTCCACCTGGCTGCGGTTACATACGGCGGGTCCGCTGTGACCAAGGAAAGCGATCAAATTTGTTTCTACTGATCTGCCTTTGAGAAATTTGTGTTGTACAGGTGTAATTTTTTTGTTTAAAATAGGAATACAAACGTTCGTAAACCACCATTTCAGAATTTTTTGAAAGTTCGCAACGAAGGGACACAAGGGGAAAGTTATTGACATCACAAGAAATCGAAGACTTGAGAACAGGTTTTACAACTGACATTTTTTTTAAGAGAGGGGTAAACCTTATTTTCCAAACACAAATAGATATGTCAAGGCAATGACAAATATTCAGCACAGCCTTTGATGATAAAACTAGGAATGCCATCACAGCCAGTTGAGAGTTTCCGTTTGAGTTTCCGAGCAGAGCACATCCCTTCATCGTCTGTTACACTTCAGTATGCCAAACAGTCAGAAAACCCTTCAAATGTGACAACAGGGGGCGTACTACGAGGTTTCGAAAAACATGAACTAAAGTGCTCTGCGAATGCATGCCACATTTCCTGTGGTTCGAAACAAATCCTATAATCTAATTTCAAAACGGCAGCGCTGATATTATGTTTAGTTTGTGACCGTGCATAACGGCAAAAGCGCTTGGTTATTTTCTAAAGTTCACCTCCAGGTGACCGTGATAGCACGCTTCATCTCTTGACTATCAATCTGCAAATTTAAAATCTTTGATACCAATACTCATTTTGTAATCGTTTATACAGTCTGTGATACTGCTGCTTTTTAAGCATGTAATGTTTTCAGTCAGACGAAAAACAACTATACTTCGTTTCAGCTTCGGTCCAGACGCAGCCAAAGCTACAAGCGCGAGCTCCGGGCTTCCAGCATCCCTGCCAAGCACGCGCGCTCGTGCAGTGCAAGCACTGTTCTGGGCCACATGCTCGCGCTTGTAGCATCGGCTGCGTCTGGACCGAAGCTGAAACGAAGTATAGGAACTTCGAACTTCCTTGAACGTTGTTTGGGTATAAATTCTTCCGTAGTACGCTGGACAGTTGATGTCAACAATTCAACACAAGATACGACGTTCCTAAGGCAAAAGAGATGAGACCAATTGCAGTCATGAAAACGATTGTACAGGCCCAAATAGTCGCAATGCGCGTACGTGAACTTTGGTATGGCTTGCTCACGTAGTGGTTGAAAATGCAAAAATAAAGATTAACTAAGTGGTGATTGAAAATTGTCAATTGCAACAAGCGCGTCACGTACCGCATTCACTTCGAAAACAGGCACGTTTGATATGATCAAATCTAAAATATTTTCATTGCAGTTCTTAATCATATTGTGTTGACAAAGTCCGTTAAAATTGATAAAATGCATCAGGCACTGTGCTGTCTCTCGTATTGCAGCACAGTCGCTCTCGATAAGGCCTGAACGCCAGTCTAGTTTTGCAAGGTTAAAATCACCGCAAATGTACACATCGCGACACTGTTAGCGCGAACAGGACATCGGCGCATTTTCGCATTTTGCTTCTAAATAGTATTAGCGAGCCCGAAATTTTATGGCTTACATTGCAGAACTAAATGAGCTCTTTCCGTAGCAATAATAACTTGAATGACATCCCTTGGTTTCAAGGAAAAAAACTGGAAAAACCGGCGATCGCTTGTTCGCGCTAACAGTGTCGCGCTCTGTACACTTTGGATGTTGAAATACCAATTCGGTTCTCAAAGTCTGCAATATGATCTAGAAAAGGGCTAACATCAGAATTCGGCGGAAAATAGTAACAGCCAACAGGATAGTTCAAGCCGTCTGACGCCGGTATTTCCAACCAAACGCGCTCCTCATACGTCTCAAGGTCGTTTCGCTTAAATGGATAAAATGTAGTCTTGCATGCCATAAGAACAATTTCTCCGTATTTGACAGACCGATTGTAATTTCTGTCTGCCCTAAAAACAAATAATTTACCTGAAAAATAAGAACTGCTTGTGCAAGCTTCACTCACAATGTGCTAATTATGCCATAGACCAACTGGTTAAACGCCGTTGATGCTTACGTCAGCTGCCACAACAAAGTCACAACGGATACAAAATTCGGAACAGGAGCAAGTTGTTCCTCGCAATTAAAAGAAAAGAAAACAGGGGTATCTACTGCGCGTAAATTTCAAATATGGTTTCGTTTAAGAAGGATTTTCGATTTCTGTACAATAAATACCCACGCCTACTTCGCTTCCAATTTCACGCGATACACTCTCGCGCTGCAAAATACCACTTCATTTTCTCATACGACACGGTTGAAAAGAGCGAAGCCATTATGAAGGCGCTATGATTATGTTTTAAGTCGGTCAGGGGGAGACTGAACACAGTCGCATCACATGAGGACATTCATTCAATGCCAATTTATATGCTCACATTGGCCGACACTTCCACATGCACAGAAACTAGAATACAGTCGACGACGACTTTGAAGGCCTAAATATAGCCAAATCCGTACGCAAAAGGAGATAAAATAACGAAATGCACCAAATAGTCGTCCCACCCTCAATCAAACGCTTTCCATGGGTATTCGCCGGCTCTAGAGCGCCGCGCAGCAGTCGTCGAGTCAAGTTGATCACGACCCCCGTCGGATCTCGAACGAAAACACCGAGGGGTCGGGGTCAGTGAGGCCTGGCGGTGACTGCCAACTGGAGGCGTCAACAAGCCAAACCCCCCCCCCCCCCCCCCCCCGAAAAAAAAAAAAAAGAAAGAGAAAGAGAAAACGTGTTCTCCAGTGGAGAGTCGCTTGCTGCCTTTGCCTCGTTCCGTTTCCGACGCAGCCAGAGGCTGCCGGGCCAGCGGGCCGGCAGCGTATCGAGAGAGCGGCAAAACTGTGTGGTTACGAGGTTGAGCCCTGGAACAGAAATGGCGGCAGCTGCATGGAATAGCCGCGGCCAAGCCTCGCTGCACTCTTGCCATCTTTTACGATTTTGTCGACGTGTGTTTTTGCAACGTGTGCGCCAGCCTGAATGGTGCCCCCCCCCCCCTCCTCTCCTTTTCCACCTCTGGACGCCGCACGAGGAGCTCGGAGCCCGGCTTTCGCGCTACGGTGGTCTCGATGTTTGCTGTTTCCTCCTCATCGCGAGCATATCGTTTTAATACGGCTTATAATAATGCAGCGTGGAAAGCCCCCCCCCCCCCCCCCCCTTTTTCCAAATAATAAAAAAGAAGCCCAACCTAGGTGATAAAATATAAAGTACGAAACAAAAAGTAAAAGGGGTGGAGAGAAGGAAGAACGCAATGCGGTGAAGGTGACTGAGAGGGCCGTTTCGAAAGCGAGGTTCACGAAATGTGTTGGTGTAACCGCGCGTGGTAATTCATAGCCCTGCACGCTGGCGCGGCGGCGCTCGAAATGTCTGCCCCAGACAACTAAGGCTGCCCACCAGAAAATCCTCGCCGGCAGCGCGCGTGACTCAATGCTTCGCCGTTGCGTCTTTTTAAAGCGCGTGCAAATTGGGGTTCGGCCGGGCGGGCGGTTGTGGAGGAACAGAACGCGGGGGAGTGTGGCAAACACGTTTATAGACATGACGCCAACTGGGGGTAAGCACATATTCGGGGCACGACCAACGTGGATCGCCGTCAACATGAAAGAACAGATCGCTGTTCTTATGCTGTGTTTCCTCGTTTATGTTTTTTAGGTGAACTCTAACTCTGAATGATGGGCGGCGGCCTCGCCTTCACCCTAACTTGTCAAGCTCAAATTATTTTGACTTACCGTTTTTTTTTTAGGTGCGCTATTGATAAGCTGTGATATTTTCTTTTATTTGCATACATACAGAGTATTCCACGTAAGTTGAGCCAAGGTTTAAAAATATTTTGGTGCATTTTAGGAAGACGAAACCAAACGAAGAAGTTCATTCATTGTCTGGAGCAAGTCAGGCTATTTGTTTCTATTTTGCCCAATTAACTAATTAATTTAATTAATTAATTAACTTCTCAAGCGTTCAATATAGAGTAAAAGTTGCTATGACAAAGTTGTAGAGCGTCTTCAGAAACATCCAATTCAGTGGTTTTTATCAAGAAACCTTGACATCTTTTTTTTTTGCTGCTTCGAAAAACGTTTGCGAATTTCGAAAAAAAAATAAAACGTGTGACTGCGCATGTTCACCTTGTATTGCAACGTTCTCAGCCGTGGCTTGAATAATCTAGGCCTGCATGCTGAATAGAGCACTGTTGACTGGGTGCTGTTGATGAATTCGAGTTTTTGTGTGTGTGTTTTTCTTTCATAATTCGGGCACTTTTCTTGAAGTCCGGAAAAACGACCCGTGTTAGAGTTTTCTTTATTAAACCACTGAATTGGACGTCTCTGAAAACGCTCTACAACTTTGTCATTGGCAAATTTTCTATAAACTGAATATTTCAAAGTTAATTAAGTCATCCTAATTAATTATTTAATTGGGAAAAATACACGAAATAGCCTGGCTTGCTCCAAACAATGAACAACCTTATTCGTTTGATTTCGTCTTCCTAAAATGCACCAAAATATTTTTAAACCTTGGCTCAAGTTATGTGGAAAACCCTGTATAAATGCACGAAGCCACCAGAAGATAGCTTGCTTGACCAGTCAAATCCCATTCCGGTGGTTCTTTTCTTTTTTTTTTTTTTTTTTTTTTTTTGCTTGTGTTGACGTTACAATGTTGCTGAAATAAACAAGTTCAAAATCAAGTTCAAGTCGAAGACTGTTAAAATTAATAGACCCTTTTCAAAAGTCCACGCCCTGTCCACCATTAATTGATCATGGATACTGAGCCTGTATTAAGCACGAAGGCAGCGTCAGCCTTCGACGAGGACTCGGATCCAATCAGGAGCCTCTTGTCCAAGCAATGGCGACTGCCAATGTTGCTCAATGGACTTTTGAAGAGGGTATATTGACGAGACAAGAATTCTAAAATAGGTACTGTGTTACGATATTAATCTTACTGCAGTATATATATGTGGCCGTCGCCGAACCCGAATGCTGAAAAAATCAGATGTAGGATTCTATCGAGGAAGGATGCCGGTTTCTGGCGTTGACTAGGCGGAAAGGTAAATATCCGGTGGTACTTTGTACAGCGGTATTATTGGCAAATGTCATCAAGGGCACCATAACGTCTTAGTTTTTGGGGTCCTGAGAAATGTACGTGGACCATGTCGACCAATGTGTAATGAAAACGCTCCGTGAGGCCGCTTGTTTGCAGGCGGTATTTAAGTATTCACACGAAACTGAATTCTTTGAAGGATGTGGTTTTTTGCAGGACATGGCAGGCTTTTAAAACATCGAAACGCTATGTAGGGCGTGGCGTTCGCCCTTTGCAAAGTTATGCTGCTTCTTCTTGGTAATTGCAGGTTGCCTATATACGGGGTGTTTCTTCTTACTTGTAACATACTTTTTGTTAAAGGTGGGCGACCTTTACATGGGTGCTGTTTTCGCTGTATTTAACGGGCTCGGCAGATGTTAGAGGGGGCAGTATTCATTGCGTTCCAGAGGATAATTAACTAAAATTGCCTAATGAACTTTTTTTTAAGTATTGGTTTAACGAGACATCTTCCAATTGCAGTTTGAAAGCCAATACTTAATAATGCCTAGACCAATTTATACAATTTTCGAAAGGCAATGAATGGTCTTTGAGATATTCATCCATAAGTTTTCGCATGTCGGCCGGTAGTTCAAAAAGTGCGGACTCAGGCGCGCGCCCGATTCCTTAGAGCGGGTCGCCTATACATAATGCAAAGAAGAGTGATTGACACCCTGTCGTTATCTAGACGTCGTCCGGACGACGCTTATGGCCTGAATGTCCAACGACATTGAATGTCCAACGAGACGACAGATCCGACCAAGACGGAATGTCCAACGAGTCTGAATATCCAACGGATATGGAATGAATCTTGCATAGAATTTACGAGTTAGTAATTTTTTTCGGATAGTTGATTACTGATAATTATGGCGGTCGTTTAGGTACGTGGTCGTTTCGGTACCGGGCTTTTCGATGCACGGCTATTTTCGTGCGCCACTGAGCTTGTCCCGCTGACGTTGCCTTTGTCAAGTCCCACGAATAAAATTACTATGCTCGTGGATTGGGCAGCTGAGCTTATAGTAGCCGTCAATATAATTACTGTCTGTTTGTTCGAGCGCCGACTAATTTTAATATAAAACCGCGCAGGTGTCCTCGTTTCCCCTCGTAAGGTGACCCTTTTGAAGTCAGCCACTAATTTAGCGATCGTTCCAGTTATGTTTCATAAGGAATACCAAACGAAGGTGAAAGCTCAAGACATTTCTGATCGGACTTTACGGTCCTCAGAAACAAAAATGCGATCGTCATATCAAAATATGTGATAAAATACAACGCTCCTTCCAGTAAGCCTTTGTTCAGATGCGGTCCTAAAGTAGCGAGCTTTCGTCAGGCTCCCAGAGAAAAGTGGTGAGTCCGGTTAGCGTTTTGTCCGGGATTCGGCACTTTGACGCTCATCGCGACGATTAGTTTCGCATGCTTCGGCCACCATAGCGATTGCTGTCGCTGTGAAGCATGTGTTAAGCAACAAGCTCGCAATTTGAATAATTAATATAAAAACGTTTTAGTTGTTTCGGTTTTTGTCTATATTGCGCAACGAGTACCTGTGAAACGTCTGTCTACGATGGCTTCGCTTCCGTCGTTTCCGCTCTTCCTTTACTTGTCACGTAACGTGCAGCAATCGCACTGAGGCTACGGTGCGCCAAGGTACCATAACAAGGCTGCGATCTGATTTCTAATGGTGGGAACTCTGTCGCCAGCCGCTGCTACATTGCGTGCGCGATTTTAGTCGGAAGAGCAAGAGGCATCCTAGACCCTTCTTAAAAGTCCATCCTCTCCATCGCCTGTCCGCCATTGCTCGCTCACACACTCTGAACATGTATTGGACACGAGTGTGACGTCAGTGTTCGGCGAGGGCTCGGATCCAATCACACGCTTCGTGCCCATTCAATGGCGACCGCCAATGTTGCTTAACGAACTTTTGAAAAGGGTCTGAACCGCATTCGGAAGGCGATTGCTAACGCGATTGCTAGACAAATGCGAAGCCGGCAGGGAGATCTGTTTGGTACGCTTCCATTACAAAAAAAGTGAAACGATTCATTGTTATATTTGCACGAAAGCTCGCTTGTGTGCATGTGTGACGTGTCAGGAACATTAAAAGGTTTACAAACAATTTAACTAGTCTCAATGATTGGTTGATTCATTGCTCAGCATTTTGATTGTTCGGTGTTTTGATTTTCCGGTGGTCTGAGTTTTTGCTTTTTTGTGCTTTTGGCATTTAGAATAGACTTTCTCTTCGAAAATCCCAAAAGGTGGGGGGGAAGTCTGTTCCTCCTTGCCACAACATCGTCTAGTACAAGTGACACAGAACAAAACGAGAGGGTACCGGAGTTGCTTGCCTGGCCCGCTGGCCGTCGACTCCAAGGTGACCTTTGTAGTCTGCTAAAACAGGGTGTACCTGGCGCTACCGGCATTCCTTTCGGCGCCGCGGACACACTCTAAAAAAAGCCGTGCGTCTACTTTCCCGCGCAACACTCGGAGAGCCAATCTCCGCAATTCACGGAGGCAGCTCAGCGAATGGCGATGCCGAAACATATGTTTTGACCAAAACACGCAGTCTGAGTTGTGAAATTAAGCAACACTCTAAAAAAATGCCTGCGCGTCTACTTGCCCACAAAACACTCAAAGAGCCAATCTGTCCAATCTACGAAATCAGCACAGCGAATGATGAGGCGGAACATCCGTTTAGACCTAAAAATGAAGTATGCGCTGTGGCATTGCGCAATGCAAAGCGTCAAGCTTGCATGGCGGAATGCCACAGCGCAGACTTAATTGTGAGGTCTAAACGGATGTTCTACCTTGTCATTTGCTGAGCTCATCTCATATATTGCAGAGATTGGCTCTTTGCGTGTTTTGCGGGCCAGTAGACGCGCAAGCATTTTTTAGAGTGAATGCAAAGCGTTACGCTTGCATTGCTTAAAGGAGCGATGCAACAATTTTTGTACTTTGGGCAAATACCACTTAAAACGGATCCCTAACGTTAATGACCTATGAAACACGCGTTCGTTTTGCACCCCACGCAATAGAAGTCCGAGAAGAAAATTAAAGGAAAACGAGCAGCGTTCACCCCCTCAACTCGCAGCCAGAACAAGCGGCCACGTGATCTGGAGCCGATTATATGCCGCCAATGTTGATCAGAGCCACGCGCTGGGGTTGGCAAAGCGCAGGACACGCGCTGAGTTTCAGACATTGTTATGGCTCGGCTGCTGTCGTCGTTGCAGCGATTAGACACGGGTCACTATACCCGAATGCTTCTCGAGCTAGATATTATCACGAGCCCAAGTCGAGTGCCCACGCATTGCTCGGGTCCAATCTATGAACCGTATTCAAATATCGTCACTTGGGTGTACTGCGATCCCCACGTTACATCATCAAACTTTGCAAAGGAGAGATTTATTGAAAATTATCGGTTTTGTCCTTGAAATTACACCGCAACAAAGGGGTTTCTTGGCAAGTGGCGTTGCGTGTGAGTATCCTTGAAGGGGCACTGACACATCAAATTCATATTTTATTTTATTATCCAAAACGATTGAAAATGATGCCGGGACATTACCCTCAAAATTCGAAACTTGGGAATTCAGTATTTCTGAATTAAAAACACAATTTCCAAATGCCGAATTTGAAGTTCCCGCGCGATCCGTGCCAGTGCAGTGAGTCAAGTTTTGCGGTTTCCTGCGACTCGACTTTCTTTCGGACCTCCGCTCCACGCTGTGAAGCAAAGCGCCGTTGCTACCGCGAACCGAAGCGAGGAGGAGGTGAGCAGGCGGGATAGAAGGGTGCCGGCGTGGGAAAAAAAAACGGTTTCTTCCCCGACTCGCCGATAATCATCTGCTCGAGCGCCGCCAAGTTTTCCGAGGGAGGATACAAATCCAGGAAGCGACATCACACCGAAATCTGATTTTTGGTATTTCAAAAAGATAGGCCGTATGCGTTCGCAATTGCGTTAAAAACATGTTTCATGATTGCCGTTATTAAATGTTATAGAAATGTCGCCTACAAAGCTGCTAAATTTCATAATTTTTGACGTCACCGATCAAAAGAAGCGAGGAGGTGAGCGGGGGAAATATAAACGCCAAAAATAAAACGGCGCGCGCGCGCGCGCAAAATATTTTCTTTTCGCGATGTGTGTTTTTTTTTTTTTTTTGCGTGTCTATGACTACAACTTGCATTGTTTTAGACAATAAAAAAGAATACGACCTTTGGGGTGTCAGTGCCCCTTTAAGTCCTAGGTGTGCCAGTAAGCTCGTGTAAGGTGAAAAACATTCCAAGTGAATATCGTTGCACCGCTCCTTTAATGTCACAACTCAGAGTGCGTTTTTTGTTCAAATATATTTTTCGACATCGCCATTCACTGAGCTGCCCCCGTAAGTTGCGGTGATTGGCCCTCCGAGTGTTGTGCGTGAAAGTAGACTCACGGGCTTTTTTTTTTTTTTTAAATGCAGCGTTGCACGCTCTCAAAATTATATATTTCAGCGTTTCGATAATTCGGCATTCTGATTAATGCATTCTGAATGCCTTACCCAAAGGGCAGACACTAGCCAGTTGAATTATGCATTTTAGCCGAAGCTAGGTATGCCTTCAGCGCGAGCTTCCTGCCTTTTCTAACACAAGTGTGAACGCGCAGACAGGCGCAATCAAAGAGCTGCGGAAGCCAGTGAGCTCGCGCTGAAGGCGGAGCTTCTAGTTTCAGCTTAAGGGCACGGTGCTTAAGGGTGAAAAGAGTATAGGGTGGCAGGGGTTGTGCGCGTGCGAACGCCAGATTCAATATTCGCCAAACTTAGCGTGCTGAGGTGACATTCTAATATCATGACGACTACAGCGCCGAGGTTGTTGTCTACACACGCGGCCTCACAAGCTTCCAGTGCCGAGCCGCCCCAGTCCCAACACCACCCCGTATTCTAGTACACTGCGTTATGAGCATGCTGCAGAAGCTATAGGAAGCATTCACTGGCGGCCATAGCTGTGTGCGCGACTGCTGAGCGCGTGCTGATGGCGAGCTGCCCTGAGCAGCCTTCTATACTTCGTTTCAGCTTCGGTCCAGACGCAGCCAAAGCTACAAGCGCGAGCTCCGGGCTTTCAGCATCCCTGCCAAGCACGCGCACTCGTGCAGTCACTGTTCTGGGCCACATGCTCGCGCTTGTAGCATCGGCTGCGTCTGGACCGAAGCTGAAACGAAGTATAGACGCTTTGCACACGCGCCAAAATACAGCCGCCATTGCTGACCTTCTGTTGTTTTACCGAGATACCGAGCCACTGAAATTGGTGTGGACGAGCCTCCACAAAAGCCAATGCTGGGGAGAAAGACAGAATAAAATATAGGATAGCAATGGCCTAGCCTGCTATGGTAATAATGAAGGGAAGTAAACGTAAGAAGGGGAAACAAAAACTGAAGGTCAGTTATGGCGGCGCCCATGCACAGCAGCTGCAAAGCGTCTATAATGTGGGCTCGTTCAGAGCATGCGCTTTAGACATCACAAACAAATATGGCGCCCAGTGAATACTCCTTATACAAGAGCGTGGTCCGGTATTTTCAGGGACCCTGCCAAGCGTGCGCGCTCGTGCAGTACAAGCACCATTCGGGACAACATGTTCGTGCTTGACAGGGGGGATCGGTGGCCGAGTGGTCTAGCGCACACCAGCTCGGAGCACGTGGAGCGAAAGCTCGCGCTGCAGAACCCAGGGATCCTGGGTTCGAGCCCCACCCCTGCCCGTTTCGATCTGGATGAGCATCGTACCGGCGTGCGGTCGTGTATCACTACTGCGTGATGCACGTTAAAGACCCCAGGCTAGCGGTTGTACCGCACTGGCTAAATTTCTCATCTACGGCTTGGAGACTCGTCGCCCCTGTGAGGCAGACCAAGTTCTAGGCTGTATAAACACACACACAACCCAATTTTTTTTTGTTCGTGCTTGAGCTTCGCTGGCGTACACATAAGCTACGCTCGCACTTGATGCCGCCGAGCGCGTGTCGCTCGTGTGGGCAGCGCGTGCAATTGCAAGCTTGCTATGTATATTTTTCCACACTGACGCCAGTCGTGACGTCTATTTCTGACCCTTTTGAAAATAGCAAGAGTGCGCGCGCATAGCTTTGACAGGCGCTGAAGATGCGCGAGAGCAGGTATTCCGAAAACTCCTTGTATGACGTCAGGCCCCGGGAAGCAGGGGCTTGAGCGGTACTTTAAAAATTAATTTCTGCAGCCTCCGTGCACCAAATTGAAAAATAATTTTGATATTTGTGATTTTAGAGGCCAGATGAAGACGATTAAGGTGTTTTTTTCTTAAATACGGAACCGCTTGGGGGGGTTTCCCTTAAAGAGTTTATACAATTTCACGCTCATGCGATGTTGAAAACGAGCGGATCGGCATTGCGGTTACAATACGGACGCCAGTGTGAATGCACCTTTAGACGCCTTAACAACGTCGCACATTAACATTGACGCCGAGTATAGCCTATGCCTACTAAAGTTTATTCCGGCTGCGTTGTCCAGAAATGGTACTGTGACTTTCACATGTTCGCACTGGAGGGTTCGCACCATGTGCTGGGCAACCTGAATACTACACGGTTTTTTAGGACTAACATATGATAAACTGTGAGTCTTTTTTATGCAGAAAGTAGGTACTTACCACGAGCTGCCAATAACTGTACAATTATTGACAGCTCGTGGTAAGTACCTACTTTCTTTGTTCTCAGCAATGCCTACTTTTTATATATTGAATCTCGCTTCTTTGAAACGTTACCACGCGGTACGTAGATCACGACAAATCTTTTAAAACCTAACCGGTTGTAACCTGTCTTTCGCCGAAAGACAGGCTACAACCGGTTAGGTTTTAAAAAATGTCTCGTGATCTACGTGCTGCGTGGTAACGTTTCAAAGTAGCGAGATTGAATATAAAAAAGTAGGCATTGCTGAGAATAAAATACCATCCTCTTACCTGAAAAGTGACGCACCAGCCCGACCGGCATGTCCTCCTCGTCGACCCCATGATCCGTTTCCTGCGTGTTCCTTCGATGAGTCACGCGAGACGAAATGTCCAACGAGTCTGAATATACAACGAGTCGAAATGTCCAAGAGTCTGAATGTCCAACGCGACGGAAGATCCAACCGAGACGGAATGTCCAACGTGCCTGAATATCCCAGAAAAAAAGCTAAGCGGACAAAAAGTCGCGACTTTTTTCTGGGATCCGGACAAAAGCTCGCCACTTTAAGATTACATTTGGACCAGGGGTTTCCCCAGGATTCTAATCAATGGCTCGGGGGGGGGGGGGGGGGGGGGGGGGGGGGGGGGAGGCGATGCAAGGCGAGGCTAGATAAAATATAAAACTGTTTCTTTTTTAGTCCACTAGCTAAATTACAGACGTCTATTAACCAAATGCTCATACCCGTAATGTATGTTTCCCTTTCTTTATATATACACCTGAGAGGTGGTATTTTCTACTTAATCTGAAAAAAAGAATTTTTTTTTTTTTTTTTAGTTTCAAGAGGGGGTGTCCAGGAAAGCTAGGGGGTGTCTAGGGAAATCCCTAATTTGGACAAAGGCTTAATGGAACTTTGCATTTTATCAGTGATTTTGATATGAAGATCGATTTTTTTTTCTACCCACCGAAAAGTCCGATAACAAAAGGTCTTGAGCCTTCACCTTCGTTTGGTAGTCCTTATAAAACATAACTGGAACGCTAAATTAGTGGCTGACTTCAAAAGGGTCGCCTTAAGAGGACATATGCGAGGTTTTATCTTAAAATTAGTTGGCGCATAAACAAATAAACAGTAATTATATTGACCGCTACTACAAGCTCAACTGCCCCAATCCACAAGCATGTTCATTTTATTCGGGGGATTTGACAGAGGCAACGTCAGCGGGACAAGCTCTGCGGCGCACGAAAAATATCTGTGCATCAAAACGCCCTGTACCGAAACGACCACGTACCGAAACGACCGCCATAACTACCAGTAATCAACCATTCGAAAAAAATTAATAGGGCAATTTTTCTAAATTTTACGCAAGGTTCATTCTATATTCGTTGTGTATTCAGACTCATTGGACATTTCGTCTCGTTGGACATCCCGTCTCGTTTGACATTCCGTCTCGTTGGACATTCAGTCTCGTTGGACATTCAGTCTAGTTCGACATTAAGGCAATATAAGCGTCGACCCGACGTTGCCTAGATAACGACGAAGTGCTAACCACTCTTCTTAGCAGTACAAAAACTATTGCCTTTTGGTAAATTGTATAAATTGGTCTAGCCATTATTAGTGATTGGCTTTAAATCTGCATTTAGAACGTTACTCATTAAACCAAAACTTGAAAATTTCATTAAGCAATTTTAGGTAATTAGCCGAAGGGCCGTGATAAATATTGCCCCTTCTAACCTCCGCCAAGGCCGTTAAGTACACGAAGGAAACACCAGCCCTGTGAGGGTTCACCCTTCTTATTTTTTTTATCTGTTACATGTAAAAAGAAACACCCTGTATACATATCGTACCTAAAGTGTAGGAGCAATAACGCCCATTACTGCCCTTCAAGTCTAACATTGGACGCACCTTTGTTCCAACTGTTTTAGCGTGACGCAGCGAGACACCGCGCACTTGCCTCGTGCGACCAATAGTTGCGCCTCTTGATAGCAGTATCGCTATACTGTATAATGTATGCCACCAATGAAGTGGACTTTCTTGTTCGATCAAATGCCGTCTTCTTGACTAGTTACTACGCATATATAAAAGCAAAATGCTGTTTTATCATGCAGAACATCGATTTCAAGCTGGTATTTAAAGTGTCTCCTCTTACCAAGCCTTTTGTATCAAGTTAGGATCTCCATGAGACCTTGTCAGTTGTTGAGTGCCACCAACAAGATGTGGGTGTCCTTCACTTTCAAGCTTCGAATCTAAAAACACCATTCGCTTCCCACAGTTCATCACGTCCACGCAAGGTACTACACAAGGCAAAAAGAAGTGCAGCAATTTCACAAACGACGGCGCTATGCAGGATAAACAAAACTACGAATACGTAAGGACGAAAAAAAAAAAAGGCGAGGAGCTTTCCATCTGCCGCGCTTATTTCGTCGTTGGAAGTCCAAATCTTCATTTTAAAGCTGGAACTATCCGTATCGCGCAACAAATTGAGATCGCGGAAAATCTGCCACTGTATGCAAAATAAGCAACGCCATTTCTGAGAGGTTTTCTCTCTTTCTAACGTTCTCTCGCCCGCACTGCCCAGCTTTCTGGGTCCCACCACTCGCGCCTTTCTTATATCCTCTCCGGGCTGGCAGTTTCCCCTCCAAAATGATGAAACTGAGGAGCAAATCGAAACACAAAGGAAGGCCCTCTCATATTATTGCCAGCCTCTGAACCGTATTTGATATAGAGATATGCCCTCGTAAAGGATTTTATTTCCCTCTCCATTTCGGAGTAATATCGAGAGAAAGTCTGCTGCTTTAGATGGCGCTGGCCTGATCGACTCCGGTGTTCGCCGCTTCTGCAGGATTGCTGGGCTCTTCTCCATTCACTCTCTTTGGGCCCCTGTGAATGATGTGCCTAGTTTCGTTCGCTTTGCTTTTTGCTCATCTGCGCGTTTCTCGTACGGATTTTATTTAGCTTTAGTTTGCCGTCCCCCGTTCGCAACATCGTTGCCTTTTGGGAGCCATTACTCGCTGCTGCGCGATGCAACGACCCTTTTGCGAAAGCCTCAGGGATGAAACTGCGCCGTGCATAGACGGGAAATGGACCCCCTTCAAGTATTGTATGCGATACGAACATAGTCTTGTCACAGGATTACTATACCTCATTTTACCGTAAGTCAAAGTGTAGACAATGACTCGCAAACACATAACACGGAATAAAGCTCCGCATTTGCGGCGCTTTACTTGTTTAGCCAACGATTAACACACGCACCCAAATGTCAATCGAAAGACTGATCACTTCCTTGTTCTCTTCTTTTAGTCGGTTTTAAAAGAAGGAACACGTACTACGCAACGATCCGCGTTGAACGTGCGTGACATAGGCGGTTATTTCAAAATGTATACTATGATTCGCGAAGAAGTGTTTAAGATGCTTACCAAGGGAAGAAAATCTGCTAGATAAAAATCTCGCTTAATAGTCAGATACGACATGATACGACCGAATGAAATACTAAAATAGTTTTGTCAAAAAAAAAAAAGTTTTGGGGCATCTGGTTGGTGTAAAGCCCAGAATATGTGGTGCCATTATTGTAAGGATAAAAAATGTATTTTTGTTCGTGTCGAATTAAACGACTCAGCGAGAAAAAAAAAATGAACAGTGCGGCACCGATTAGAAGATCTATATTAAATATCTAACAAAAAGAAAAGAATGTAACAGTCCTTTTGATCTGTTAAAGCCCTTCGTTTCTAGTGTATTAAATTTATGAATGAAGTGAGATTCTTTTTGTTTACGGTCTTTAGTGGTTTAAAATTACCATGAAGTATAATAAAATTGAAATTTGAAATACCATTATGATTTGCGGAATTCAAGTGACGAGAAACTGGTCCTGGTACGAGTTTACGAATACGACTTTTATGAAAGTTCATACCTTGTCGTACACTCGCTCCAGTCTCTCTTATGCATTAGATTAGGCACTTCTTGCATTGAATTAAATAAATTACATTTTCAAAATTACAAATAAATGTCTCATTTATTTTCCAAGTAAACTTGTTTGCCGTACTTTTGATGGAGTCAGAGTCAGCAACCAAAATACTTGAATATAATTTACATATATTATTATCACATTTTACACAACCAACGAGAACCATGTTACGTCCAATGGAATTTCTTGATTGCCTCAAAATGTCCGTAAAATTACGTGGTCTTTTAAAAGTTATACCTGGTGGCTGCGGAATTATATGTTTCAAGGATGTGTCTAAGTGTGATATGTTCATATAACATCTGGGGATATTATTGAGGTTTGGCAGTTACGATTGATAGGGTAAAACGAGTCGTAATTTATAGTTATTTCGTTTTGGTTTTTGTAACAGACTATCACTGCGGGGAAACATTTGGCTTTTCGATATCGAATTATTTATTAATGACAATGGATATCCTCTATTTATAAAAACTTCACCCAATGTGCGAGTGTATCTTCAAAATCAGCGTCCTCTGATCATATATTTTTGAGCGTAAAAAATTTAGCATGCGAGCACTGACCAGGCTTTTTTGATGGAATGTTTCCTTTGTTGGTACTTTTGAAACAATATAGCTTGGAAGACAACCTTCTACTCATCAGTTTTTGCTATGTCGGAGATCACATTTCTTTTGTTATTACACATTTAAACTTTAACTAGGCATGTTTTTGCATCAGTGCTGTTATCAAACATGTAAACTTTTTTTTTCTAGGCATGTTCTTGTATTTTGTATTTTTATGTTTTGTGTTCTTGCATGTGCGCACTTCGGTGCACCCTCTTGTAGGCTCTTGGACTGTTGAGGGGCACCCCAAAAGTAATAAATAAATATATAAAAAATAAATAAATAAACATCGTAAGCGTAACGTTTGACCATATGGTATGCCTTTCTTGTGGTGTGCGGGATGACAACTATTATAATGGAGAAATTGATGTCTGTCTGTGGGCTTTCTATATAATGTCGTTTTTAAACTATTTCCTGTAATCTTAAGTTTAATATCCAGAGAGTTTATTTCCGCATCAGAGTATTTATAAATAAATAAATTATTTGTCGGTTAAAATTGTTCGCAAAATTAATTAATTCGAAAAAAACTGTCCTCTTCTTTATTTCATATAATAAATATATCATCGAGGAAACTTTGATAAAAAGAGTGGTTTGTGTGAGACGGCATTCAACAAACGTTATTCTTATACCATCATATAAGTGTTAGCATATGATGGAGAAAAACGTGACCCCATCGCTGCGCCGTGAATCTGTAAATAATGGTTATTCATAAATGTGAGGTTATTAAGTTCTAAAGTTAAATGCATAAAAATGTTTAATAAATTTTTACTAATAGTAATGTCAGTGTCATTGACATTGTTACTTTTCATGCTCAAGAACTAAAATGTTGGACAAAGGATGGAAATCTAAAAAACGGTATTTGTTTTTATGTGGCTTTTTGTCATGAAAGATGGTATAATACAGAAATATAACTCCATAGCTTACTGCTCTGAACTGTGCTAAAGCAATAGAACGCATGAAAATGACAAATTTATAAGTCATTTCAAAACTATGGTTTTCCTATGCAGACACGCCCCCTTTCATCTTTGAACATTTGCAACTTTTTTTGTGCTTCATTCAGGTCAACAAAATTTGGCCACAAATGTTCTCAACATTAACAAAAACAAGCCCTATAAATGTAATTTAAATCAAACAAGTAATTCAAACATTCATTTTTTTTTGTAGTGTCCCCCCTTAAGCTTTACAGATTTGTTTAAAAGAAACCGTGAAAGTTGAATTTAAACAGTTCATGCAGGTGAGTTATACGGCAAGGGGGACGTTATGTGGGTGACTAATTTTTGCGATAAGTAAGATAATTAATTCAAATTATTAAGAAGTGCGAATAGTCATATGGTTCCAATTAGAAACTTGGTGAGCGTCATCGAAAACCACTAAATCACCTTTTTTTAGAACGACTTGGAGCTCGTGGGGAACTCGGGGACGCGCCAAAGTTATCACTCGTGAAGCAGGCGCAAAACCAGCTGCGGCGGAACGCGATGATAAATGGTGAGTTTTCGTAGACCGCGTTTCTCTAGAGTGCCTTCAAGTGCGCTTCGCGCATGAAGGCTCCCTACGTTTCCCTCTCCGCTAAGCCCGCAACGTAGAAGCCGCTACTGCGCCTGCGCGCCGATGGCCTTGAATGTAGAGTTCCGGGTATCGTAGCGGGTTGCGGAGACCGTAGTAGAACGGCGAAAACGACCTGCGAAAACCCCCTATTCTAATCATCCGCGTTCCACAACCGCTAGCCTTGTACCTGCTCCACGGGTGGTAACTTCAGCGCACTACTGCGCCTTTCACGCGCTCAGTCTTTCTAAAAATGATTATAATGCAACTAAATGCAAAGGTGCAAGCGAGCTCGACAGTAATGATGAAAATAATCCCTGGAGAAGGGGAACAAGATGGACAAAGGACAAACACAAACCTCCAAACACAGCTAGGGTACTGGGGCGCGACCGAAAAAATCCACCTGGTCCGGGTATTGAACCCGGGACCTCTCCATTACAGGTGGAGCGCTCTACCAACTGAGCTAACCAGAGGTTAGACATCAGTAGAGCAAACGGGTTTTATCAGCCGCCACCAGTCTAACACCAACAAGGGTGAAGCTTGCAATTTAAGGTTGTGATTATAATGCAATTAAATGCAAAGGTGCAAGCGAGCTGGACAGTAACCTAACCTAACCTAACCTAACCTAACCTAACCTAACCTAACCTAACCTAACCTGACGTCTAACCCCTGGTTAGCTCAGTTGGTAGAGCGCTCCACCTGTAATGGAGAGGTCCCGGGTTCGATACCCGGACCAGGCGGATTTTTTCGGTCGCGCACCAGTCACCTAGCTGTGTTTGGAGGTTTGTGTTTGTCCTTTGTCCATCTTGTTCCCCTTCTCCAGGGATTATTTTCATCATTTCTAAAAATGACTGATTTAGGGGTTTTGGACGACGCTCAGCAAATTTCTAATTGAAATTATAGGTTAATTTAAAGCTAATTAGTGAATTTTATTTAATTAGCTGACTTATCGCAAATATTAGCAACCCATATAATGTCGAGTAATGCGGATTCTTGGGCGAGTTGGTACTGAAACTTGGAGAACATAATAGCGCTTCACGACAGGGACGAAGAGTAGGAACGAGACAACACAATGCGCTAACTTCAACTGGTTTAAACCAGTTGAAGTTAGCACATTGTGTTGTCTCGTTCCTGCTCTTCGTCCCTGTCGGACGATTAAACCAGTTGAAGTTAGCGCACTGTGTTGTCTCGTTCCTACTCTTCGTCCCTCTCGTGAAGCGCTATTATGTTCTTCACATAATGTCCCCCGGGGCGCATAACTCACCTGCACAAATCACATGCATGTAACTTTCACGGTTTTTTTTTAATTAAAAATCTGTAAAGCTTAAAAAAAAAAAAACACCCTGTATATATGTAAAAGTAAAGGTCAGGTGACGCAGGGCCCCACGACGTCACTTTTCCCGCTAAATTTAGCTGGGAAACTACATTGGTGTATAGTTCACGTGACGTCACGTCACGTGACACCAGTTTCCCTGCCAAGTTCAGCGGGGAAGCTGAATTGGTGTATAGGTCATGGGACGTCAATTTCCCCGCTAAATTTAGCGGGAAATGCAAGGACGGACGACAAAATTTTGGGATTGGGGGTAGCGTTAAAAAGCAGTTCACACTTTAAAAACCGTTATCAAAATAATGGGTGTAATTCAATAATTCACACGCTAAAACGCAGCACCGTGTTGCAAGACTGTCCGCCATTTCTTTGGTAGAAAGATTTAAGGCTGCTATATTTCATTTCATTTCATTTCATTTTATTACCTCAAAGGCACTCGACTTGCGAGCGCATTACATGAGGGGGGAAATTAATAATATACAATCAGAACTTCAAAATATTATTTTCGCCGTATATACCATTTACATCTTAGAGTAACACGCACAAAAATGCACTGGGGAAAGCGTGCACACAAAAGAGCAGAAAAAAGAACACATACATGATATAACATTGTAATTTCAGATATTGCGACATAATTGAATAAGCGTAAACAAAAGTTCACGCGAAAAAGATCAAGATGAAAATGCACAAATATAAAAGAAAGTGCAAGGCAAATAAATGCCAAGGTAGAGACCGCTTACTATCTGCTCATTCCAATTAAGGTACTGTTCACATTTTAATTTATAGACCTCTGCATCGCTCATCACCCGGGTGAAAAATGCTGAGTCACTGAGCTCTGGACGCATGCGCAGGGCCTGATTTACCGCACAGCAGAGCAAAAGCGCATGATCAGAAGGCGTTCCACAGCCCAGCAGACAAAGATGGCAGCCCTCAGAAGGCGACTTTTGCAAAGGTCTATATGCTGCTAGGTTAGTCTCCGATACTACTTCGTATGGCATATCGTTCCAATCTCTAATGCACATGACAACAGGCGATGAGGAAAAAAATAGTGTGCGTGATTCGGGCGGCTGAATCTTGAGTTGGTGATCCGTTCTGGGTGATATATAGGAGGGCGGTTTGCAGTAAGTTTGCCTAAAAGTTGATGCGCTGTTGAAAATGGTATGGAACAGACATAGTCGTGACAGCCGTCGACGTTTCTCAAGAGAATGTAGACCGAAATTGTTTTTTAGTGACGTGACGCTAGTGAATGAAGAATAGTCAGAGGTAATAAATCGGGCTGCCTTATTCTGCACGGACTCCAGTCTATCAACAAGGTATGCCTGGGGAGGACTCCAGACAGCGCTAGCGTTTTCTAGTTTTGGAAATATCAGCGAATTGCAAGCAAGCAATTTAGTGGACGGAGGTGCGAGAGATATATTTCTTTTCAAGAAGCCGAGGATTTTATGAGCACTTGCTACAATGCAATCTACCTTATGAGACCAGTTTAACCTTTCTGAAAAGTGGACACCAAGGTACTTGTAAACGGACACCCTGTCAATGTTGCGTCCTTGGAGGGAATACTGGGTAGACGATCTACTTGGCGATGTGGAAATGTTCATGTGTTTACTTTTTGAGACATTAATATTCATAAGCCAGTCGGTGCGCCAAGCACCAATCTTGTCAAGGTCATTTTGCAATATTAAATGATCGGATGTATCGGATATCTTTCTGTATATGACACAATCATCAGCGAAAAGCCTAATGGTGGACGTTAATGAAGAAGGAAGGTCATTTACATACAGGGTGTTTCTTTTTATTCTTACACATTTGTTTAAAAAAAAAACGTGAAAGCTACACTAATGCGGTTTGTGCAGGTAGGTTATACGGCCAGGCGGACATTATGTGGGTGGCTAATCTTTGGGACAAATCGGCTAATTAAATAAAATTCGTTAATTAACTTTTTAAATAGTGGAAATAGACATATCGTTCCAATTAGAAACTTGCTGAGCGTCATCCAAAACGCCTAAATCAGTCATTTTCAGAAAAAATTTCCGCGCGTGAGAAGCGTAGTAGCGCACTAAAGTTACCACTCGTGGAGCAGGCACAAGGCTAACGGTTGCGGTATGGCGCCCGCGCAATTTTTCCGTCTCTTACCTAGCCCCAGCCTTGTACCTGCTCCACGAGTGGTAACTTCAGCGCACCACTGCGCTTCTCACGCGCTCAAAGTCTTTCTAAAAATTACTGATTTAGTGGTTTTGAATGACGCTCAGCAAGTTTCTAATTGGAACCATATGTCTATTTCCAGTAATAAAAAAGTTAATTAACGAATTTTAATTAATAACCGACTTGTCCTAAAGATTAGCCACCCGCATTTATGTATTTATTTATTTATTTATTAAACCTCAAATGCACCAAATAAGGGGTATTACATGAGGGTAGTACGAAAGAACATGATAATGTCCGCCTGGCCGTATAACCCACCTGCATAAACCGTATTAGTGTAGCTTTCACGGTTTTTTTTGTTTGTTTTTTAACAAATGTGTAAGAATTAAAAAAAACTGTATATTAAAAACAAAAGAGGCCCGAAAACGCTCCCCTGCGGTACACCAGACGGTACTGAACATTGATAAGAAAGAGAAGCGTTTTTGTTTACGGACAGAGTTCTATTAGAAAGGGAAGGAAGCGATCCAGTTAAGAATGCACGGTTCGATGCGGAGTCGTGATAGCTTTAGGAGGAGGCGACTATGTGGGACAGTATCAAAAGCTTTGGCAAAGTTGATGAAGATGATATCGGTCTGGTGATTGTCATGAGTGTTGACATGAAGGTCAGTAATTAACTCGAATAACTGGGTGACATTGGGAGTCAACAATCATTACACTCAGGATTGTAATTAAATCAAAGTAATGCTTATGGCTACATAAAGTATACGTTATAGGATTGATGCGACACGCGGCTTCAGAACAAGGAACGCCTCCCCTGGAGCTACACAGCATGAAGTCCCGCACCCGACCCCAACTTATCAAAGCACACACACGTAAGATCCCGCACTACACCCCGCTCTCTCTAGAATAACCGTACCATGGCACAAACTAATCACAAAGGAGTTACAGTTTGGCAGTGGAACTGCAGACACTACAAACGGAAACAAGCCACCCAGCAGCTTTTAGTACACAACGCCGAATCTCCCCCGGATATGACTGCACTCCAGGAAGTGGAAATTCAGGTCAAGTTACCGGGGTATAAAGCCTACCAAGGGAAAGAAAATGGCAAGACCGCCGTCCTGGTGCACAAAAACATACCCGCGTCGCGGCGCCAATTCGACAGTATAAACATCCCTCATGATTTAGTAACAGTCTACCCCCCGAAGCGAGGTGGGACTAAGGTATATGTCGTACACGTATACAGCTCACCAAATAATAAGGGCAGGACACACCGATTCAACCAGCTATTCTCGCTCGCAAGAAGAGCAGTGGGCCCTCGCGCTCTCCTAATAGTTGGAGACTTCAATGCCGCGCACACCGCGTGGGGCTACCCGAACTGCAGTCCCAAGGGCTGCGACCTCTGGCTAAAGATACAATCCCATCACTTCGCCTTAGAGACCAACCCAACAGCACCCACACGCATGGGCAGCAGTGTTTAAAGAGACACAACTCCAAATCTCACCCTCTCATCACGCATCAACCGGCTCATGAGCACGGTTACCGCACACAACCTAGGCAGTGATCATCTCATCATAAGCACAACACTATCCTCCACTCTGAGGCTTACTCGCACCCTCCGGCAAAGCACCCTGTTTGGATGAGGAAGCTTCAGGGCAGTCAGAGTCCAATGCCACAGAAAACAGAAGCAGACACGAACGGATCACCAATACCAATCAGTGGACTAATCAGCTGCTCAGGGATGTCGGAGGAGCCACCCAAGAGATAGACTCGAGTATTTCATCGGAAACGGTAGATCCCCATCTGCAACATCTACGGGAAGCCTACCGTAGCATTCTAAAGAGATGGAGGAAGAACAAACACAACTGTAAACTGAAAACCAGACTGTCCCAATTAGAGAGACTAATCAACTCACACGCGAGTTCACTCGTGCGAGACCAATCGGGACAGATCTGCGATCAACTGCGCGGAAACCCCGGGCTGAAAAAAAAACCTGGATCCTCTTGCGTCACCTCTTCAATCCGGATCAAAGCTAATTGGAACAAAAGAATGGCATGACGAAACTTGTGCAAACTTTCCCAGGCTCGGATCAAGATTTGCTCGATCAAGCTACCGAAAAATACGTACCAATCGGGCCCCAAAATTCACTCCCTCCCTACCCTGGGCAGCAAAATACTAACATGGACAGAGACATCACGGAGGCGGAGGTGAGGTTGGCAATATTCAAACTCAAACCCAACTCGGCATTGCCCTCAGCTCCGACCCTGAGGTGCAACGCGCTTTGGTGGGAAGGGTTAAAGGGGCCCTGCAATCATATTTAAGCGTCTACCTATTTTGCGGTTTCCACGTCTCTTGGGTTTCAGGCAAGCTAGCGGGCACGGAAAGAGTAACTAAATATCAGCGCGTCATATTTTAACCGGACGACGCGTAGACCTCCTCCACCTACGGGGGCAACCCGTGGTGCGGAAAGCGCGCGATATGTAACGACACCGTGTCGTTTTTGGTCTTGGCCTTACTACTGGTCAGAGCCGCTAAAAGCTTTTTTTTTAGTCGAAATACAAAATATAGGTTGCGCGAAGCGATCGATTTAATTACCTATGAAAGTAGTTTTTGCTCACTATTTTAGATCAGAAAAGAAACAAAGGTAGTTTATGAAGTACGTAATCAAGAAATGACTTGTCGACATACCCGCCACCAAGCGGTGGAAAAGGCGGCGCATATAGAAAGGTGTAGTGAGATCAGGCACCGACGAGCGGCGAGCGTAGAAAGGTCCCGGATGTATGCGGCGGCGCTGCGGTGGTATGGCCTCAAGGATCCGAGCGTTGCGAAGGCCTTTGGCGAGTAGGTTGGGCTTGCGGTTTGGCCGTTTGACGGTATGGCAGCTCGAAGTGGCTCGCGTTCTGAACTGATCTCTACCCCGTATTTGCTGTCGTTTGTGGCTAATGAAGTGTCATGCCAAATTAGTGTTTAATCGCGGAGCAAATGCAATGCGAGCCGCCCTGGCTGCCCGCTTCATACAGCCTATCCAGAACACGCTTTAGTGGCGCCCTCTCGAGCCGTCGACACGGAGTGCGGCAGCCGTGAGCGTTCGCTGAGCTCACCCTCCTTCAGTTCACGGCCACTCAAGCCAGGACCAAGGACATCATGAAGGAGGTTATCTTTTTGCTTGTTTCTGTAATTTGAATTTGCCTATACCTTTTAAGATAAAGCGAAAATCGAGAAAAGAAAATTTTCATTCACGTTTAGTGCGCTCAGGTTCGGTGCAAATTAAAAACCAGTCCAAAGTCGTTTCAGGGCCCCTTTAAAGAGGTCGCGGCCACCACGGCCACAACGAGGACCGCAGTCTAAGGAATTCTCCATACTCCGTCAATAAAAGTTTTTCCTCCTCCTCCTCCCTTGCTGCTGCCCGCGCATCGGGAAACGACGCAACGCACTGGTTCTTCAACGCGTAGTTCTTTATTAGGGAGTTTTGCAGACCGTTTCCGCCGTCCCGCAACGCTCTCTGCAACCCGCTACGATAACCGGAACTCCATAGTCAAGGTCATCGGCGCGCAGGCGCAGTAGCGGCTTCTTCGTTTCGGAGGGCTTAGCGGAGGGGGAAACGCGGTCTACGAAAACTCCCTATTCACTCTTCTCGCCACGCTCCGTGACTCAAAAGCCCTGTGTATATAGCCAACCGGCAACGGCCAGGCGGCGCCAGCAGGGTGAGAGCGCACGGTTATACCCTGTCTCGTTGTAACTTGGCAAAGGGTAAACGATAAGCCCCACACTGCGTGCCGGCAGCTTCGAAATGCGCGACGTATACGAGCGCAACGCACACATATTGGAGCATGACGCAGCGAAAAGCCTGATACTTCTCCGGAGTTCAGGCGCGCTCCGGTGGTAGGCAGTCACGTTTCGATTGGCCCCCCAGGGGCCCTAAGCTGGACGCTTGGCGAAAACGACGGCGAGAAATCTGACGGCCGCGATCGGCCAACGCCACACTTGACCTTGGCGCCGGCCAATCAGAGCCGCCGAATTTCTCGCCGACTTTTCCGCCAAGTGTCCAGATTAGGGCCCCAGCGCCGTAGCTTCCGCTCTACTGGCACGTTACGCGATCACGGCTTCCTGGGATACCCAGTATTTCTTGCTTCAGACACTAGGCTCAGCGGCGCCACCGGAGTAAAAGCTCACGTTTGAACAATGCAGCCGCCACTCCCAGGAACCCAATATTTCTTGTTTCAGTCGCTAGATGGCGCCAAATCAAACAGCATTGCAGGTTGCCTATACTCTGCGCCGGCCTCTTATCGGCGTCGGGGCGCCGCTCGCTTAACGCTCCGCCGTAACGTTCCCAAAAAAAAAAATAAAAAATGACGCGCCTCTTGGCGCTCCTTCAGGAATTATGGGTATTCGACGTTCGCACTCGGAGACGCGCTACGCTCGAGGCTCGGTTCGGTGCTGTCGACGGTGAGTTGCTCCTAGAAGTCACTCGAAGCAGGGAAAACGAAACGACCAGAACTCGATTGTAGCACGACTACGGCTCCGACGGCATAGGACTACGGCTCCGACGCCAGATCGGGTGGCGTAGTAGTTGTCGATAAACGAGCGGCGATGAAATGTTGTTGGTGAATGAAATGCGCGCCGATTAAAAGTTGTCGATGAAACTGTACGGACCAAGCATTGGCAACTCCAACACTCCAAGTGTATATGAGAAACGCCGACTTATATTCGAATCTCGAAAGGTCAAGGCCGACCACCGTCGTCTCTTGGACACGCGAAGGTTCTGATCGACTCGGGTAGTACGCACGTCCGTGCCGCACCGTCCGAACATCAGAATGCCCCCACAATTCCCTGCGCAGTGCGGGGTCACGTAGGGTCTGAGCGATGCACTGTGGGAATTTCGGGAAGGGTCTATTGCACTTCGTCACCTCGCGGTGGAAACGATCACAGACGATTTAACATGCGGACAGCCTGGTTCAACGTTTTGGACCACCAGGTACCCACGACGTCTATTGAATAGTTACATTTCAAGCTGTTTCAGAAGCTAAGCCAATTCCTAAAAAGAGTTGAAATTAATTCTCGCATAACTGCGCTGGGCCACATTTATTTTTATCATCAATCATTTAATTAATGTCAGAAGAGTCAGATTCAAGGAAAGGAGGTTAAACTAAGAGGGGGTGCATAGGCTTTCTTTTTCTTTTTTTTTCATTCATTTGTTGCGATGTTTTATTTGAACGTGAACAGCTCTTAGGAACAAATTTGACCTTTCCTTACTAAACAGTCTGATTAACTTAAACAAACATAAACTAATAAAGATTCATTTTACAAGCACTTTGACGCAACAGCTACGTAGTTAATAGCTCAAGCAGCTATGTGAGCGGCTTGCATTTTTTTTCCCCGGTCCATCGAGTCTGCTGACCATGCAACTGTGAACACTTTCCAAAGTTAAGCTCAAAACTGCACCATTTTCAATATTTATGGCGCAGTATAGACGCGTGTTTTCAACTCAAGTTGGTTTCGCTTGAAAAATCAACAAAAAACACGTGAACGGTGTTTAAACTACCCATTCTATAAAAAATAAATAGGTTCGATGTAAATAGGGTTCGCATCGGTATCCGACGCAACGCCTCGAAACTGAGAGGACCAAATGGCTCCAGCCGGTGGAACCAATTTACCCGCACCTTTGCATTCGTATTCCCGGGTATAACAAACTCCGTACCAAACGCTGGCGTAACAGCGCTGCATAATAATAACGAGGCGAGTAAAACAGGCGCACTTAAATATCGCCGAAGGACACATTTGAAGGCACTAATCTATCTCCCAGGGGGAAAGGCCGGTGCACGGGAGAGCCGATCGTATCCCGGAAGCGTTACAACGTCATCGGAATCCCTAAACCCCGCGCCATGAGCCTCCTTGGAGTTGGGAGCACGTGCCAGGAGCGTTCAAGTCCCATTAGCCCAACCTCCCTTCTCCCCCCACCCTAACTCGGCCCGCTGTCCAGTCTCTCTGCCTCTCTGTCTCCCTCACCCTCTCCAAAAAAAAACACCAAAAAAAACGTGCCCACTGCACTCCCGCAGCACAGCTGGGGACTTGAGCCTGCCTATCGTGTCTTCCCGTTGCACTGATTTTGCCCGATCGGAATCATTTGCATATCCCTTCGTTTTGTCTTCTCCTCCAGAGCCGCCTGTCGAGTGTTCCGTGCTGCCCGCGTCATAGCGCCGGATTTACGCGCGTCGGGGCGAAGGACGCGTCGAAATCCGCGCACCAGTGGGCGGGCACTCTTTGGATCCGCGGCCTGGAACGCCGCTCGCCCTGGCGGTCCCCATTTTAACGCGGTAATCCAGATTAGTCGAGCCTGGCAGCGCTCGCTCCCTGTCAGCGACACGTGGTGCTGCTGGCGGAGAGCGTAGCCGGCCGAGGGAAACCGAGTTTGGAGAGGCGCAGGGAAGGAAAACAAAATTACACGACGCGAAACAAAAGACTGCCGGAAAAGCGCAACTGGTAAATCACTCCTGGCGTGTACACTGCGCAGAGGAACATCGAGCCGAGCCTCCGCTGTCTTTTTGCCCCATTTGAAAAGCGTGCAAAAAAGAAGAAAAAAAAAAAAAAAACGAAAGGCGGATGGTTTGAGGGGAGCGCGTTTAAGGAGCGAAAGCAGGGGTCATTACAATGACAATAGCTGCAGCGTAATGACGCGTCAGATGTTCTCTGTTGGGGGTCCGATCGCGTGACATTATTATGCCCACAATGCTGACACCGCTGTGGAAAGGGACCTGAGCCGCATCCCTCCTCTTTTTGCCTGCTGTCGTTTGCTTTGTTTTGAGACCCAAATTCGATTTCGCCGGAACGTTTTTTTTTTTTTTTTTTTTTCGTACGTGTGCGTGTGTGTCGATACACCTTTGTCTTTACGGTGTGATTCTTTATGACTTGTAGCCACTGCGAGGCTATGCAGCGTGTCAGTGTATGAGCGCACGGCCTCGCTCTGGCGGAGACACCGGCTCGGGTGAGCAAGTGGAGCCGAAATGATGAGACAAAGGGTAGGCGAGAAGGCGTTTATTTTGTCATTAGGAGCTGTTGGGATTTTTTTTTTTTTGATAAACTCAACTGGCGATGGTAATGCTTATCGACTTTTTTTTTTATTTCTCTTTTCATGTTGCTTTTGATCCTGTGGTGGTAGACACAGCTGCACGCCGTAGTTAATGATGTCCTTACTATTCGTTTTTTTTTATTAGCAAAAAAAACCTTGTACACAGAGCAACAACACCACCAACGATAATAAAAATAATAGTAATATTAATAAAATAAAAATAATGAAAATGATAATAAAAATAAAAATAATACTAATATCACTACTACTAATAATAAAAATAATAATAATAAAATTAATAATAATAATAATAATGAAAGCTCTAAGCACGTCTTCTCCATGTTAGAAAAACTAAAGCATGGCCAATTTGCTGTGGACTCCTTCCACACGATGTCTTACTAAACCCTGTCAAAAAGTAAAAGTCGAAGTACCGAGAAAAAAAAAAAGAAGAAAACCAGAATGTGTTTGCGCAGATGTTCTCGGTTACAAGTTGATAGGTGATGCTTCAAGATACGGTTGAATATGCACTGAATTCATTCTTAATGTTTATAGCGCCGAGCTTTCCGAGGATAGATTCTTTCATATCATTTGTGATGCTTCTTATCCGACGTGCAAAGTGTCAGTGCACCTAAAGTTTAAAGATTCAAGTCATCCAGCACCAGTTATCGTTTTCCTAATTCAGAGTACAGTTTACTGAAAAATAGCACTATTCCTCCTTACAAATCACAAAAAGCGGGAGATAAAATCTGTAACAGACGTACCGACGAAACCGTTACAGTGTAAACAAGTGGAGAAGGAGAACAATTTTAATGAGGGCTCAGGCATAGGCTGTTCACTCCGGGCGCTGTCCAGAGCCTTTGTTGGAACTGTTGTTCTCCATTCACCTTTCCGACTTTCAAACTGTCAGCTGTGTCCTTGAAATGAACATTTAGTTATAATGTATTTGTCGCCGAGATAGATCATTCGACGAGATTTCGCGTGATATTGTGCACCGCCGCTATTTGCGCACTGAAGAACATTGGAATAACTTTCTTACATTCAATTTGCAGAAGTTGTAAAGTATGCGTAAAAATATTAAAAATATAAATATATTTTATGCACGAAGCTATCTAAACCACAAGTAAAAAGAAAATAACTCCTTTTAGAGATAATTTCAGGAATTATTTCGCAATTAACGCTTCTTTTTTTAGAATACATCGTAGAGTATACCAAAATGCTAATCGCTAAGTGACGTTTACCAATACATAAAATATACTCCTATCCTTTATTGCCTTTAGGCATTATCGCCGAAATGCAACTATTTTCTTGTAGTGGCAGAATTGCACGTAAAAATTTCGAAGGTTCCATCTTAATTTTTTTAACTCTCCTAAACAATTTTTTAACGACTCGGACCTTGTGATGGCAAACCGTCGAGCAAAAAATAACTTAAAAAAAAATACGGTAACAAACTTTTACCCAAATGAGCCATCTCGTCTTCGTTGTAAGAGCTTATCCTCGCAATGTTTGCCTTCAAGGGGGAACTAGGAAACAGTAAAGGATCAAAAGCGGGCCTGTATCGTAGGGTGTGGAAAGTGATGCTCTTCTGCAGCTCAGCTTATCTGTGTTTTCATTCTGTCCCTCTGGAGCAGACAGAGGGAGGAGGGGGGCGTTCTTATTTTTGTTTGTATTTAAAAATAACTTGGACACTAATGTGAAACTATAATAGCGAATATAAATTATGAACACTCCCCAATCTGCATGTTGGGAGACGAGAGAGGGGTTACGTGGTTTAAGAGAGTCTGGAATGGAATTCAAGGATCAAACTTGGCTGAGAAAAAGCACCACTTTCCGCTCCCTTTGACAGAGCCCCGTGTTCGCGACATTACCGCCTCTGAAACCCCTCCTTGAAGGCGGCGTTGTGCGATAATGCCCCTATGAATAGTAAAGCCGCTTTATATTAATTGAAGGTTTCATTTGTTGTCGCTTTTCTCGTTGTTTCCAGGTCAGATATAAGGTTCCGGAAGTCCAAAGAATATTTTTGTGTGTGTGTGTGATATTCGAAGGGTGTTTTATGGGGTTGAATTTTTTCATAAACTTGGCATTTATAGCATTTTATTCCTGCTTCATTCCTTTTATGCTTTTAATAGCTAACAAAAACTATTGGGAATATTCATTTGCATGTGCAAAGGACGTGCCGGCACTGTTAAAGTTGCAGCCAATGTCTTCCGAATATGAATGATAGAAAACATGTCACTACTCTGTGGTGCAGGTTAAAGACCCCAGGCTGGTGGTTGTACCGCACTGGCTAAATTGCTGATCTACAACTGAAACATCAGACACCCATTGGGGCAAACTAACTTCCGGCTGTATAAACATACACACACACACACACCTTTTTGTCATTTAATGTGAGCGATCTTTATCTTGCCTCTTATTTGCTGCCACTAGCCAAGACAGGGATCTTACCCACTAAATAACCTATGCTTTTACTCACTCATAAAACGGAGACATTGGCTGCCACTTTAGCGGTGCAGGCAATTCCTTTGCGCAGGAGAATAATGTCCATCCACTCCAAATTACAGCTGCTACCAAAACAAAGCACGTGGAAAAACACCCTTGTACTAACTTAAAGTATCAGATTACACTATCTTCATAATCCTCTTTAATTCGACATTTAACGGAGTTTTTTTATTATTCCTAATTCCCCAAGATTTTGAATAGAAAGAAATAATATCTACACGCAAACTTTCATAGAGTGATACAAAAAGTCATTTTAATATTGTAATTTTTAGCAATATTTACTAGAAATCTGCTGGATCGTAGCACAGTTAAAAGCTTTGGAATCTGTCGTAACCCAGAAATATCGCAAACACCGATAAGTCGTCTTGAACGGCAAGTGCCCTTTGTCAATCCTCCGAGGTTATGACTGGGACTGGAGTAACCTCTCGTTGGGAGTGTTTACCCAGCGCTATACCGAGAGACAAATAGAGAAAAAAGAAAAATATGTTTTTATTAAAATAAAAATGTTAGAAGTGGAGATACTACCAGCTGCAGGACCAGCGACTATCGGTAACTTCAGGGGTACCACAAGGACCAGTATTGGGACCATTGTTGTTTCTTTTATATATTATTGATATCTCGATGGTAATTAAACCGCCAGTACAAATAAATTTGTTTGCGGATGATTGTTTGGTTTATTTGCCAATTAAGACACCCGAAGACCAGGCAGCATTGTATTACATCTTGGACTATATTAAGCAATGGTGCTTCCAATGGCAAATGGAAATTAACTTTAAAAAGTCATCATATACCCACTTCACTAATAAGAAGACTGTATCTCTGTTTCAGTATCATATTGGGAATGTAGAGCTGACAAGAACAGAAAATGTCAAGTACCTAGGGGTAACAATAAGTCAAAACTTGAAATGGCAGCCTCATATTGTAAATATCTGCGCAGCTGCGTATAGGAAATTATGCATGCTTAGACATAAACGTAAAAATAGCAGTAAGGAAATACGACTTACAGCATACAAAACTCTAATACGACCTACTCTAGATTACGCTTCGGTCGTTTGGGACCCCACAACCAAAACCGACATAAACAGGTTCGAAAGAATACAGAAGGCAGCACGTTTTATAACTGCAAATTAAAGGAGCTCTGCAACGATTTTAACGTTGAAAGGATTGGCATCTTCTACTTTTGACATTGTTTATCTTGTCACAAAGGACAGAAAACACACCTCCTTCCTTCGAAACGTTGCGATTCCGCCGCATAATCGTGAGGCAAAAATTAGAATATTCCCCGGCCTGCAGCCGCGAGCGGCGGCCATGAGAACCACGCGGCATGACGTCAATGGGGGTCTTGTAGAAAAATAGCAAGTTGTGCGAATACCTGCTCGATAAAAGGTGACTTTTCTATAAATCTTGTCGTTCCAACATAAATATAAATGCGTCAAGAACCTGGTATCATCAACAAAACTTTTATTATATTGAGTTTCAGTGGCGCCATCTATCCTAGGTCCATAAAACCGTCAGCTCTATCTTATACCACGAACAGCCGCCAGAAGCCGGAGGGGGACGGGGATGGCCGGACCCAGATGAGACTTTCCTCCTTTCACCATATTGTTCGCACTGCGCCAGCACGTGGTCATGCGGTCGCGAGCGGATGAGTTCTCGCTGCTCACTGATGGCTCTAGAGAGAGAGAGCTTCACCGGAACCCCGCGCACGTCACAGCGCACGTGACTCAGAAGATGGTAACGGAGTTGAGAGGTTCCGAAAACCTCAATCTTTGTCTATTTTTAAAATAAAAACTAGGACACGCAGGCAAAAGCGGTTTTTTGTTCTTTACTTCAGAAAGGTCGAGCCACCAACTCCCAAATTATTTAAGCAAAGAACTGAAATTGCTACACAGCTCCTTCAAAGATCAACATCCTCTGTGACAGAAATGTTGAATGTTTGTGGACTTCAAACCTTAGCGGTTAGGAGAAAATTGCACGGTTAAACCTTTTGTTTGTGATTTATCATGGCCAAGTAAAAATCAACCGCGACATTTATCTTAGGAACATTACCAACAGATCAGCTAGACTAAATCACTCTAAAGCACTGCAGTCGTATATGGCCAGAATTTATGTTTTCAAGTATTATTATTTTTTTCTTTTCAAATATGATTGACGATTGGAATAAGCTTCCCAAGCATATTGTAAATCACAACGATATTTCCATGCTTGAGGATGCTGTTAGACTTCATTACTGTGTTTAAAACGTAAGCATATCGACGCGGTGTTATTTTCTCTCGTTTCATTGTCTTTGAAGTTAAATATGCATACATCGCGTGACTCTTTGAACGTTGTATTGTAGTTTTTTTTATTGTATTTTCTGTAATCAGTTGGAATGTGCACGGCACGTGCCTTCGATTATTCTTGATTATTGTGGTCAGCATATTGTTATTGTTAAAGTGATTATCACTTTTCTCTTTTTTTTTTCTTTTACGTGCATTTAGTCCCCTTTTTCACTTGTGCTTGGGCGCGTCTTGTAACAAATTTTGTAAATACGGTATTGTTCGAAGTTTTTATTGGAGGTATGAGCTGTATCGCTTTGTTATATGTTGTTCCTCCCTCCCACGGCCCACGGGTCATCAGTATGTATGTATGTATGTGTACGTATGTATGTATATGTATGTATGTGTGTATGCATGCATGTATGTATGTATGTATGTATGTATGTATCTGTATGTATGTATGTATGTATATGTATGTATGTATGAACAAATAAATAAACAAATAAGCAAATAAATAAACAAACAAACAAATAAATAAATAAATAAATAAAACTACTCCAGATTTAGATGCATGGTGCCGTTGGCAGGCAATGATAAAAAGACAAACATAAACGTGACGATAAACATGAATACTAACGTAAAGCGTTCCATCTTTTTTTATCTTCTTGGTTTTGGTTAGTCTTGTTTAGCGGATAGATTGTAAATTAGAAAAATTTACCATGAAGTGCTTTTTCGAGCTTTGTTTTAAGCGTTTATCTAAAAAATCGGAAAGCGTGTATGCTGATGAGAACCAATGTGTATGAAGACGAAGTAGGGAGATATTCAAAAGATTGCAAGGGCCTCCTTTGGGCAAGTGCCAAAATCTCGCGAAAGCAAGAACAACGTTGAGAAAACACATACATGAAAAAAAGACAAAAAATTACGAGATTAATATGGCTGTATGCACGTAATGAGTTTTCTTTGGAACGTTTACACAACTGTGTCGCACTCGGCAGCATCCAGAATACATGCGGGCATATTTTTTGCTGCACGGTAACTCGAACGAGTGGGTAGCAGGCGACCCCTATCAAGTTAAAAAAGAACCAAACGTGAAGCCGTAATATCGGGCCACTTTTCCGAAGTTTATCGAAGTCTTTTGGCGGAAACGTGCTGTTTCTAGGGGGATTTTTTTGTATTGAAGCGAGTTAGGACTAAAGCTCGACAGTTCCAACACCTCCGACTTCTGTTGTTGCGATTCGTGTTCGATCGACAGCGGCACGTTGCGCAACGAAACATCATTATCGTACAAGCAGCGTTGAAAAGAAAAAGCCCAGCTTTGAGATGGTCAACCTAGATACTTTAGGTAGGCAGTAAACATATCCAGTACGTAGGCTTAATATATTTATACGAGTAGACCAGTAAACAAAAACACATAAAAAAAAAAAAAGATCGCATCAAAAAGTTCTGCGTTTTTCATGGATGCATGAGTAGCCAAGCACCTTCGAGTACATGGAATTCCAGCTGACCACGTCCCAATGAAATGTTGATATGTGGGACCAAGCCTTGTTCTTCGACTCCAGGTCCAGTGCTCTCTTGAAGTTTTTTGTTTTGTTTTTTGTTTTTTGTTTTTTTAAGAGAACTTTATTGTAACTTGCTGATCCTAATTATCCTACAACCGTAACCATTATTAAATAAAAGGTTAAAAAGTGCGAACAAACGAGGACAATAAAGAAGCACGGATGACAGGACAGGCGGTTCACTTTTATTAACACTATTGTCACCTATATATACACATTACCCAAACCTCATCGGATTCAATCGCCACAAACAAAGTCAACCTTCCAGAAACACCATCTCATTCTGAAGCAAATACAAAGACGGAGCGCTGACGCAATTGTTTTCTTTCTTTTTTTATGTAGAATGCCTCTATAATCTCTCTTTCCGTTTTTTCCTTTGCCTTTCTTAAAAACTTTGTGCCAATCAGGTCAGGTTTATACCCACATCGCCTACAATGGTCAGCTAGATGGCCCCCGCGTTGTTGCGCACACACAAATTATGTTCACGTGCTCTATCATTGAAGCAGCGCCCAGTCAGCCCAATGTAGACTCTGCCACAGCTAAACGGAATCTCGTACACCACATGACCGGGTGACGCACGCAGTATATTGCACCGCGTGTTTTTTGGAGCACGGTGCCTCTTTCTGCCTTGTCAACATCGGACACATCCTGGCAAGTTTACACGGTGCTGAAAATACAACGTTAATGTTGTATCTACCAGCTACCTTTTTTTAGATTATGAGACACTGTATGCATGTACGGAATGACTTGCACTCGTTTCCTTTCTTTGCTTGCCTCGCTGCCTTTTAGAGCGCAGCTCTTAGGCGCCCGTTTCCGGCTTGAGCGGCGTCGGCGTCGCCGTCGGCATAACCGCGCGGTGCATTATGGGTACATTTTCCCGAAGGAACCCGAGGTCCTCCCGAAGGAACCCGAGGTCCTTCGGGAGGACCTCGGGTTCTTTCGGGAGGACCTCGGGTTCCTTCGGGAGGACCTCGGGTTCCTTCGGGAGGACCTCGGGATAACCTCGGGTTCCTTCGGGAGGACCTCGGGAGGACCTCGGGTTCCCTCAGGAGGACGTCGGGAGGACCTCGGGTACCTTCGGTGACCTCGGGGAGGGGGGTCACGTGACCCCCCCGAGGTCACGTGACCCCCCCCCCCTCCGAAGTCACGTGAAACTTCCCCCAGGTTACGTGACCCCCGAGGTCACGTGACCCTCAGTACCCTTCCCTCCTCCTCCTCAAGAGCTGCGCTCTAATTCGGCGTTACAGGGAGTTGTAAACGGCTTTCATTTTTTTTTTACTTCTTTTTAGTTTTTGAAGAAGGCTCTCACAACAACTAGAGATTAGGTTACGGGGGTTACCCCGTGTCTGTTAACCTTTTAGAGCGCAGCTCTTAGGGGCCCGTTCCCGGCTTGAGCGGCGTCGGCGTCGCCGTTGGCGTCGCCGTCGGCGTCGCCGTCGGCGTCGGCGTCGGCGTAACCAAGGTCATCCCAAGGTCACGTGTCCCCCAAGGTCATCCCAAGGTCACGTGACCCCCTGAAGTCACGTGACCCCCCGAGGTCACGTGACCCCCCCCCCCCCCGAAGTCACGTGACCCCCCAGTCACGTGACACCCCCCAGGTCACGTGACCCCCGCCGAGGTCACGTGACCTCCCCGATGACATCGTTACTGATGACGTCAAACGGCATCCGCATCGTCATCGTCATCATCACTGATGACGTCATCAGTGATGATGACGATGACGATGCGGATGCCGGTGAGGACATCAGTGACGTCACTGATGACGTCATCAGTGATGATGACGATGCGGATGCCGGTGAGGTCATCAGTGACGTCACTGATGACGTCATCAGTGATGATGACGATGACGATGCGGATGCCGGTGACGTCATCAGTGACGATGACGTCATCGGGGAGGTCACGTGACCTCGGCGGGGGTCACGTGACCCTGGGGTGGTCACGTGACCTCCCCGATGACGTCATCGTCACTGATGACGTCACCGGCATCCGCATCGTCATCGTCATCATCACTGATGACGTCATCAGTGACGTCACTGATGACCTCACCGGCATCCGCATCGTCATCATCACTGATGACGTCATCAGTGACGTCACTGATGACGTCATCAGTGATGATGACGATGACGATGCGGATGCCGTTTGACGTCATCAGTAACGATGTCATCGGGGAGGTCACGTGACCTCGGCGGGGGTCACGTGACCTGGGGGGTGTCACGTGACTGGGGGGTCACGTGACTTCGGGGGGGGGGGGGGGGTCACGTGACCTCGGGGGGTCACGTGACTTCAGGGGGTCACGTGACTTTGGGTGTCACGTGACCTTGGGGGTCACGTGACCCTGGGGGAGGGGTCACGTGACCTTGGGGGTCACGTGACCTTGGGATGACCTTGGGGGACACGTGACCTTGGGATGACCTTGGTTACGCCGACGGCGACGCCAACGGCGACGCCGACGCCGCTCAAGCCGGGAACGGGCTTGACACGAACGGGACACGTGACCTCGGCGGGGGTCACGTGACCCTGGGGTGGTCACGTGACCTGGGGGTGTCACGTGACTTCGGGGGGCATCCGCATCGTCATCGTCACCATCACAGATGACGTCATCAGTGACGTCACTGATGACGTCACCGACATCCGCATCGTCATCGTCATCATCGCTGATGACGTCATCGGAGTCCGCATCGTCATCGTCACTGATGACATCATCGGCATCGTGACGTGACCCGCCAAGGTCACGTGACCCCCCCCAGGTCACTTCACCCCCCAGTACCCTTCCCTCCTCCTCCTCAAGAGCTGCGCTCTAATTCGGTGTTACAGGGAGTTGTAAACGGCTTTCACTTTTTTTTCAGAACTAGCAGGAAAATGTATAACAGCAGCAACAACAAACGAGGAGTTTGCACCATCTATTGCTCATTGCCTAAAACTGTCGACAAAACAGGTACATGTACCTTTCCATTGTACTGACACTGATGCTGAATATGAAAGATTGCGAGCTATTCGAAGACGAGCTGAACGGAAAGCAAGAAGAACAAAAACTTCAGAGGATTCTCGTGCAGCTCGGAAGGCACAAAAAAAGGTTCACCGCTATGAGACGCTCTTAGCCGTCGTCGATGGCGCGAATTCTGCAACTCTCTTGACACTGCGAAAGGTCTATCTCATGCATGGAGGGTCGTGAGAGGCCTGAAGACTCGAGCGCAACAACGCCACTCATTCAGAGCATTAAGTCTGTACTACGGATGCTCAGACATTGAAATCGCTGAAGCTTTTTGCAAGCAAATTACACAATTATATCACTAATAACTTAAAGATCAACCATTCCAAAATCCTTCGCCCCTAACACGTGATGCTTCCTTAGACCTTCCGCTCACATTAAATGAACTAAACTACGTTTTACAAGATGTTAAAAAGCACACTTCACCTGGCCCAGACGAGGTCACTTATTCTGCGTTGGCCTGTTTAAACGAATCTGCAAGACTTAGACTCCTGGAATTTTATAATACATCCTTCCTCACGGGCACACTTCCCACAGAGTGGAAGCAAGCAAAAATTGTCCCTATCCTTAAACCCGGTCGGTCTCCTCTCGAACTTGGATCATTCAGACCCATTGCACTCACTAGCTGCATATGTAAGGTCATGGAACGCATGATACTCGCAAGAATGTCATGGTTTCTCGAGAACAGGTCAACATATCCAAAGGAGATGGCTGGCTTCAGAGCAGGATGCTCAACTGTAGACAACGTTATTGAACTTATCAGCTCTATCGAACAAGGCCTGCATGAACGCAAGATAACGTCGGTCGTTTTTCTAGACATGGAGAAAGCATTTGACTCAATTGACCATCACTGTATCATAAACGCCATGAAAAATCAAGGTTTTGGAGGTAGAATATTCAACTGGGTTCAAAACTACTTAAGTTAACGTACGGTTTTTATAGAAACAATTGAGGGCCGAACAACCTTACAGAAGGTAAAAAGAGGAGTACCACAAGGGGGAGCCCTGAGTCCGCTGCTTTTTTGATTGTCGTTCAAAACTGATTATCATCAGGTGATTGCAACTTTTTTCCAGAGCCGCACTTAGACATGTCAAGGCTATACCCCTCTTTACCAGTTTAGAGTGAGCACTTTCAAACAAAACCAGGCTTTTCTTGGTGCGCAGACAATACTGCCAACAGACATGCTCTTCAGAAAAAAAGATCAGCATGTCTAAAAACTGAATGCAGTTATTCACAGACCATTCCCAGGTAAAATTAAGTCCGCCTGACACCTGCCTAAACATTCCGACAATCTTCTCAACCATTTTCTCCAAATTCGAGTCTGTATCTAAAATTAAAACATAGTCATCTACGTATCGATACGTCTTTAAAACATGGAAATCTGCAAGCCTATCTGAAATTTGCCGGTCCAGTGATGCCAAAAAAATGTTACGCAAAACAGGGGGAACTGTCGACCCAATGCACACACCAGACTTTTGTAAAAAATATTGCTCGTCCAAACTGACGGCAGTCGACTGAAGATAAAAGACTAGCAGCTCCAAAAAATGATAGCTGCTAACGCCCGCAGAATTTTGAAATCTAATTTCTCCAAAGTCGTTGATCTTATCCCGAACAGCCTTGAGAAGTCCATCGTGAGGAACGGAATAATAAAAGTCCACAACAATCCACAGATATTGCAGTGACAACATTCTGAAAACCTTCTCTAAGTTCATTGACTATTTCTAGCGAGCTTTGCACCAAAAAATGGTCTTTTAGCGCAAGAGTGACCAAATGGCGATGTAAAAACCGATTGATTTGTACCTACCAAGTGTTCTTTTCCGACACAGTGGCTCGGAAAGGACACTCAGCTTTGTGCGTTTTTCCCGCGAAAAACATTTCCAAAATTCCACTTTCTGCCTTGTCAACAGCTTTCCTTAAAATATCTAGGTTCAGACCTTTTAGCAACTCAATAGCCGCGGATTTTTGAGACTTCGGTCGAAACTTAACTTCTTTGAAGTTCTTATCTATTACTCTCAATGCTTTTTCCTGGAACTGGCCCTTCGACATTACAACAAATCCCCCTTCCTTATCGGCCTGCACAAGCGAGAGTTCATTAAGCTTGAAAAAATCCACAACCTTCTTGAAAGGTGGTTTTGCCTTAGGGCGTCGACTCGCAGAATTTTCAGGCAGTCCACATGCACCATCATCAATAGCACGCTCCCTTTTCTGTTCCCCAGCGCTGTTCGCCACCCTTCGTACCATGGCCAGCAGTTCTGGTCGAGATGTTGACGGTTCGAAGCCGTACTTTGGTCCTTTGTTCAGAACATCCTTGATCTCCTCTGGAAGCGCGGCTCCCCCCAAGACGGCAACGCTGTCCATGGAAACGCAGCGCTCTTCTTCTTTGGCGGAAGCTGCATTCGCGTCTGTTGCATGATGAACTCCGTTGTTTGCGACGCCGATTTTTTGTAGTCTTCAAAATGGCGCTTGGCATGATAGTCGTCCTGTCCTCCCTGTACGATGATACGGAGCCAGTCCAAATACATCTCAGCAACTAAGGGCAGTTCGGCCGTTGTTCCTGCTACTGTACAAACTAATTTTCAGCAATTGTGCATCTTCTAAAAAATAAAACATGCCTGCATACGTCTTCTAACTGTATCATTAATTCACGAAGAAACTACATTTAGGTAAAACAACCCTGTTACACGAGCAGTTCAAAGGCCTTCAGCCCCAGGGCCTTTACAACATCCGCAACCAGTGCATACAAAGTGACACCCGCAGAGTCGGGGTCGCGAGCTAATTTGCCGATCGCCCAAAGGCCTTTGATATAAATTCCATTTCAAAGGCTTGCAAAGCAGGATGTAATGTTCTCCTAAATCATGAACATGCAAGGAACAAAATTCCAGCGTCTGAAACACTAACGACGCCGCTGCACCGACTTCTCGCACGATTGTCTTGCGTCGTGTGAACCGACAGGGAGGTTCATCGGCGGAATTGCCAACGCCGATAGCTTTCGAGATTTGTAACAAAATTATAAAGGTAAAAGTGACAAGCACGCTTATAAAAGGTAAGGAAGCACGTCGGTTTCGGCCTAACCCAGCGTCTTGTACACCGGGCAGACGAGGTCCCGCTCCTCAGAGTGCTTGTGGCACACAACGGCCAAACCAGGAAACCGAGGCAGAGAAGCGAACGGGATGCGAGATCGCGAAGCAGAGTCCTTCCCCTGACGACACGGTACACCTCACCCAATCAGGGCGCGGCGACCGCAGCGACGCTTGTGTTCGCTCTCGGGGCTAATAAACTGCATTTGTTTCTTTTCTGATATAAAATAATGAAGAAAAACTACTTTTATAAATAATTCAAACGGCTCGCGCCACTTATATTTTGTATTTCGACTAGCAAGAAGCTTTTGGCGGCTCTGTCCAATAGAAAGGTCAGGACCTAAAACGTCACGATGTCGTCATATTGCGCGCTTTCGGCACCTCGGGTCGCCCTCGTACGTGGAGGAGGTTTTCGCGTCGGCCGGTTAAAATATGACGCACCGATATTTAGTAACTCTTTCCGTGCCCGCTGGCTTGCCCAAACCCCAAGAGTCGTGGAAACCGCCAAAAAAGGTAGACGCTTATATATGATTCCAGGGCCCCTTCAACAGCTTTATTAGTCGCGACATTCAACCAAACTCGCTTACCATGAATGAGCTTCGAAATTACTATTTACAATAACTGCACAGTGTAACTAGGTTTGTGTGCTGATGTGTTCTGCCAGGACTGCTTTTTGTATCAGCTATTTTTGTGTCAGCAACTTTTGTTTGTTTGTTTGTTTGTTTGCTTGCTTGCTTGCTTATTTGTTTGTTTGTTTGTTTGAGCTATTCTGTTCTGCGGATGTTGGGGACCGGGCACCCGCCAAGCTGTATTCACAGCTTTTTTTCCCCGGCCTCCTTTTCATCAAGTAATGGAAAAAATGAAGGCATTATTATTATTATTATTATTATTATTATTACTATTATTATTATTAACTATTTATTGTCTTTGGCAGATATGGCCTTTTGTTTTTATTTTTAAGTTTCTTGTAATTCCATCATCCCCCCTGTGCAGTATTAACTAAAAATCCCTTTTTTTTTTTTTGCTGCTTTTAAGTTTTGATAACTTCTTTGCCTATTTCTCAAGTACGAGTGTGCTCGGGCTTCCATAATCCCTGTCAAGTACTGCATCCTCATGCAGTGCAACGAGCTCATGGTACATTTTTTAAAAAAAGCCCGTGAGTCTCCTTTGCCGTACAACACCCGGAGAGCCAATCACCGCAACTTACGGAGGCCGATCAGCGAATGACGATGCCGAAACATACGTTTAGGCCAAAAAACACAGTCTGAGTTGTGACATTAAGCAATACAAGCGTGACGTTTTGCATTGCACCCTCATCTTCGCAGGTAAGGTGAGGGTGAGTGAGTTTCTGAACCAGGAAAATTCATCAGTGTGAGGGTGAGTAAGGGCCTTGAGGGCTGTGAGGGCTGTGAAGGCTGCGAGGGCTGTGAGGACCGTGAATGCTTGAGGGCCGTGAGGGCGGTGAGTGCGTGAGAGGCGTGAGGGGTATGAGTGCGTGAGGGCCGTGAGGGCGCTGAGAGCGTGAAGGCGGTGAGGGCGGTCAGTGCGTGAGGGACATGAGGGCCATGATTGCGCGAGGAGTATGAGTGCGTGAGGGGGGTGAGGGCCATGAAGGCTTAAGGGCGGTGAGTGCGTGAGGAGTATGAGTGCGTGAGGGTGGTGAGTGCGTGCGGGGTGTGAGGGCGGTGAGTGCGTGAGTGGCGTGAGAGCCATGAGTGCGTGAGGGCCGTGAGGGTGGTGAGTGCGTGAGGAGCGTGACGGCCATGAGTGCGTGAGGGGCGTGAGGGATATGAGTGCGTGAGGGCCGCGAGTGCGTGAAGGGTGTAAGGGCCATGAGTGCGTGAGGGCGGTGAGTGCGTGAGTGGCGTGAGGGCCATGAGTGCGTGAGGGGCGTGAGGGGTATGAGTGCGTGAGGGGCATGAGGGCCATGAGTTCGTGAGGGGCGTGAGGGGTATGAGTGCGTGAGGGGCGTGAGGGCCATGAGTGCGTGAGGGGCGTGAGGGGTATGAGGGCGTGAGGGGCGTGAGGGCCACGAGTGCGTGAGGGGCGTGAGGGCCATGAGTGCGTAAGGGGCGTGAGGGGTATGAGTGCGTGAAGGCCGCGAGTGCATGAAGGGTTTGAGGGCCATGAGTGTGTGAGGGCGGTGAGTGCATGAGTGGCCTGAGGGCCACGAGTGCGTGAGGGGCGTGAGGGCCATGAGTGCGTGAAGGGCGTGAGGGGTATGAGTGCGTGAAGGCCACGAGTGCGTGAAGGGTGTGAGGGCCATGAGTGCGTGAGGGCGGTGAGTGCATGAGTGGCCTGAGGGCCATGAGTGCGTGAGGGGCGTGAGGGGTATGAGTGCGTGAGGGGCGTGAGGGCCATGAGTGCGTGAGGGGCGTGAGGGGTATGAGTGCGTGAGGGCCGCGAGTGCGTGATGGGTGTGAGGGCCATGAGTGCGGTGAGGGGCATGAGGGCAGTGACGTACAGTGAGGGTGAGTGAAGGGCTGAAGGTGAGTGTGACTGTGAGGATGAGGGTAAGTGAGGGGCTGAAGGTGAGTGTAGCTGTGAGGGTGAGGGTGAGGGAGGGGCTTAGGTGATTATGGCTGTGAGGGTGAGGGTGAGTGAGGGCGACCTAAAATGCCTACCTCTGCCTGCGACCCCCACCATGCCGCTACCTCGCGGTGGCCGCCATCTTCCGTGGGCGCATAAGCATCTGTGGGCACACGAGCAGATGATCAACGTGCAGAGCAAGAACTCTAGGTACTTCGTTGAGTGGATCCCAAACAACGTCAAGGCCGCCGTCTGCGACATTCCGCCCCGTGGCCTCAAGATGTCAGCAAACTTCATCGGCCACAGCACCGCCATCCAGGAGCTGTTCAAGAGAATTGCCAAGGAGTTCACTGGTGCGTGTGAAACGGCGTTCAATGAAATGTCTCCTTATTCGATGAAATGACGTTTAATGAAAGATTGGTCGATTGATTAGCATTGTCTTTTATAGCCTTTAGGCTACAGCCTCGTACACAAAAGTCGCTGTGGTACGAGGGAGGGAAGAAAACCGCAATCGGATGAAGCAAAATGAAATTGCAGAGCTTCGCTGCCCGAATGTACTCAAGAAGCGAGTCTAATACTTGGGCCACACGGGCAACTCGAATTCCATTTACAACGAATTACATTTGTGTGATCAACGAATCGGCTCGCGATCTGTCGCGCGTGGAACGCCCCACACTCGGAGTGTCGCGCGCTGATTGACCGACTGTTCAAATGTCATTCGTTGTAAATGGCATTCGAGTTGCCCGTGTGGCCCAATTATAATATATGGCTTTTCAGTGCTGTGGATTGAATTCTTCCCCTGGGATGAATTCAATCCTCCAGCGTCAGGTGGCTTGTCAAGAAAAGAACATTCGATGAAATGCAGGGTACCCTTAGTCTAGCTTTTCTCAACATGTTTCGTAGATTTCTTATTTTCTTTGCATAATCATTAACTTTTAATTTGTATAGTACGTGTATGTGTATTGCACACCTCTCGCAAAAAAAAATAATCATTGCAACGTGGAAGTTACAAAGCAACAGCAACGGAGATGTAAAGAACCATCTGGAATCTCGTCGTTTTCCACGCCTTGAACATTTCAATTTAATGATCTGCGAGAAATTTAACTATGGCCTTCATATTTAGCCTAATATTTCTTCCAATTGCATGACTTACATATATACGCATACCAACACCAAATTCGCACAATTAAGACGATCGAATGCCACTGACGAGTAGACTCATTAAAATACCTTTTTTTCGCGCACAATATTTGATTGGTATAAATCACCTTGCTGAGTTCCTGAGTGTGACGCTGTTAAGACTTCGTTTTTGGACCAGCTCTTACAGCTGTGTAAATGTATATATTTTTTGCTGATATCATGTCGTTTATTACTGTACTTTCTGGACTATAGTCCGCACCCGGTGTATAGTCCGCGGGGGCGAATTTTGGGTCAAAATAAACGTTTTGCTTAGATAGTCCGCACGCGGCGCATAGTCCGCACTTAGTGCCTAATTCGAACGTAAAAATTATCATACACAGCACACCTTGACAAATGCCTGCCGTATTAGCTCTCAAAGAAGCTTAGCTATCATACACGATTCACTATTAATATACTCTGTTATTCATAAAATCGTTCGCGTCTTGTCACAGTGAGCGATCTAGAAAAATACAAAACCTTGTATAGTCCGCACCTGTAGATAGTTCGCACCGGGTAAAATTTCAATTTTTAGACATGTATAGTCCGCGCACTATAGTCTGGAAAATGCGCTACTCTTTGTCTTCTGGAAATGTCGCGCTGTGTTTCGACTTCAGAAATCTGACTGCAGTGCTTATCAGCGTGCATTGAGCGCTGGTATGTGACCTCATTTATAAAATATGTTTGTACTGTGATGAGAGTAATTTTCCCATGAGCCTCCAGCATTAAAGTTTCGTGAGACGGGTGGCGCCGCGCTACGGCAAGTTCTGGAAGCACCGGGCGGCAGGGATCCAGCCAAGCGGTGCTGCGATCGTAGTTTCTGTGGTTTGCCGCCTTCGGTCCTCCATCGAAAACGCCTTCCAGTCACGTTTGCTGTGTCGTCGGATGCCACGACAGCCCGGGGAACACAAGAGGCCATCCCGGGAAGACCTTAGGAGAAGGGGAAGAGAGCAGCGTGGGTCGCCACGGTCCGTCGAATCAAGGGAGTTTCGTTCAGAGAACCAGTTTCCAGTAAGCTCCTGCGCATGCGTACACCTCCTCTCCTGGCCTTGATTCCCGCCGTCGCCATTTTTGCAGGGCAAAGTTCTGGTCGACCAAAATATTCAGCGCCAACCTTTCCGCAAATAGCGGTTTTTTTTTTGGTTTTTTTTTTTTTTTTTTTTTTTTTGAGTATGACATAAAAGGCAACGAAGATCAACACAACAGCACGATTCCAATGTATTCGGGCGGAGGCAAGTTAGGCTACCCTTCATTTGTAGTTCAAAGAAAACTCCGCAGACGGCACTTGTTACTGGAAAAATGTCCATTGAATTTGTTTTCAGAATGAACCTAACGCCGGAAATGATTTATTATTATTCCATTAGTTATCTGGTCTCGCAAAATGCGAGCATTTCACACCCCACGGTCGATTAGGAGAGCAGCGTGCTTCGCGGTCTCTCCTAATCAAAATTATGTTGTTTTTTGTTGTTCTGTTTTATGCGTGTGTGTGAGTTTTTTTTTTTTTTTTTAGTTCTGAAAGACGATTGCTACTGGCTCATGAGCCTCTAGCGAGGGGCTGTAATCTATCAGATCGGTAGAGGCTGTTCCTATTAAAATTGTGTTATATTTAAATTCTTAAATGTTAAGTTTTCTATCAGTGGCAAGTGGCATTCCATTTGCAGATCCTGAGCGTGCATACAAGATGGAGAAAGCGCACCGGCAGGCTCGCGCCCAGAGAACGTGCATGAACAAAGTGGTCCGTTGTCTTTCTGCCATTTATACAACTACCTGTCGAAATACTAGGCGACATTTTGACTCGCCAATCACTGGCCAGTTTGGAGAAGACATCCCAGCTGATCCGGTAACTAATTCATTCTTACGTTCTTTTTTTCTTCTTCTCACTAACTTTACATTTGTTTCACACTTTGGTGTATTTTTGTCTTGAGTCTTACAGTTATGTACCTCATGATTAACCTTTATCAGAGCGTTTGCGTCGATCTACATATATTGCTCGACAACCGACCAGTTGAACATTCCACGCGTTACCAAGGGCAGCAGTTAGCCTTAGCCAGTTTAGAGCATTTCCAGTAAATATAGTGCTTTTCAAGTTAGTTGTTTTTTGTGGACCTTACGAATCAATTATATTTGTACAAAATACCAAAGCTCTGTATAAATGGAATGCAATCATGGCAAAGTATAGGAGAGCTGCTGTTTTCCGAAAGGCGCACCCACATGCAAACACATCTCGGACGCTGTGTGTATGGGCGTCGGCAGGGGGGTGCAAAAGGGGCAGTTGCCAGCCCCATGAGAGACTGCCCCCCACCCCCCCATTGAGCAAGCGGGTGACCGTTGGTTCGTTTACAAGCGAAAAAACAACCGAGGACAACTTATAAATAAAATCGAGAGTAACTATCGAAGCATAAAGAAGGGAGATGTCTTGCCCCGCATTCTGTGGAAGAAACAATTGGAAAGGAAAGGGCAACTAAAAATCTATTCACACGAGGCATCTTGTTGGCGAATCTTGTGTCGCGAAACAAGGTTTCGGGAAACAGATTCCCAGTTTGAGCGCGACCGAAAAAGTGGCCCGCCTCCGAAAAAAGTGGCGCGTGTTCCTCGCTTCTGGAGCAATTTTTCGCTGAAACCTCACCGAAGCCTGCCAACAGGGCGGATTTAGAGGGGGGGGGGGGGGGGGGGGGGGGGGGGGGGTCGGGATGTCTTGACCCCCCCTCTTGAATTCTGCATGCGTAAAATTTAGGGCGTAACACGAAGGAGAGGGGGGGGGGGTTCCTAAACATCTAAACATATGGTACGCTGATCAACACCTGACCCCCCCCCCCCCCCCCCCTCCCTCAGTAAATTCCTACATCCGCCCCTGCCTGTCAATCACCCGAAGGAGAAACGCGGACTCTGCCAATGGCCGCTCGACTTGGCTATGACGTCTGACCTTCGAGGAGGAGTGAGCTTTTGGAGAAGTCTGATTTTTGACCGATTCCGTATCCCAGCCAAAGCCGAAAGAAAAACAAACAAACATGGCGAGCGACAAGCGGAGAAGCGGTGCGCACGGGCGATGAGTCTTGGTCCCACTCGGCTGCAGGTGTGTGAACGGCATCATAGCAGTACGGGTTGGTGGCGCGGTGAAGATTCAACAGCAGTCGCGACGAGTGCAAGCACCGCCTATAGACATGATGCCACGCAGAAAAAGGTCCGAAATGCTTCGAGATCATCCGCGTGTTCTTTGACGTTCGCGGACTTTCCCGGGTTTGGCAGGACTAAGAAACCCAGTGAGCCGGATCTGACCAAGTTTATTGAGTGGTAATATTAAAACAATCGGTCTCTTCACCTGTGCGTACTTCATATAATTTTGATGCGAAACGCTTGGTATTCCCGGTGCAGATGACAAGGTTTGGCGAAATTCTCGTGAGTCAATACGTAACAAGTTTCGCGCGTCAAACTCCACGTGTGAACAGGCCGATTTCGCGAAATCTCGGTTTCGCAAAACTGTGGCGCGTTGAAAAGATGCATCTTGTGAATAAGCCTTAAGCCCTACTTTTGCCTGTGCGAACCTCGCTGGGGCGCCTCCAAACCTCGCTGGGGGCACCTCTAAACCTCGCTGGGGGCGCACCCATTTCTCAGAACACCCAATCCCCCGCAATGAACACTCAGCGGCATACCTCGGCATTCTCACTCATGAGTGCGATCACTCACGATCACTCACGACACTCACGCTCACCGTCAGATTCAGCGGCGTACTTTCCATTTTCACGGGGGGGGGGGGGGGGGTGCTTTTCCACGCAATTTTTTTGTTTATTTTAGAGTGTACATTTTACAGCGTATGTAATCGCCATGTGTTCGTCGCTGTGTGCGTTATTTTGGTTACATGCCATTAGTAGAAGCTCGTCACATGGCATGTAAACAGCGTATCGGTAAAAGTCATGCTCTGCCCCCCCCCCACGGATCTCACCAGGGGGGGCACGAGCCCCGATGACCCCCCCCCCCCCCCCGTAGCCTACGCCTATGGTCCGATTTGAAGTTATCGTGAGTGAGGCCGCGAGTCTCGAAAAATTGTGTGTGATCGTGAGTTATGTGAACTCATGAGTGTGAGTGAGTTGTGTGATTCCTGAGAACTCATGAGCGTGAGTATGATCGTGACTGTGATCGTTAGTTCTGAGAACTCATGAGTGCGAGTGTGAGTGTGAGTCTTGCGAACTCATGAGCGTGAGTTTGATCGTGAGTGTGATCGTGAGTTCTGAAAACTCTCGAGTGTGAGTTTGAGCCCTGAGAACTCATGAGTTTGAGTGTGAGTTCTGAAAACTGATGAGCGTGAATGTGAGCGTGAGTTTTGAGGACTCATGAGTGTGGGTGTGAGCTCTAAGTGAAATACTCATCAGCGTGAGTTTTGAGATCTCTTAAGTGTGTTTGTGAGTTTCGAGGCTCATGAGGATGAGCCTGAATCAAGACGTGAGTCTTAGGGTAGATATGAGTCCGGTGATTGCATTAGTCCGCGTGATGACGTGAGTCTGAGGACCACGGCCATGGTAAGTCGCGGTGAGCACTGGTATCTCAGCTGGGTCGGTCACGTGGGCTCCCGTGCTATCTTAGTGGGCGAGGAGACTCTCGCTTCGCAACTACTGCGTGGGGTTCAGGGTTGGTTCGGGTGTCGCTCGCCTGCTCCTCCGCCATGTAAACGCGCTGGGTCCTGTAGAGCACAGAGGAAGAGAGGGGAGGGGGGTGCCTGTTCTTGCAGGCTCCTCCTTGCCAGAGCCCTCCGCAGTACCTCAACCAGCTGTGGAGGGCAGAGGGGGTATGGGGGAAGGGCGGGGGGTTCGCTTTCGTCTCTCCTCGGCGTTCGCTCTTCGCTTCACGGCAGACGGCGAGACGCCAACGGACTGATTGCGCCTCGAGGCGGCGCGGTAACGTCGGAGTTCGGGAAGCGCTCCCCTCTCTGTGGCATGGAAGGGCTCGTGTGGATTTCGGCTCCTGTTGCCAAGTTGGTGCCGGTGGGCATAGCATTTTATGATTGCGTCAACTATAACGTTCGCACGGCTGCGAAAAAATTAAGGGACTCGCGTGATCCTCATCAGCACCCAGTCGCACAAACAATTTTCACTTTCCGCTCAACTCACCGTACCTTTCGCAAATGAGTCATCACTCAGGAAGTGCAACAAAGGCGGTGTCATGATCGATCGAAGATTCGAGTGAGATCTTTCACATTGTGCAATATCATGCTTGTTCGGGGCAAGATGGCGCAAGTGCATGATAGTCAGCCAGTAATGGCCAGGCGCCCACGAGAGTGCTGCATTCAGCGCCTCAAGCGGGGGTGTCTCTGTTAATGTGACGGCCAGTCTGCCCGTCGGGCCGTGGCGAGCGGCGGCGACCCGAATTTCAGCAGTCCCCGAGTGCATATGTCCCTGGTTCTTTTATGCGGTTTTTTGAGACCATCGGAGCCTTGATAGGTTGAAGTGTTCAGAGCATATTATAGAGTTGTCATTTGGACACCAGTTTAAGTTGTCTTCACCACTAGTGGGGTCGCTCTATAATAATTGACGCCTGATCGGTCTGTGCTTAGCTCGTCTCCCAGGAAGTGACACAACAGAACGAGAAGGCAGCCTATGGATTTGCTGTACTTCCCGGTTGCCTGTCTTCGAGAACCTGCAGTCCGGGCCCGCCGACCCTAGTTGTCGCCCGTCGTTTATAGCTCGCAGTCGGAGTCCGTGTCCACGCCTGCGGATCGTCCTTCCCACGCCAGCGCTGCGTAGGCTAGCTGTTCCGGGCTATCACAGCCAGAGTCTCGCGGCGGAACCACTCCGGGATCGTCGTGGCCGAGGCCGGTATGGCCAGGGCTCGCCGTTTTCGCCGGTCCTGATCCGAACCTCGCTGGTGGAATGCTCCGAGGATCGCTATGGGCCAGACCAGCCAAAACAGCTCTATCGTTCCTGCCCGGCCCCAGCCTCGTGCAGCACGCTCTTCCTCCTTCCTCGCCGGCTGGCCCCCGCTCGCGCCTCGCTGAACCGTCCTCTTCTTCTCCCGACGCCCCCCCGACACTAGAATAAAATGTGGATTATTAGAACCAAACTCTGCATGTTGTACACAGGTCTGGTGTAAAAAGGCGACAGGCAACGAAGTGTACGTGTGAGAAGGATATTTACGCTTCGCATGACCTTTTTCTAAAACTTTCGCATCCTGTTTTCTGCACGCCGTCACATATGTTACCAGACTCAGCGTTAAATGGGGGGGGGGGGGGGGGGAGTGGATCTCGGACCCCCCCCCCACACACACACACACACACAAAATTTTGACGGGGGGTCTGTGACCCCCCGCTATACCTCTGGCGTTGACAAAACCACAACCGTAACTGTCGATTCTTACAAGAACACATGATCTGATTTCCCACTACTCAAGTTAGATCACGTCGCCAAGTGTTCTTGCTTCCCCGGGCTACAGTTGCACACTAGTCAAGTCGATTTTGTCTGTATCTACAGGGTGATTCAAGGAGAGGCCAGGCTCTTTAAATCGACCGCAAAATTTGGTTTCTTAACCTATCGCGCTACGATTTTGTGCAGCGTTGCCCACCGATGGTGTTTTTTTTTTTTTGTTTGTTTGTTTTTTGTAAAATTTGGAAGGAGCGAACTTACCTGAGGAAAAAGTAAAGAAAGAAAAAGGCTTAGCTCCTATGGAAACGCCGCGAAACCACCGGTATTCAAACAACACGGCGCCGTTTTGCACGGGAGACAAGAGGTGGCGCAAGCAGTCGCGACGCCAACTGCCGACAACGAACGAGCATATGACGCCGAGAGCCGGCGTCTTTAGCAGACAAGGAACTGCAGTTCCTTGTTGTTACCGCGCCTGCTTTTGTTTCTGCGACTGTCGCCGCCTGCGGAACGCGCGCCGCTCTTGAGTCGAAAAGATTGTCTGCTAAAGACGTCGGTTCTCCGCGCCGTATGCTCGTTCGTTGGCGTAAGGCCCTTGTATACTTCTTACGTTGGCGGCGTTCGTTGCGCTCTTTGGAAATTTTACAAAAAAAAATATATATATGTATATATATATGCACCATCTGTGGGCAACGCTGCACAAAGTCGTAGCGCGATAGGTGAAAGGGCAACTACTCCGGTCCATACTTTCGATTTTGGGATTATGACTGTTTTTAGTGCAGCCAACGTCTCTGAATTGCAAGGTGTAATTTTTTGCTCGTTATTGTGCGTAGTTTTAAAGATATCGACGCCTCAAAGTTTTGTTTGGGGCGCGGCCAACAAAACCGAAACTAGCCGCTCGAGGCCCCGGCCACACTGGAAATCAGCCGCTATGTGAACGTGACGTCAGGATCGTTCTCGTTCAACGAGTACCCAGGCCGAGCGGCACCTACCTCTGTTGCGCTAGCCGTCTAAAGATAGGAGGTAAGCTGATTTTGTTTTAATTCTGTATACGTGATAGTTATTCAGCACATCTAGCATGAGTTAGTGCGTATACCCAAAAGCTGGCGACTGGAAAACCTGTGAACACGTACGGTGCCGTTCTCGGCGGCTGCCGCCGTGCGTGCGCTATGCCGTACTCGTCGCTTGTATAGACCTTTCCAAAAAGTGCTTTCTGGCAGCCGCCTTTTTGCGAATTGAGCGACCCCTTTCGGCCAGAAATTTCTGCCACCCGCCTGAGCTGTGGAAACCCGGTCAGCGCGACTCCCCACCTGCATTGTGCATTCAGAGTTCGCTGGTTTTTCTTGGAAGTTTTTACTTTTTTCACCTGTTTAGGATGCTTACCCTTTGTGTGTTATCTTCCACTGTGAGAACCAGAGAATACCAGTGCTAGTAGCTTGCTCGGCCTTCGCAGGAAACAAACGAAGAGAGCAACCGTCAAGCAGCCCGCGACGCGGGCAGTTCGACGTTCTTGGAGGATTATTTTTGTTGAGATAACCTCCAAAAAGCCTTCCCGGTTATGTTCCGAGTCTTCGCGAAAAACAGCTGATAGGGTCGGGTCCGGGGTGTGGTGACGGAATAGACACGTTCCTTTATTTGCTTTGAAACTGTGCAAAAAAGCGGCTCTCATCTACATGTGCCCCAAAGCACACCGGATTGCGTCCGATCGTCGTGAAGTGACTATCGTCGACAGTGTATATTGGATATGCTGTGTTATTTGAGACCTTTCTCAATTCCTGTTCGGATAACGCGGCACCGTGGGGTACGTGCAATATATGTTGTTCGATTGATGAGACTCGTTGAATGGTTCATGCAGTGGGCGGAGAATATGCAGTTTGGATATCCTATGTGGTGACATATTTTTGACGGTTAAGACCTTTGTAGTTTGATACGACTGAGTGTATGGTGCCGTAAAATGATCAACATAAAATGAAACAAACCTTCCAGTTGCATTTGTTGTGTCACGCACGGACTCACCAAAACAGCTCTCATTTCTTTGTTTTGATTCACAAAAAGAATATAATGCATTCCTAAAAACCCTTAGACATTATGTTCACCATAGAACACAAAATAAAAAATACTCCACCAGCGTCCGGAAGTGCGCCTATGCAGGCTGCCACAGTACCCTGACTAGAAAACCCGCAGCTCAGTGCAGTCGGGCAACACTGACGTACCCTCTCAAAACCAGGGACGCGCGCTGTAAATCGCTTCGTTCGAGACTGCCGCTGGAAAGGTCTATACCCAAAAGCTAGCGACTAGAAAACTAGGCGCTAGGCCTAAATTGTCATCGGGGCTCCGTGGATGGAGCGGCGTTGCTCTACGCCGCGCTGCCAGGGACGTACAGTACTGGGGGCCCTCTCGCTTTCGCGCTGCGGGTCAGTTCCAGACACGAAGCTTTGAGGCTCTCCGGCGCGGGCCGCGGCGCCCGAACACACGTGTGCTGGGCTGTACACGACTGTTTTTTCGTTCTTTTTTCCTCGGGCGCGTAAAAGTCGAAGTCCAAAGTCCACTCGTCGAACAGGGTTCACCCACACCTTCTCCAATTTCCGGTCCGTTGGAAACTAATGAAAAAGCACCTCGGTGTTGCGCAGCGGGTTGTTTGAGCAGCCCATAGCGCTACAAGTTGCACTCGGCATCTTTCGAGGAACAGCTGGGCAGTCTTGGGCGCGCCGAGTTGCTCGCTAAAACGAGTCTTGGAGTCCTCACAAGCAAATAAACAAAAGGCTGTACCAAAGCTACACGGGCTACATATAAAAGTAACGGCTAAACACGCCAATCACAAGCCGAAGTAGCGGTGGTATCGGCTCAAAAAAGCGCACTGCGCGCAACGCCCGGACCGGATGAAAAAAAGAGAACGATACTGACGTCACAGCCCAATGTTGCTTTAGCGATCGGCAACCCGCTGGCCGCCCGCTAAAAAGCAGCGGCTCGCGGCGGGTCGCATTTTTATTATCGGCATTAGTTGAGAATGCGGCGTCCCACGGACGTAATATTTTGGCTGAGGTCGTATTTTTGTGTCACTACAGCGATACCAGTGATTTATTTCATTTTGAGTTTTGGCCGGAGAAATTTCGCGGTCAATTTAAAGAGGCTGGCCTCTCCTTGAATCACCCTGTAGAACAAACTCCCCTCCCTCCCTCCTTTCTTTCCTCTCCCCCCCCCCCCCCCCCCCCCCCCCCCCCCCCCCCGGTACGCCACAGTGCCTACAGCTGCGGCGTTTGCTCTTCTGCGACATCCGATAGCAATTTTAAGAATAAAAGACCAAAAACGCATGAATCGACAGATTCAAATTGATGCGTGAACAGCCCCACGAGCAAGCAGGCTGGCGAAGGGGCCTTCTCAGTGTTGCAAATATTTTGAGTTAGATGACGCAACGTGTTGCACTAAACTTGACTTTGGGGCGTAGCGACGTAGCCTAGGAGTTTTCGAGGCCCTTTGCCACCCTTTACTGCACCAGCAGTCACCAAGTGGAGATGGTAGGCATGGTGGTGTGGTTGGCGTCGTTGAGAGAGAGAGAGAGAGAAACAATTTAATCGGAACACCCAACGAGGTAGGGAACACCAGACATGGATGGATGGATGGATGAATAGGCTGAGCCCTTTGGATCGGGCGGTAGCTTACGCCACCTAGCCAGTTTGTTCTACCATTTAAGCTTAGAATATTTAAATGCGAAATCTATATTCACTTCGCAGTGCAAAGAAAGTTAGGCTATGAAAGCCCCTTGCCATCAGTGAATAAGAAAATACATATTTTTCTCTCGATTTCTGCCACCATTGACTTAATATTTGCTTGGTAATCTCTACAGTCTTGAAATCCACTCTCCCTTCGCTGTCTCTAAAACCCAATGACTTTATTAAATCTATGTTGTCTTCGGTAGGCATAGGGTGAAGCCCTTTACAGTAGAGTATCAAGTGCTCAGCCGTCTCGTCCTCCTCTCCGCAAGCAGTGCACACCACGGTGGTGCACACTGTATCCATTTCCTGGTACTTCACTCTGTATGTTCTGGTTCGCAGAACACCCGTCCTCGCCTCAAACAACAATGAGCTTCCCCTAGAATTGTCATAAATGCTTTCTTTGGCAATAACTGTTTTGTTTAATCTATAGCTTTCCAGAGCTTCACTTTCCAGAGTGACAGCGGCTCTGCAGAGGCTGCAGAGTGAAGGTATGGTGCGACATCTACCGTAGAAAGGAATAACTAGGACCTCTTCTTGTGGCATAGTTTCCAGACTGGATATGCAAAAGAACTGATAAAGCCAAATATGACTTAGTTGAGTTCAATTAGCCTATGTAATGTATTGATAAAATAAGTATTACAATAATATTTTAAACAATTGACCATTTTTTTTACATTCAGCATAAAAATGTTGAGGAAATAAAATAGCTAGTTTTGCCTTATAGCATTTCTTGGCTGCTGTTGTTCCAAACTCAGACGCAACGTCCACTACGATGATAGCAACCTTCTGCTCAGGTGATTTTCTATTTCCTACTCCGAGCCTACCTTTCCGATGGGCGACCTAGCGGTTCGTTTGGTTCGGTGTGCTTCGCACGCGTGCAAGTGAAAGTTACATTACATCACCACAGTTTAGCATGGACTTTGTGCAACGACTTTGTGCTAGTAGTTCAGCTAGAAAGCTCCGTTATCACCTTAGCGGCGAGTATAATCTCTAGTTCGTTAGCGAGGCAAGCCGGCAAGTAGCCTAGGCCTCTCGCCGTCCTTTTCGCGCTTGGGGAGAGAAGAAAAAATAAGGTACTGTTGTATTTCTTGGATGATCTCTTACGTTCGTTGACTTATTTGAAGCGTTACTTCATTTGTTCAACATAGGTTTCCTTACTTGCTCTGGTTATTACGTTTGTTGCCATGGGCGCGCGCTCGCGTCTGCTATCCTGAGCCTCGTGTATGAATGAATGAGTTACTGAATACACTCGGCCCTTCTCGCTACGTTAGTTTCGCGATATTTCCCCTTCAGTGTGTGCTAGTAGGGTTACTTTTGACATTGTTGCTGGGAACAGGTTTCCGGCTCGCGGTTGTGTCATAAATTGGTTTTAGTCGGCGCTTATGCAAACGTTGGAAAGTGTTGGACATTGCGTGATAAATGACCTTGCGGGTGTTGCGGTAGTTGCGGTAGTTGCCGTGGTGAACTAAAATTGTGTTTTAAGGTCAGGTGAATGATAACGCTGCCCCAGTTTCTAAGGCTTAAATATAGTTCATTTGGAGTCCTCTGATTTTGAGTTCGCCGTACGCGCCGGATTCGTGGAATGATATTTTCTCTGGCAGCGGCATTTCGTTTGTTTCGGATGATGGGTATTAAACTATTTGCTTGCTGACTGTGATACGGAAATTGAAACATTTCGTGTTTTCCATTGTTTTAAAAAGTTGTGCGTTAAGTTTGTTACACAACATAATTTCTTATGTTGCTTCTATCATAAATCCATTCTTCCATTGCTGCCTTCAAGAATTCAGCATTATGGGCAGCAGAGCAGAATCTCGCCACCAGATGGAGTTTTTATTTAATGAGTTCTGGATTTCTGGGTCCTGTGTTTAGGTCAAAGATTAATCATGCGCTCGCATACCTTGGGTCCTGCGTTTTCTGATAAATCGGTTAAAACCTGAAAAACACCTGCCTGTGAAAATATTGTGGATTCGGAGTTATCCGAAAAAAACTTAAATTTCGGGACTGCCAGTTGTAAAAACTCTACTGCTTTTTTTTTGGAATCCCGAGACAACTTTGCAATTCTGTTTCACAAAAGAATGTATTTTGAACCTTTACTACAAAATGGGAGTGACCTCCCTAGGACAGTAGTCCAACACGTCTGACCTTTCTAGCCGTTCAACTTCGGGTCTTCCTTTTGAACAAGGCTTCTGCTTTAAAAAATGTGTTGTCTGCTGATCTTGTCTGAGCCCATGACACTAAGCATTCTATAGTTGGTGGCAGGTCAAGAACGAAGTAGGAGCTCCTCCCACCTCTTTCCACTTTAGTAGAGCAAACGCTGGAGAAGAGGCGACCTCCTCTTCACTGTTCGTTCCACTGGAGTGGAAGGGGGTGGCAGGAGCTTCCACTTCGTTCTAGGCCTGTAACTGACTATAGAAAATCCACAATTTTGTGGACATTCTACTAGTTTCGAAAGCGGAAGCTCCAAAAAAATACTTTGAGGTAAAAAATGAACTCAGAAAGTGCAGAATCCTAGTTTTAGGATATGAATCCTGCCAGTTAAAAGTGAAACTTTTAAAAATCTTGATTACCAATCATTGGGCCTTTTTAAAGTTTTACATCTGTAAAACTTTAAAAAGTTTTACAGATGTAAAACTTTAAAGTTTTACATCTTTAAAGTTTTACAGATGTAAAATTTTGTTTTCTTTCAGAGTAATTGGCTACTTCCTTTTGTATTGCTTGTGGTATTGAATAGTTGGAGGCTAGCAACCTCTATAATCCAAAGAATTTGATTTAAGATATTGAAGCTTGCAGTGTCTGTCTATGAATGCTTGACTAGGGGAATTTGCTGGCCAAATGTGTTAGCACATCACAGCTCAAAGCATGTAGAGTAAAAGCTTGCACTGCAGAATCTAGGGATCCTGGGTTCAATCCCCCTTCCTGCTGGTTTTGGTATGGACAAGCATTGTTCTTGCAGGGGATTATGTAATTGCTACTGCATAATGCACATTAAAGACCCCAGAGTTGCTGGTATCTGAAACACAAAGTTGAGGCCAAAGTTTGCGGAGCATGCTGACTGGACTGTTGCGGTGATGACCTCGTGCGGGACGAGATGTCAGTTAGCCAAACTTGTTGCTCAAATTTCACTGAGATTGTGGAACACACGATTGTAGTGAAGTTCATCGGAACGCGCACAAGCAACTCCGTGGGGCCCGTCCATTTAACGGCTGCACCGATGACGTTTGTGACAGCGTGCCCCTGCATCTCTACGCCTTGTTAGAGTCAATGCTGTCTCGATTGTACCTAAGCGAGCTGTGTACACTCCAAACTTTCTTGTCGCTGAACTCGTCGTTTGTGAAAGTTATTGGTGACGACAAAGTGACGTTTTGCCACTTTGGAAAGGGGTTATTTGAGGCTCAGATCTTTGTTTCCAGATCGAGGCAACGATTCAACTTCGAGATGTGGTGGATCCATAGGCGGTTTAGGCAGCTTTTGAGCTCATCTTCCGCCATTGTGAACAACTGTACCGTGGTCACCGAGAGACTATTTGGGCAGCGGCGTTCGAAGTGTTTCCGAGATAAGGGGGCAACGGAAGTTGGCCAGGAAAACTGGGGAGGGGCGGGGGTCGACGTGAATGAAGAAAGAAGTTCCCTTCTGTCATTTTTTTATTTCATATTTCTGCAATGCCTGGAGCTCCCCCCCCCCCCCCTCACCCACCCACCCACCCAACCCCAATACCCCTGTTTCAACGCCACTGGTGAGTGGCGTTGTTCATTGTCGTCCAACTGAGTGACGTCAATGAACAGCACAGTATGCAATCCACCTTTCTCAAAATAATGGTTTAGGAGGTTCGGGAATTAAACAACAGTTTGCGTACGTTCCATGAACTCACAAGCGGTCATGACAGACTTCCAAGCAAGAGGCTCGTAGTGTGCAGGCACGTTCGGTGGCGCCCTTTTATAGTTCCTACCCTTAACATCAGGGTCAGGATTATCATTTGTAAATGACTATGTTAGTAGTGCATGTTTGACTATAAGTATGATGGTGTACGATGGAAGCTTGGGGTTATCGGGTTGATAAAACAGTACCATCAATCTTGGCAGTCTGACATTACTCTTATTTCAAGCAACGAAAGCAGAATTAATCCCAGTTTGACTACTTTTGGAAAACTGACCACACAGACACTTTTGGTTGTCTACATCACCAATAATCACTACTTAGAAAAAAAAAAAAAGAAAGCGAAATGATTTTATTCTTTTTGAAAGGAAACAACTGCCCAGAGGCAAAACCCATCCAATGGCAGACCTATACTCCATTCACCCTTGAGCTGAGACTAGAAGCTTCACCTTCAGTGCGAGCTCACTGGCTTCCGCAGTGCTTTGGCTGCGCATTCACACTTGTGTTAGCAGGGGTGGAAAGCTCAGGCTGAAGGCGGAGCTTCTATACTCCGTTTCACCTTATGTTGTACTGCCGCGAAGGCTTGAAGCACGAGCTCATAGCGTTGGCAGCTGCCTTTAATGCACGAGAGCTTGTGCCGCCGAGATGTGCCCCAGAGTAAGGAGCTCACGCTTGTAGCCTTTCCTGCAGTACATCATAAGGTGAAATAGATTATAGTCTCAGCCTAAGGGTGAACGGAGTATAGCCATGTTGGGCAACACTCTTCTCAAAGCCAATAGGCCAAGAAACAGGATAAGAATGGCAGAAACTTTTTTCACAAAATCCTTTTTTATCAGTGGAAATAAGGGCAATATCAGGCTGTCAACTTTGATGGTGTTGATTTAAGAATGCAATTATTCCAAGTCTCCATCGTGCTTTTTAGACACCATACAACTTCTTTGTCCCAACTGATAATCCTGATTGTGACATCACACATATAAATAGGGTTTATTTATTTATTTATTTATTCATCCCCTCAGAGCCCGAAGGCATTATAGAGGGGAGTGGACACACACATCTAATTGCACACAAAGACAAACAGTAATTAGGCAGGTAAGCATAAAAATCCAAAAACAGAACATTGTTAAAACAAAACACTGTCAACCAAAATCCAAAAAATATTCGCAAAGTGCAGCTTTGAATCCGGCACTCTCGGCTATGCTGGCAACAGGCGCGGGAAGGCGATTCCAGTCCAGTGATGTCATGGGTTCTTCATTTTCGGATTTTATTTTTATTTTTATGTCCCTGACATCAATTCCTGAACATAGAAATTTTTTTTTTTCCTTCCTAAAATTGTTTGAGACGGACCTTTAAATGGAAAAGTGCACAAAAGAAAATCCCTAAGCCGGATGGCCCCAACAGGAAAATGGGCAAAACCCGTTGAAGACTTCTGGGAGCTTTGAACCCCTAAACTTGTGGAGCAAAAAAAAAGTAAGGGCAACCCTAAACGAGGACACACAAAGGACAACGGGGACACAATCATCGGAACACGATAAAACTTAACAGACGTTACAATAGTCGTTGAGAAAAATAAAGCCGGAAAACAAAGAACCCTTAAACCACGATCGTCTCCGTGCGCTCTCTTCTGCTGCTCTTGTTCAGTGCCTAGGAAGTGAGCGGGATTTTTCAACCCTTCAGGGAAAGAAGTCACGAAGATGAATGGATCTGTCGGTTTATGAGAAAAGAAAACTTTGCGGGAATCTTTCGACTCTACGTCGTAACACTACGTCATACACTACGTCGTAACACCAAGAATCTTTGTGTTTGACGAGACTAGCAACACTGGCTAGCTGTCTTATTGCACCATAGTTATGTCTCATTAATATGGACACCACTCTTCATTGGCACAAATTTCGAGGACAAACTAAGTAAATATGTACGTTTTTGTCTCGTTAATATGGAAAAAAAAAAAAAAATCTAAAATTTGTGTTTAAAATGTGTAATAGTGACAATCTTTGTATTTTTTTTTTTCTCTTGATTATTATTTTTTTTGGCTCTGTTGCTGCTTTCTGTAGGCAGTCAGGAACCCGTCCAGCTGTACCTGACAGCTTTTTTCCCTCATCGCCACCATCTTATGGTGGAAATAAACATTATTATTATTATTATAACTCACATTGGATGATTTTGTAGGGTATGGAGGTGTCCCTATTGATGAGACATTACTGTATTGAAATTGTTTGTATAGAGTGAAGACACCAGACGGTCATTTTCAGGGTGGGAATTAAGGAATATGAAACCCAGTGAAACAAAATAAGTTATGAGGGTATCACATGATCATACCTCTTGCTTCTCTACTATCTTAACTATGTCTCTTTATCCTTGGTTTCCTATAAATATTTGGTCGTTCATATTGCCTGCAATATCTGTAGCAAAATGCGTGTTGAGTAGTCATTTTAAGAATTAATGGTCTCAAGGCAGTTATGAAATATTAATCAGAACTATAACCAAATGTAAAAAAAAAAAAAAAAAAAAAAAAAACTTTGGTGTTGTTGGTTGGGATGTTAATGACACTTTTGGCTACCCAACATATTTCGTTGGTGTGGGCAGGTACATGCATTGCAAGCCTACCAAAGTTACATTCACATGCATGCTGCTCATGTTTGCTTGCATGGGGGCATTAGCTTGCATTTGTGTATAATTGGGGACAATCAGTGGCGTCACTAGGGTCAGCAGAACCCAGGGATTCCCCCCCATCCCAGCTAGTTGCCCGCCTCCAACCCCCCCGCCACCCCCCCCCCCCCCCCCCTCCCCGTCTCGGGGGCTTTCCGCAACAATCCCCCCCCTCCCCCCCTCCGCCCCTCTTGTGGCCCGCCGCGACACCCGCGGAGTGCTGCGCCCGGGGCGGTTCTCCCCCCCTCTTGTGATGCCACAGGGGACAACATTGTGGCATTTCTAAGCATTGAAGAGTGCATGTCCAGAGCTTTGACCGGCATTAAATTTGCACGAGCACCTAGAGCGCTGTAGACTTTGCTGCACACAAGAACAGCATTGTGAAGCCACGAGCATGAAAGCTGAGCAAGGCTGTAAAGCTGTCACACACACAAACAAGCCACTCTGGCAAACAATTGAACCAGCAACAGGAGGAAAAAGGCAAACAGCAAACAAGTTGTTGGGCATTCAGGAAAAGCTTGGAAAAAGTTTAGAAATAAGAGCTAATACAGAAGCACTCCAGTTTCTCTTTAAGGAGTAACTCTTTCTGAAGAGCTATCCTGGTTTGGAGACAAAAGAAGAACATATTTAACTCTGAAAAATCGTGATTCTGTAAACACTGCACTCATCACCGCTGAGATGTGTGCAGAATTCACAGCAGACATGCCAGGAGTCTGTCTCTGCTGACAAACCTTTGTTTTTGTACATTTAGTACGCCATTTTAGTTCAGATCTTCTTCTAATGATGCTGTATGGATAATCTTACAATGTGCAATATTTACAGCTCCATCTTTATTTTCTGTGTCTTTTAGCTGTTTGCTTACAATGTGGCGAGTTGAGACGGAGGAGGCGCCGTGTAGCCGAGCTTTCGGTTGCACGTCAAAAGATCCCCAGGTGGTCCAAATTAATCCTCAGTCCTCTGCTGGGGCGTGCCAGATGCCCGTCGTTGGTTTGGCACGTAAAACCCCCAAATTTTGTCGCGATTTGAGAAAAACGGGAAGACTTCCAAACGTCTCAGATAGCTCTCGGTCGATGTTTGAAAAAAGTATGGTGCTAAGACAAGCTGATCCACAAGCAGAGTCTGGTGCCCAGCCTAGTCCTGATTGACTGCACGTGTCTGCCAATATGACTCTTGATGCACCAATACCTATCTACTCCATGTCTAGGAGCATCAAAGATGACACTGCATCTCATACACAAAGGTGGCACCCAAGTAGGCGCACATCAAATGTGTGGGAGACAACATGCTGTTGGAGGAGCCTTTAGTTTTCTGCAGGTGTCTTGCGCATGTATTCCTTTCCTTGGCTGTGACATACATTTCCAAACATTTGCAAGGTTGCACTGTAACGTATGCTCCTCTGATTTGACAGCCTTGTAACTTGCACTCGGTGTCTGTCCCATTTGAGAGCCCACCCTGCCTTCAAAGCATACCAGATTGCACCTGTAGCGCCTTCTCAATTGCATTGTTTTCTGCTTGGTTTCATGCAGTTCTGCAGAGAGCGGACTTCATGCCGTGCCGTGATTAATCCAGGCGGCCACTGTTTCTCAACCATTGCCCTGCGCACAGACCATGCACCGAGGGCCACTTTCGTGCCGCGTCCATCTGTGGCAGCTGCAGTCCATTCGACCGGGCAGCTGCCTCTCCAGACATACGCAGCGAGCATGGTTCACCCACAGGGGCACCTCATGGCCCAGCCACCCAAGCTGCACAATTGTGACGGACCACCGTCGAGTTCTGGGCCAGTTGCGGCCTTCTCACCAGCCGCTTGCACTGGTGTTATATCGGCCACTGTGGGTGCCTTCAAAGAAACTTTCGGAGAAGGAGTCGTCAAAGGTGGAAGGAACGGTGAAGGCACTCAAGGAAGCCGAGCATCCTGCGGTGGATATGGCAAAGCCGGCCGCAACAGCCCCCGCCCACCCTATCCCCAAACGCTCGCTTTTGAAGCGGATATGGGACGAGTTGGTGCACTACTACCATGGGTTCCGTCTGTTATTTATTGACATTCGGGTGTCAAGCCGCCTCGTGTATCGAGTGTTGAACGGCGACAGCCTTACGCGACGTGAGCACAAACAGGTGAGGGTTTGAATTCAACATTGGGGGATTTTATGGGTGCATGGCCGGATTTTGTGGGTGGGACTGCATCATCGACTTGTTTTCATCAGCAGTAATGAAATCGATTACAAAATTAAACAGATTCATGTGTTATTGTATAATTTCTTTTTATCATATAGGCCAATGTCAGCTATTTGTGCCTAAGTAATGGTCAATATTGCAGACTTCTTGGGTTCTTAATATTATTGTCAGTCTACTCAAAGTAGTGAAATATTCTTTGCAACCTTCTTTAAAGGGAAGCTGAAACATTTCTTTTAAAAAAAAATGAGATAGAGGTTGATTCTAGCGTAGGTTTATCCCATAAATCTCAATGTCACATTTGTTTTCCCCGAAGTTTTAATGAAATGCGAGAAAACATGAAAAACCTCCGACTAGTCCTGACGTCATAAGATCATCTTTTGGCCGCCAGGCACATGTCGCTCGAGGGCCGCGCATGCAATTACAAGCTTGCCAGGTATATTCCCTCGCACTGACACCAGTCGTGACGTCTTTTCCTGCCCTTTTTAGAAATAGCAATAGTGCGTGTACAGTCAGCACGAAATGAAACCCAAACGCTGGAACGAGTGGCCGTTGGTACAGGCTGCTCCACCTGGAGGGTCCCTGAGAACTAGTGAAAATGCGCCGGGGTGCGAGGGTGCGGATCCTACTAAGATGAGCTCGAGCCTCGCGCGGCGCGTCTGGGAGTTCCGCGTTTCGCCGGTGGCGCGCTGTAAGCACTGTCACATCCGATAAAAACAGCACTGTCACTCGCTTTGTGTATCAGATTCCCAGCGATATCTCTTCAGCGTTGTCATTCATTGTTGCTTTGTGTATCGCAAGGGCGAAATGAAAGTTGAAACATTTCGTGCACAGAACACCCGTAGTGCTTGATGACGTGTCACCGGAACCACACTGGGGCTCTGGTGAACAATGTGCCACGCGCGGTTTCTGAGAAATGGTGAAACGTCATAAACGCGAAATAATATTCGTTTATTCACACGACCATACTCTTTATAAAAAAAAAAGTGCTGTAACAGACCAACGCGGATGCCTCAGTTTTTATGAGCAATGCGCAAGGAATTGCTCGCTGACGCTCTCTTTGGTGACCACCGATATGCGAGGCGTATCAATTCCGGAGTGGAATGCATTCATCACCCTGTCTTAGCAGGGTCTATCGCAAAGAGCTATAGCCAGGTTAAGCGGCCGCCCGGTGTCGTGCGGGCGACATTGCGGCGACAGAAAAGCACCCTGAGTGACGGCGCTTACAGCGCACCACCGGCGGAACGCGGAAGTCCCAGACGCCCCGCGCGAGGGTTGAGGACATCTTAGTAGGACCCCGCACCCTTGCACCCAGGTGCAATTTTCATTGGTTCTCAGGGGCCCTCCAGGTGGAGCAGCCTGTATCGATGGCCACGCATTCCGGCATTTGGGTTTCATTCCATGCTGACTGTACATAGCTTTGACAGGCACTGAAGGTGTGTGATAGCGGGGATTCTGAAAACTTTTTGTGACGTTAGGCTCCGGGAAGGAGGGCCGTTAGCAGTAGTTTTGAAAATTATTTTCTGCAGCTTCCATGCACTAAATTAAAAGGTAATTTCGATATTCGAGACCCTGGAGGTCAAATGAAGACGATTTAAGTGCATTTCCTCAAATACAAAACCGCTTCAGCTTCCCGTTAAAACAAGCAATTTTTTTTTTTTTGTTAATGAGGGTTTAGAGTACTATGAAAAGAAAAAAACTTTTATTGTGCTTCTTTTAGCCCTGGGGCTAAGTTGGAGGCACTGGAACCACTATAAAAGATACTATATTGGTTAGTTAGGTAGTTAATTAACTAAAATGTTTTAATTAACTTTCAAAATATTTGGGGCATATTGTGGTTAGAAAATCTATCCTCGAGCTCATTATAGTCTAGCTGTGGGTTGAAATTTTGATAAAAAATTTGTAGTGGGTACTAAGGGGCGAGAAATGCAATTCATGCATTCATTCATTCATTCATTCATTCATTCATTCATTTAATTATACTGTCAGCCCTTGCACAGGGCTATTACAGGGGTGGAAAAAAAGACAACAACAAACAAACATGTACTCTTACATACAAGCATACACAATGGTTACGAGTATATTGAGACGCTTCGTAATTTCGGCAGTTTACGAAACGGATCACTTCGTAGTTATGAAACATTTCTTTACACAAGCTATAGGGGTCTTACTTTATAGCACATTCAACAATATCAGTGATACGCCCCAGAAATTCATTTAGCGCCGTAGATGACACAGTGGAATGAGGTAACATATTCCAATCTCTAATAGCCCTCGGAAAAAAACTGTACTTAAAGCAATCGTTCTGATGGATTAGGAATGTACTATCGGCCTCAAATGAAATGCAAACAGCGGAGCGCATGGCCGTCGGTACATGCTGCGCCTCCGGGAGGCCTCTTGAAACTGACAAAAACCACGGGTTGGAGAGTGGGGCGCTGCGGGGGTCTGTGTCCTACTTTGATGTGTTTTACGCTCACACAGCCCAACCCAAGCTTTGAAGAGGCGCAACATGTACCGACGGCCATGCGCTCCGCTTTTCGCATTTCATTTGAGGCCAATAGTACATGCTATGACGATGTCTTGAGGATTCGGTGGAGCAAATTTCAAAGTACTCAGATTTCTTTATCTTTACGCAATTATGAATAATATGAAAAAGAAATTCTAACCTTTCATATTTCATTCTTGATTCAAATGTAGGAAGATTGGCGAGTTCACATAGTTTTGTGGGGGAATGATCGTGGCTGTATTTATTAAAAATAAACCTGGATGCGAGTCGCTGAATTTCCTTCAGCTTATTGCAATTTGTATCGGTATATGCGTCCCAAACAATTTTAGAATACTCGATGACGGGTCTTACCAGTGTCATATAAGCCAGACTTTTTATTTCAGGAGTTGCAATAGCGAGGTTTCGTCGACGGCACCACAGTGCTTTATTAGCTTTGATGCATACGTTATTAATGTGAATGTTCCATTTTAGATCAGGAGTAAATATTAAGCCTAAGTATTTATGTTCTTTTACTCTCTCAAGCTCAGCACCCGCAATGCAATAATTATAAGCCAAAACTTTTTTTTTTTCTCGTAATAGACATGACTGATTTTTCAGGGTTTAGCACCATTTGCCAATTGTTACACCACTTCTTAATATTTTCTAAGTTACAGTTTAATTCGATTTGATCGTCTGATGTTTCAATTTTATTGTAAATCACAATCGTCGGCAAATAGTCTGATTGGAACTGAGATGTCATTGCGCAGATCATTAATAAAAATCAAAAATAAGAGGACCCAAGACACTCCCCCGGGGCAGGCACGTAGCCAGGACCCCTCCCCCGAAACAAGATCCTGGCTACGTGCATGCCCTGGGGTACGCCTGAAACAACTGGGGGCAGAGTCGATTTGCTTCCCCCAACTTTAACATACTGTCCCGGTGATGAAAGATAAGAGGAAAACCACTTCGTGATGGCTGTATTTTTAAAGATGGCACTGATTTTCAATAACAATTTTGGGTGAGATACTTTGTCAAGCGTCTTTGCGAAATCCAGAATTACTATATCAGTTTGACCACGACAGTTTATCCTTTGATAGAGATCATGAACAGTTTCTATGAGCTGGGTAGTCGTGGGAAGACCTCTGCGGAAACCATGCTGTGATTTAAATAATATATCATAATTTTCAAGGTAAGCCAGTAGATGTTTAGATATGATATGCTCAAGAAGCTTAGAGCATGTACTAGTAAGTGAAATGGGGCGAAAGTTACAGACGTCAATAACACTACCACTTTTGTGGACGGGTATATTTTTTGCTATTTTCCACGCGCTGGGAAAGAACCGCTACTTGTAGACAATCTAAAGATGATACTAAGGTATTTTGAAACCCACTCAGCATACCTTTTTAAAACTTCATTAGGAATTTCGTCTGACCCTGGGCTCTTTTTTGTGTCTATGTTAAGTAGAAGGTTAAAAACACTTTGCTCACTTATATCTAAATCATTGATGGGAGGATTGTAAGAATCGCTAAAGCTTGGCAGATTTCCATCATCGTTGGTGAAGACTGATGAAAAAAAGTGCTGAAACTTTCAACGCTCTGCTTTTCATTCTTTGGATCAGGGGCACGCTGTTGGAACTTAGCCGGAGGTTTGACGTACCGCCAGAACTTCTTAGGTGCCTCGCTAAGGAATTTTTTAAGTGTTATATTATAAAACCTCTCTTTAGACTCTCCAACTAGCCGCCTCAGCTCCCGACTCAATCGCAAAATGCAAGTTTTTTTTTCTACACCTGTACCATGCGAACTCGCTCGTTTCCGCTTCAGTGTCTCAGTTGCCTTTTTGCATGAATTATTTTCCTTGTAATCCAAGGATTTTTGTTCCTGATTTTTTTAGGGCTCTTTGGTATAAATCGCTCAGCACACCGTATACACTCCGTGCGGGAACTATAGGGGGCGCTCTGAAAAACGCGCGCAGCGCCGCTAGCGGAGGAGCTGGCGTTCGACTGTGAGGCGCGCTCAGCAGCCTGCGGCGCCTTTTCGCATGCCAAGCTGTGGCGGCGGAAGCGCGCACGGACGAAACTTTTGCTTTTTGAGCCGATAAGTTGAGGGTGACATTGCATAAGTGCTGGGGCAGAAGGGCATTTAGCTGTTCTCCACTTCTTATATATTGAGTTTGAGTCGTAATTAGGGGTAATTTCTCTAGTTGCGGCCGAAAAAGGAGTTGGAGTAATTTTCCGAAAAACAAAGACGGCCGCCACCTTAATTGCTCTGAGTGGGAAATTTATTTCGCTCGTCGCTGTAAACCTAGGGCTGCTGCAAAGATGATATTTGGAGGCGAGTGAGATGTTCACTAAGTTTGTGCACGAAGAGTGCCAAGTTTCTTTAAGACAGCAGGTGTGAAAGTTATGTTTCTAACGAATAAAGAAATAAAGCTGTACGGGATATCCAATATTGGACCCTAAATGTTGTGTTATAGCGGGCTGTGCAAAGTGCAGATTTGGGCACACAGGTGCTTGGACTTGACAGTAACATGACAAAGCACTTATTATAGAAAAAAAAAAAAGGTGGCATAGGGAAACCAGGTGAAAATTTGGTTTGGGCGGCGTAACTCAAAGGGAACCGGTTTTGATCATGAAAAGGCTGTCAAGAGAATACCACTGGTCGGGGGAGGTGGAGACTTTAGAGGTAGGAAGGAACTAGTGGACTGTACTTCCAATTGAAACAACTTTACGAAAGGTGGTTCCAAAGCCGAGAAAACAAAGTTGTCGGCCAACACACGGTTTGGCCGCCAAGGGCTTTTGCGGTCAGCTGTTGTGTAATACCCTGTTGTGCGAGGTGCTGATTTTCGGCGCACAGGTACTTTGACATGACCGTCACTTGGCACAACACTTATTATAACAAAAAGAGTTTTCATGGCGAAACCAGGTGGAAATTTAGTTTGGGCGGCGTAACAAAATGGGAACTGGCTTTGACCGTCAAAGGCTGTCAGATAATACCACTCATCGTGGGAGGTGCACACTATACAGGTAGGAAGGGACCAGTGGACGGTACTTCCAGTTCGAACCACTTTGCGATAGGTAGCTTTAAAGCCGAGAGAAAAAAAAAGTTGTCTACAGAACTCGGGGTATCAGCGTTTCCACATCCAAAAGGAGGCTGATCAAGAAAGAAAGCACACCACATAAACTTTCATACTCAAACGTCGATTCTCCAGTGATTCCGAGTTTCATTGTTTTTTTTTGTTTTTTTTTTTAGATATATATTTGTCACTTTTTTTACCTTTCGAATCTTTCTTCGTGAAGTGCAGATTGCGTGCCATACTTGTCTGGAAATATCATCGACACGTAGGATGGGGACGGAACTTTTTTGGAGGGCATTCCTCCAACGAAATTGGCACTGCAGACTTGCGAGTGTGGGTTTGTCCCATCGGCGCTGACACATGTAGGCGTTACTGGTACGAAAACAAACGCAGAGCGCAAAGCGGCAGTGCAGAATATGTCAGCCGTGCCGACACAGTGGCAGACATGATCGGGAAACCAAATTTCTCACGTCGTACGGCACGGCTCCATCGTTGTCGCTGTCCCACATAACATCGGCGAGGTGAAAAACTGTGAAACTTTGTCTCCACGAGATACGACGCATTACTATTGAAGCACTTAATGACGCAGCACAGCTTCATGCTATGAACTCAGCGCTACTGCAACACTCCGACTTCAATGCGTACCAACGTACGCGGCGTGGTTTCGGTTTCGTTTTCTCTGGGGTTCTCGCTGCCTACCTTCGGTACCGGCCGCGCGGCGGCGCGCCAGTCGCGTCGCACGGAGTGTATAGTCATGCTTGAAAAATTGTCCCATAACGTGTCTGGGCTAGCATTTGATTGGTAAAAAAACATAAAATCATCAAACGATCGTTCAAGGCAATCAAGTGTGCTTACATCATTGGCACTTCTAAAATCCAAAAACATCTTTCGTGAATGACTGTGATTTTTCTGGGGTAACATTTAATGAGGCGAGTACCATCCTATGATCAGATAGGCCTTCGGTTTCACATTTAGAAAAATACAATTTTAAACTCTTGGAAACAAAAACCAGATCTAAAATTGTTGACATTATTGAACATTCTCTAGTGTAATCTGTTACCACCTGGGATAAGTTATAGCAGAATACAAGTTCTAATAATTGATCGCAACTAGCTACTTCCACCGTTCCAGGAGAATATGATGACCAGTCGATCCCAGGTAAATTAAGATCACCCAGTAACAATATGTTGTCTTTGTAACGTAAATTTGAATCCATGTCGCCCCTTAGTTTTAACAGCACTTCAACTGGCGAATTCGGGGCTCTGTACACGCCACCAACATAAATTGTACAGTTATTCAGTTTTATCTTGATCCATAATGCTTCCACATCCCGCACTTCCTCAAGGACATCAAATTTGATGTTATTTTTAACCATAATAGCAACTCCGTCACCTCTTCCCCCTCTATCCTTTCTTAGCATTGAATAATTCGTAGGAGTAACTTCGGGGGTTTAGGATATTTTCATGAAGCCATGTCTCGGTAATTACAGCCACTTCAGGATCGTGTTCTATCATTATGCTTTCGAGCGCGTTAACCTTATTTGCAATACTTCTGGCGTTTACGTTTAATATTTTAAAACATGCTGAATTATTTTGTTTCAGTCACTCGTTATTTGCTTCGGGAGGAACGTGACATTTGTATCTCTCATTGCTGACTTCATTCCAGGCGTACAGAACATCGTTAAGCCACAGCTTATCAAAGGCCAAATTGACTTTGGCAACGTTTTTCCTCTCCTCCGAGGTTGAATTCCGCAGGTTCTTCTGAAACTCAACAACCGTCTTAGAATAGTCTTCATTGATGCTAATTTTGGTACCTTTAAGTTCGACACAGTTTTTCATGATAGCCATTTTCTCTTTAAAATCCGCAACTGTAAGTATTACAGGGCGATCTCTACCAGTCATCTTTTTTGCCAAGGTGATGTATACGTTAGAGTTCAGTTTTTGATTTAGTATAGTGTCAAACACCTCATTGTTGATTTTCCTCATTAGTACATCCTCATTTTCAGAAGCCTCTTCTTTAATTCCTCTTACGATAAGGTTATTTCGTCGTAAACGATTTTCTTAAGTCGTCAATTTGTTTTACAAGAGTATTTATTTCGACATCATAGCCACTAAGAGAGTTTTCAAGTTTAGCAAGCCTGTTCTCAGTTGCACGTACGCCTCAAGTTTTTTTTCTATCGCAAGTAGCCTGTTTTGCATTTGTAGCATACTTTCTTCCGACGAAGTCTGTTTTACTTGTACCTGAGTAATTTTAGCAAGGATCTCCTTTTGTGTCCGAATCATGTCATTAAATATTTCTTGCGTAATAGGCCCTCGGTTTTCCTCCACATCTCCAGCTAGTATGAGCTACAGGCCTGCTACTGAGAAGCAATCGCGTGCACAAGCAGCAATTGTGTGTGGACACGGCAACACAATCAAACAGAGGTAACCGCTGTGAAAAACATGTTTTCTATTACTAACCTGCATGAGCAGGGGTACGTTAGGCGACATCATCACGGCTGGGTTGCCGTGTCCACTGACGCCCGCAGCCGCTTGCGTTTCCTTTATTGGGCAGGAGATCGAACTATAGGGGGTGCTCTGACCCGTTTGTTTCCCCACACCTCGGTGTTTACTCAACACAAGGCCTGTGCACATGCCCACAGGCCTTATGGGCATGTCCATGTCATCTTCTACAACAGAGCGCGGGGCACAGTTTAATGTAAAAAATACTAACAATCGACAAAGCAACGTTAAGTGCCGGATCTATACCCAGAAAATGCGAGCTTGACCCACTTCAGCTTTTGTGCTGAGCTGGGACCGCGCATGCTGCATTGTTCATGCAGGCCAAAGTGGAAACAAAAGAGCCCCTCCTCCCCCTCGCCGAAGAATGTGAACTCCAGCTGAACGCTGACGCCGCTTTCGATTATGTCGGCCGAGCGCTGAGTCATTGTATTTGTTGTCCCCATCCGTGTAGTTCTAAAGTGAACCGCTTGGGGCGTCACGGTCGCTCCTTTTCCCCAATAGGCAGTGGTGGCGCTGATTCTTGAAGGTCTTTTGACGTCATCGTGCCCATGAGGGGTGCGCTGTAGATGTTGGCCACGTGGAGCAACTGCAGATGTGCGATGTCAGCGCGATATCCGATATGCAATGAAAACGACGTTTGGCCCGAAGTGATGATTAGGCACCAAGTGCAAACCTACATGAATAGTGGTACATTAGGCGACATCATCACGGCTGGGTTGCTGTGTCCTTGTACATCCTTGTACATGGCTTCAAAACCGAAACTAACCAGGGAAGTGTGCTTGTGACGTTGATCCCTCCACTCTACATCGACCCAGAGAGGCATAAATGTGAGCCATGTTTGTTTGATCGGCTCTTCAAATTGTGGCATGGCCTGCGATCAGAATTATTTTGAAAAGTAGGCCTAGCCATCTCCTCTCCATCGCAATATTTTGTAGCTTCAATTTCTTACAAAAAAGAATAACAACATTTCTTTTTCCCAGCGCAAAGGAGTGTCGCTTACACATCTCGAGTAAAATTCAAATAGCTTTTTCTCTTTTTGCAATTTTGGGCATCTTCACAGTTAGAGCATATGAATGTTTGTTCTTAATATTGTCCTATGAGAACCAAGTTTGGCATGCATAAGCTTGAGGATATGTAGAATGCAACTATCAAGGATTAATTAGAATTTTTTTTTTTTTTTAATTTATAAAAGCTTTAAAAAACATTGTTAGCTTTTTGAAAGTGGTGTTTTTGTGTTTTTCATTTATTCGAAAATAAAAAAAGTTCTCGTACACATTCTTTTTGTTGTTCATTGCATTCAGTGCTTTAAAGAGTGCAAATTAGCCTATTTTATTAGGTTTTTTTTAAAATGTGTTGCCATGTCCCATGGGCACACAAAACATGTTTTTTTGTTTGCATGTGCATTCCATTCAAAACATAAAAAACAAGCTATATTAAAACTAACACCAGATTAGGAAAAGTAGATCAAGCACTATAAACTGTGAAAATTTTGTTCAGTGATTGCAAATATATTTAAAAAAGTTTTTTCCTGGCACATATCCCTTTATTGAACCATGGTTAAAAGCGGTAAAAAGACATACACAAGATAGAAGACAAACACGGGCGTTACTCGCAACTGTATTGGGAAAGGAAGTTGGTTCAATACAGTCAACACCAACTAGCCCAACAGCAAGTTCTTTTACATGTCCCTTTAAATGGCAGCTGCAGTCGAAAATGAAGTAAAATAAATGACTGGTATCGCTTTAGTGGCACAAAATATAACAGCCAAAATATTACGTCAAAGTGAAGCCGTATACTCCACTAAAACCGATTTTAAAGATGCCACCGGTCTTTAGCGGGCAGCAAGTGGGTTAGCTTTTAGTCAAGTAACACTGGTGCAGCACTCTTGTGACGTCGCATTGGGGTGGGACTGCGGTTGATTGGTTGTGCTGCTTACCGCAGCACTCTTGTGACATCACATCGCAGCCATACAGCTGTTGATCAGTGTTGCCATCCCTCTAGCAGATAATTTAGGTTTTGTGTCGACGCACAAAACCAAACTTTGGGCCATGATATTCATAAAACTACACACAATATATAAAAAAAAATATATATATATACTTGTAATTTAAAGACACTGCTTTAGCTGAAAACTGTCATAATCCCAAATTCAAATATACTAACCGTAGTTGCCCTTTAAGTGTGGAGTTATTTATGGGTGTGCAACCGCAACTTAAAAAATTCTTTTTCTTTTTTTTTTTCTTTTTTTTTTTACAGAAAATATATTGAAAATTGTTTTTGAGCTAAAAATTTGAATGTGCTTATTTCTTTTTAATATGACATTCAATTTTGCATGGTAGATTGTGAATAGGGGTATATTTGTAAGTAGGTCTGAAGCAAACTATATTTCCAGGCTTGGCTTGTGAATATACTCGAGGTTTCCCTGTCACAGAGCACATACTCGTGTCCGAGTCATTGTCATTACGCCGCGATTTACGCGTCTTGTCTATGCTTTTCACCACTTCAGAGCATCCCAGATCATGAACGAAAACAAGAAGAGATATTTTCTACTAAAGCTATTAAATTATTTCGCCAGCCAGCGAACGCAAATAAACCTAGACGGGTTTGGTTTCATGTTCGATAGATGGGAAGACCTATAACCTTTGCCAAAAATTGCCACGCATTTTACGGCGCACTTCCGTTCAAAAGAAGTGTCGCGCGACATTAGACACACTCCCCAGTTAAAGGGATACTGAATCGATACTTAAAATGTACTTGTTACGTTCGGAAATAAGTTACAGATTATCAACTCTACCTGCTAATGACAATCGCTGATTTGCACTTGGACCGGATGGCTATATTTTTCGTTCCAAAGGACCGATTCCAGGGAGTGCTTGAAGATCAGCCATCAGAGAGCGCAATGCATCCTGGGAGATGTGATGTCAACTGGCCCAGCACATGCAAAGCTGCTTGGGGGCTGGCGTGGTTATGAGCTTCGCCACTTGGCTTCGTCAACACGTTACAATTTGGCAGTTTTTCGTTGCCTGCTCCCCGCAAGAGTTGAATAGGCCGGGAGAGAAGGAAAATTCGGTTTGACAGGGCTCGCGCTCACGCAGCTTACCATCATACTTCCGTGGAGTGGCGCTGCTTTTAAGTGCAGAGTGACGTAACAACATTTGGTTTATTCCTTTTAACTAATGTTTTGGTGTCTTTTTTTTGCAAAAAGTTGGTGTCTCCGTAGTGTGGCATTTAGACAATAAAATAGGCACTAAAATTTTGTTGCAGTATCCCTTTAAAGGGCAACTCTGCTTCATTTTTGTTTTTGAAAAAACAACACAGTCCTCTTCAGTATCACCTAGGAAGACCATATGTCAAATACTACGACGAAGTTCTGTCTAAATGTTTCTTAAACGGTCTGGCAAGCTTTGCAACTCACCATGTTGCAGAAATCGGCTGACTCGAGCGGGCGAATTGAGACGCAACCAACAGCGCAGTCAAGGCTGCGGCATGGGCAAAGCCAATATTGAGCTAAAGGTCATCACCTTTTGCTTGTTTTTACTTCTCCGGGCAAACATAGCAGGTGACACCAGCAACATTTCCTCTCGGTGCTCAGCGGTGTCCACGTGATTGGTGTAATGCGCCTCCGCAGTGCACTTCTTGGGAGCCGTCCGGCTGCTTCGCTGTGGCCTCGCTGCTACCGCTGCTGCCGTCTCGCCGTTTGTGACTATTGTCATTCAAAGCTCCATTCACACTATGGACACAACATGCGCTGACTTATGCCGCAGTTGTGCAAACGTCGTCGAATGTCGTAGACACCAAAACGTGGTGAAAAGGGCAGTGCAGATGACACTTGTGCCTGGCACATGCCCGCCCCAATCCCGCCCATCGTTGCGTAAAGGATCATGTGATATCTCATACCACGTGACAGCCATGTTTTGGCAGTCCGAGGCCAATGTTGCCGGACGGAGCCGAAGTTTCGGTTTTCTATTTCTGCTTGTGTTTAAAATTAAATTTAAAAAGATATGTCCCATTTTTCGTGAAGCAGATGACGTAGTGTCTTTTACTAGGGCTTTTAATGATAATTCACTCAATATCCCGAAATCTTCGGCATAATGATGAGCAAAGTTTCCCTTTAAGAGTTCATTTCGGTTCTGAAGCTGTGTACAAGGATGACATTTCTCGCCCTGTACTGCCTACTACAAATTTTTGAATAAAAATTTTATGTTGCAGCTAGACTATAGTGAGTTCAAGGGTCAATTCTCCAACTACTTTATGCTCTCCAAAATTAAAATTTTAAAGCTGAACTTATTTTAATTGATTAGCTAACTACTTAGCTAATATATATATATTTTTAGTGGTCCCCAGGGTTGAAAGAACCCTAATGGTAGTTTCCTTCTTTTTTTTAAATTCTAAACCCTCTAAACAAAGTCGCCCTGTATAATTGAATGCAAGAACTATTAAAGTGTAGATTGGAATCCCAAGGACGATGGGATTGTCTGTCAAACAAATAGGCTCTGTGTTACCTCACTGCAGAGGGTTTGAGTAAGGTGTGTAGCCATGAAAGGTCTGCAGTATGAAATAAGAATAAAAAAAAATAAATGACAGAACTCTAGAGCAATAAGGGTCAGGGAAGAACATTAGTGTAAACACCAGTCAAAGGCTTATTTCCATTTTTTCTTTGCATTATAATCAGAGAGGATGCTGTATAGAAAGGAAGGTTGATGTTCTTTTTTATATGCTGCATTCTGACTGAGGAATGCGAAGTAAGAACGGGATAGGGAGCAAGGAATCTCTTTTCATATAAATTTTGGGGCAGAAAGCAAAGTTGGGGGCGGGGGGACTCTTTGTTGAATCTTTGGATTTGACTTAGCTAGTCGCCTGCAGGGCATTGGGAGGAGGGAAAGTAGGGGTTAAAAGCTACAGGTCATTCTCTAGGTGTGAGGATCAAGTTCTTGCATGGAGCCCCTCAAATGTTTTTGAGCTGTTATGCGTACAAAGGACCTTGTCATCTCAAAGGACAGTTTGAAAGAATTTTATTGTAAACCAGCAGAAGCTGGGTTATAATATTTTAAGGCTTCTAACCTCAGCTGCTTATATCCCGGACAATGTTCAGAAATTAGATTTAGGCATTTGTTCCCTGTAAAGGTGGTGTTTCCAGTTGTACACATTTTTCGGGAGTCTGAAACAGGGTTTTGCTTATGTTGGATGTTTACTAGAGTGTGGTAAATGATGTGGTCTAGCTTGGAAGGTTATAATTTCTTGAGCATTGTGTCCTTGTATTTAAATCTTTTCCGATCTTCATTTTGTTTCAGCTTGTAAGAACAGTTTCAGACTTGTTCCGGCTTCTTCCTTTCTCTGTATTTGTCATCGTGCCATTCATGGAACTGCTGCTTCCTGTTGCTCTCAAACTTTTTCCCAGCATGCTGCCATCAACTTTCCAGACGTCATCTGCAAAGGTTTGTCCTCAGTCCTTATTTCGGCAGATTTGAATTTCTGTGCCATGCATAAACAAGGGCTTTGTTTAGTCCGTCCAATTTGAATTCCTGTTCAGTTGCAGTTAGATTTAATATACTGTTTTGATTTCGATTTGGTTTGACATGCCAGTCAGAAGCTGGGAAGGAACTACCTATAATAAAGTGGAATCTCGTAAATTTTAACCACAGGGGGACCAGAACTTTGTTTGAATAATGCAAAGTTTGAATTGCCGGGAGTTTCCTTCCTAGAAACATATAGTATGGAACCTGCGTGTTAGTTTGAATTAAGAGAGTTTTAATTAACGAGATTCCACTGTACCGCAGAAGCGCTCACTTCGTATGAGCACTCACTACTAACATTTCTCATACTTGGGAATTCTGCAAATTATATGTTAAGCGCCCACCCCCTCCAATGCACCGGCATCAGCCGAATATATTCACCCTGTTGTGGCGGCCCTGAGACCGCCAGCCATGATGGTGGGAATATTACCGTAAAATACCGAGCAAGCGCCTACTCAGAAGTTGGAGATCATTGCGAAAAAAATGGGGATGAATGCACGTGAGGTCATCAGTTTCACATATATATGTGCTGTGCATATGTTCTTGGATGTTTTAAATTATGAGGCATGGCGCTTAGTGTGAAATGGGTGGATGCACGGTATTCTACAGTGTGTGAAAAAAAAAATTTGGGAACATTTATTGGTATATCCTTAGAGAATGCGTTCTCATGACCCTTGGGAAATCCTAAACACATTCCTTTTTGGGAAGCTCTTACCACTTCACTTTTCTGTTTTGGCTTTCTCTTTTGCTTCCTATATCTTTTGCTGCCTCTTTTTGGCTTTGTTTGGGGTCAGTGTTAGCGTTTCCCAAAAAGATCTGTCCGGCGTTTCCCAAGGGTCATGCTAATGCATTCCCTAAGAATGCACCAATGGATTTTCCTTTAATTTTTTTCCGGTTTTAGGGGTTCTCATTCACCCACCTTGCATGCTTAGCAGCGGCATTCGCTGCCTGGCACTGCTTTCATTGTTCACCAGTTTCGGCAGCCCGTCTCCTTCAACACGATCTGTCTTCTTTTTCCGCGTACTTGGACCAGCGCTAGTACTTGGTTCACACCAGGGCCGTAACCAGGGGGGGGGTTAGGGGGTCCTGACCCCCCCCCCCCCCCCCCCCCCCTTGAAATGTTTTTCTGGGTACAGCCCTGGTCGGGTACACTTGCAGCCAGCCGATTTTAATCTCCACCTCTGCGTACTCGCAGTGGCGCCGGTCAGCTGCCGGGTACCAAACCGGGACTGTTTCTCCGGTTTGCTATAACTCTCCATTATATGCCACCGATGCGCATGATTCATAGGCGAAAATAAGACAATAGACATTTTCAAAATGGCCGCCGTTGTCCCCGAAAACCCCCCCCCCCCGAAATTTTTTTCTGGGTACGGCCCTGGTTCACACTCAATTTTGTAGCACAAACCAAGGCATACGCACTCTGCACACCTGCAAGTTCAGACTCGTCTCAGCATCCGCGCGCGTATTGGCTTCCGCTCACCCAGCTCTGCTCCTAAGTGACGATTCTCTTGTGACACACACTAATGTTTTCAAATTTTTAGATAGCATCGGCCTTCTACACCGATTGTAGCTTTCTTAACCTACAGATCATGCCCATCACCCTTTTACCTTTTGGTACCCCATTACCATCTTTTATCAAATCACTGGCTACTAAAGCCTCTTTTTTCTCTCTAAACCTTTTCCAGCAATAGTCTTGTTTTTGGCGCTCTATGACCTTAGTAGCTTTTGCGCCATAAACACTAAATCAACCAACCAACCAATGAACCAATTGGCTTCCGCCCCGTGACGTCGCCTCCCCCTCGCCTTTGTCCTCCACTACTCTTCTCCTCTTTACGCGGTGCACTTCCGTTTCCACTGTTTTGTCAACAGACGGCCGCCATCAGCTTTTCCTTGTCATGTGGGTAATGATGCTAATGCATTAATAAATGTGCTTTCTTTGATTCTGTTCACCCTGCCTTCAAAGCTCTTTATTTGCCGCTGTCAAAGTTTTTACCGATTTCACTAGACGAGCACCCATGTCTAGATTAACCCAGTTTTCAGTTAAAGGGGTGGTCTCTTTCCCGGTATTTTACGGTAGGTAAAACGCTTTAGTGGTGCCATTTGGAATGTAAGGGGCTTTTCTTATCCATTCCTAAATAGGGGCATGTTTGTAACAGCTTCCCATTCATGTGGCCAATGGAAGAAGTGGTCCTTGGAAATATGGTCCTTGAAAATATAGCACAAGTGCAACAATGTAACCAGAACTGGTCATATTGTTGCGGTGTGATCTTATCTCAAAAGACCAAGTTCCTTTTTTACTCTAGTTAAATAGTTGGATGTTTATCTGTCTTGTTAATAAAATATGTGAGTACTGAAGATCATTAATGTCTTTAAAACACCTAAGTATTATAGTTAGTAACATGTTTAAAGCAGTAAGGAGGAGCATTGATTGTGCATGCACACTGAGCACACACTACAAAAGGCAGCAGTGAGTCCATGCTGGAAGGTGGGCGTTCAAAATGATCTCCGCTTTTTAATGCGAAAACATGAACTGGTCCCATAGAGCAGAGCCAGCGTTGTCCGTAACCGCGAAAAATTGCAGCAAAATTTCCTCCGCTCCGTAACGGCTCTTAGAATGGCTGCGATGCGGCCTGTGCGCCGGGTAGTTCCAAGGAATGCCACCCCACACTCCTGGCGCTGCTCCCACGCGCTGCTGCAACAGTGCACACCCGCCGCTACCCAGAGCCCGGCCGGATGGCCTCCGCAGAGGCTGTCCGGCCGGCCTCTGCAGAGGATAGCAGGGCGCGCAGCTTATAGAATTATGCTACGTATATGAATGACTTTGCATTCCTACACGTAAGCAGTCTTAAGTGTCTTATTGTTACAGTGACTATGCAATACCAGCAAAGTAGTGGTAATTTGGGTTATATGATGGGGGGTAATGGGAATAGTTTTCATTGTGACTTTCGAAAGACCATAATCAAAATGTGGACTGTAAAAGGCCTGTTATGTGGTAATAACTCCCATCTGATCAAACATTTTTCTAATATGTTAAATTTAAGAAAGAAACTGACTTGATTTTTTTAACCCCAGCAAATGTCAATAAAATAAAATCTAAAAGGAAAAACCTTCACTTGTTGTAAAGTAGCCAGTCCAAAATTATGTGACTAAATTCTTCATTTCAAATACATATAGTTGAAAAAAAAAGGAAGCAGTTTGAATAGATATTTTAATTGTAACTTTTTATAGTAGTTTTTTTTTTTTCTTGCATCGCTCTTGGGATTATTCGTTCCAAGACCATTTTTCTACACCTCATTCATCCAGAAATGCTGCCTGTAATAAGATGGAAGTGATGGAAATGGCAGTGTGATAGTTCTTTGATGCATGTTGACAAAATGCTAGTAATATGCTGCAAGTAGCTACAAATGCAATAGACTATGAAGATGTGGCCCCATTTGATCCAAGCTGACAGTACAATGTTGGCATGATTTTCTTGATACTTCGCATGTTCATACTAAACTGAAATTCTCTTTCAGGATGCAAAAATTAAAAAGGAGTTGAAGGTTAAGCTTGAAATGGCCAAATTCCTGCAGTCCACCCTGGATGAAATGGCGGTAAAAACACGAGGAGAGGCTCACTCCCAGAATGCAAAGCAGTTTGCTGAGTTCTGTGAAAAGGTAAATTATGTACTTATTCTACTTCAGTGGGAGAAGGTTGGATAAAAAGAACTCGGTGTGCCAGACATTGCAGTTATCACGTCCTACATAAGCAGCTTGGCAAATAATGAGATTGAGGAAACAATTCTCTGAAAATGCAACCCACACAGATACCATTTTCGCATGGAGACATTATTCCTGCCCATAATTCACTGAGCTCCTCCGGTTTATCGTAGTGATTGGCTATCCATATGTACTGAGGGGGAGCAGATGCGCAGGCTTTGTTCTAATACAGTATGTTGATTCCTTGAGTAAATATGGTATTGAGTGAACTTTCTTGCATAGGCATAAAAAAAATGCATCTTGAAGATACTTTGCAATCTCATTACAGTCTCTCACATTTTTTTAAGATTGAGCAGTGTCTCACAAGCTTTGAATTTGTTAATGTACAGGATCGAATTGATTTATAGACAGAATCATTTCAGGGTAACTTCAGCGGCATCTGAATCTAACTAAAGTTAGTTGTAATGGATGACGCTCCACATCTATTTTTGCAATTTGTTTGATGGATAATTCTCCGGATGTATATTGCAATAGTAGTGACAGATAAATCCCCACATAGTGTTTTCATCATAGCTACTTAATTTGCCTGCTCTCTGGTTGTTGCTGCCCTAGCATAAGTATTCAAATGAAGGCATCACAACACCATTCTGAAGGAGGGTCCTATACACCAGTGACAAGGAATTTCAGTTAGTCTTTGTTGTTGTTTTTTATTGCCCATTGCATTTTTTGCTATTTCAGATACGGGAAAGTGGAGAGCAGGCAACGAGTGATGAAATTCTCAAGTTCTCGAAGCTATTTGAGGACGAAATTACTTTGGATAGCCTAACGCGACCACAATTGACTGCCCTGTGCCGACTGCTAGAGCTACAGCCCATTGGAACCAACAACTTCCTTCGGTTCCAGCTCCGGATGAAGCTTCGAAGCTTGAATGCCGATGACCAGGTGGGGCTTGTCGACTCTTTGTTACTACCTCTTGTTTAACCGTCAATTATTCTCTTTTGTTTGCAACTGCATTTAGAGGGGTGCAGCTAAGGTCTGCTGCTCCTTGCCTTTCCATTTCTTTTTTCGTTTTTTTTTAAAGGGGCACTGACATGTCAAAATCACTTTTTTTATTATACAATATGATTAAAAGTGATGCCTCCTAAAAATTCGAAATTGGGGAATTTAGTATTTGTGAAGTAAAAAACAATTTCCAAATGGCCAAACTTGAAGTTCCCGCATGATCTGCGCCAGTGCAGTGACATCAGATATTAAGCCGTCTTTTGAACCGAGTTTCTCTGACGCCTCCGAACCGCCGCCACCCCAAGTGTCGTGTTTGCCGGTGTCCTGCAAACAATCGGTTTCCTCCGTGCGTGCCGCCTATCGCTGCAAGTAGACGACGCTTGACTTTCGAGTTTAAAGTTTTTTTTAGGACCCTTTCAGCGATCTCAAATCCTTTGGAGCTGTGTGATGTCGAAGAGCATGGGCGTACCAACTGGGGGAGAACTGGGGGGGCGCTTGCCCCCCAGTTCTCAGAGTGGGGGGGCAAGGCATGTGTTTTTCCCCCCCCTGAAACGGCCGCCACTGGGCAGGGCAAACACTGGCCTGCGGCGCCCAAGGGACACCAAAGGAACCGCCCCCCCCACCGGGGGACAAGGGAGGAGGAGGAGGAGGAGGAGGAGGGGGGGGGGAGGGAGGGAGGGAGGGGGGGGGGGGGGAGGGAGGGAGGGAGGGAGGGAGGGTCTAGTTTGCCCCCCCCCCCCCCCCCACTCAAAGTTGGTACGCCACTGTCGAAGAGAACATGCAGTGGACTTTTGGAAGCGTTGTGAGGGGCCACGTCACGCTGCTTTTGCGTGAAAGGCTGCCCCGGTGTAGTGGGCCGGCGGAGTCGCAACCGAAACTATGATACAAAGACACCATACCCAGTGGTTTTGACCGTTTGACTATTTCCTTTTCGAAGGAAGTCCGAGAGGTCGTCGGGCACCTAGAGAAGCCAACTTCGTCCGACTCATTGATCATCCTCTGCTGCATGCATCGAATCGGAAACTTTGTAAAATCGAGAGTCATTTTGCGGGCAGAGGCTGCGCGGGGAATCCGGATTTGTTCTTTAAATCGGGAAATGCGTAAAATTGGGTTTCGTTAAATCGAGGTTCAACTGTAGAAATGTCACTTACAAGGCTTCTAAGTTCCATAATATTTGACATCACAAATCAAACGAAGCAAAGAGGTGAGGAAGTGGGAGAGAAAAATGCCAAAAATAAAAAGGTGCATGCGCACGTGGGGAAATTCTTTTTCGCGTTGTGGTGTTTTTTTTTGCGTGTCTATGACTACAACTTGTCTCGTTTTAGACTACAAAAAAAAAAAACGACCTTTGGGGTGTCAGTGCCCCTTTCCTTGGAAAGGTTAACTTTTGAACCACTCACACAATTGGCATGATATTTGCAGGTGGTGTTTGTAGCCATATAGAAGTAGGGCATGCTAAGTTTCAGGCCTGTGTACCAATTTTATTGGTACACAGAACGAAGTCAAGCCTAGCTTTGCATAGAATCTGCTCAATGAATCTATCAGTAAGAAATCATGTATATAACCACACATTTTTCTGGCGGAATGCATACTGGAATGCTTGTTGCCGGTTACTACGAAAAGAAATTTCAGAAGATAGGCATTTTACAGATAAAAAAGAATTTATGAAAAAAAAAAAAAAGTTTACATGTACCAAGTTTTGCAAATTACGATTTTTCATATAAAGGAACGTGAAAATGCCAAATCTAAGTTCATAGTAACCGGTTCCATAATATTCCGGCATATAAGCCCTCAAATGTTAAGTCTCTCGATAATTTCATACTGAAACAATAGTTTTGAAATTTTTGCCAAAAAGTGGAACGGGGAAAAATGCGTTCAAAGTGCTCCAACTTCAACCTTTTCTTTAGCATCGGTGGACCGAAAATAATTTTTAAAAAAAATTAACTATCCTGTGTAAACTAATGAAACTTTCTGGGAATACTCTCTAGATGTTGGTGGATGTAAATATGGCATTTTTCAAAATCAACATTTTAGCAGAAATTGTTTTTTCTGGGTAGTGATAAAGGATTTGGTGATTTTAGTGTTTCTCTGACATACAAAGTGGCAATTTAAATATTCATAGTTCACCACAAGACATAAGCAAAGCATTGCTGCTCTTAAAGGAAGTAGATAATGAAGGAAACTGCCAATGAATACAGTTCTAACAAAAATTTATTAGCATTTTAGTAAGACCCAATGACTCGACTGCAATTAACCGCAAGTGTGTGTGATTATTCGCTGACTTTCCGTACGCACATGGGAGTGTATTCAAAGGTTGCAGGTGGTCGAAATTCTCGGTGCTTTGCTAGGGCATGCCAGATACCCTTAGTTGTTTTTGCCACCTGGACCCCCAACCTCTCGAAACCTGTTGAAGACTTTACCTTCATAGGCAGCTCATCGAAGACTGTTCTTGACTTAGCCTTTTTCAGCAATTATTTTGCATATAATCAGAGGAGACATGTTCTTAACCCTTTGAGTGTCACACCCAAATATACTCGGGAATGCTCCTGTGCATGCCCTCTGCTGCTCGCATGTACACTTGTGCATGTGCAGTTTCAGTGTGCTCGCCGCCACTCCTAAAACAAACTCCAGCTAAGATTTTTTTTTTTTTTTTTTAATGTGGGCTATTATTTGTACAAGTGATGGAAACAGTTGAAATTTTTGTTTAGGCGAGTTCTGTTTTATTGTGTATCTCTGATGTTCTAAATTGGAAAATCTTTGTTCTTCAACCTCGGGCTTGATGATGGACACTGAAATCCAGAGATTACCGATGAGCTTGGGACTCCAACTACAGTAAACTCTCACTTGGGCGAACGTTGGTTTAATGAATATTTAAAAATAACGAATTTTTAAAAAATCCCCGGCGGTTTTCGTACGCATTCTATGCAAAAATGTTGAAGTTAAACAAATGAATGAATTTCGGAATAGCGAATATTTCAGAACTTGATCGGTGGACCCAGGAATATTTTTGCAATCAGTTCAACGAAGTTTTGTGCTCTGCAGTGCTGGCATAGCCGATGCCCGCCACCCCGCCGCTACCGCCTCTGCAGCGGCAGCGTATCATCGCTGGTGTTTACAGCACCGCCAAGGCAAAGCGGCGGTGCAGTAGACGAAAGCAAATCACGTGGTGTGTCTGTTTTTTCTTTGTAATCGGTTTCGTTCGGCCATCTTAGTTTTGGGTAACAATGGCAGAACGGCAGTGTGTGCACCCACTTTTGTAACGAGTACGACGAAACAGAAGCGGTTGTCTTTATCAGACAAGCTCAAAATCCTTCAGTGTCTGGACAACGGTCAAAGGCAGGTGGAAGGACTATAGGATTCCACCGTTGACGTTGTTAACGATAGTGAAGCAAAAGTCGAAGCTTGAAGGAGAAACTGCGTTCAATCCCAACAGGAAACGACTCTGCACAGGATATTTCAAGCCAGTGGACGATGCCGTTGCAGTATGGCTTCGTCACAGCAACAAGTTGTGCCAGAGGAAGTGCAATGAAGTGTAGACTCTCTGGAAAACTTTGTTACTTTATGCAAATGAAAATTACAGATTTGTTTTATTAAAATGAGAGAAAGGCAGCAACTTAACTGTTATACACTTTGTATATATAGATGTACATGACTCCACAAATTGCATTTCACACTTCTGACTCAACGTATGCTGTGCCCTATGCTGTTTCATATTCTAGTGAATATATTCAGTTTAGTGAACTTTCAGTTAAGTGAACTATTTCCTTTGGTCCCTTGAAGTTTGCTCAATTGAGTTTACTGTACTATGAAAATGAGAGTAGTTACGGTTCTGGATAAAAACAATGCCGAGTCCTTGCCACTTGAAAGAGCTGCCTCAGCGTGTGAAGTCAAAATACTCCTCTGCTTAGTATTGTGATTTGAAGAGTACCATATTAGGAAAATTTTCTAAATTGGGAGGCATGCAGGCTCCAGTTAACTTCGTTGGTAAATCAGTATACTTTCAAGAAATAAATATATTTCTTTAAGCATGCCACTTTGTTACTGAGGCAAAAAATTGGCATTCGGGCTGCAGGGAAAAAAAAACTACCTTAAAAACCCGCGTATAGTTGGGACCCGCATATAGTTTGAGGTGCAATTCGGGGATAGAAAACGCGAGAAAAAACGTTTTCATGCGAATATAGTTCAAGAAAAACAGAAAAATGCATTTATTTACATTACACCTTATTTGTCGTCCTCGTCTGACGCACTCTCTTCCGAAGTTCCCTTGTCGGAAATGTCCTCCCACAGCACCTCATCCTCCGTGCCATCAAGCGCGTTTGAAATGGAGCACTTTTTAAAGGCACGACAAACCAGCGCCTCGGGAATGCAGGCCCACGCCTCGGCGATCCATGCACAGAGCAGAGCTGGCGAGGCCCGTTTCAGCCGTCCGGCAGGGGTCACTTCCGGCTCTCCGGACCTCATCCGCTCCATATCCTTAAACGGCTTATTAATGCACACATCAAGTGGCTGCAGCTGGGTGTCATCCCTCCCGGGACGACGACGAGCTCAGTGCGGGAGTCGCGCAGCAGTCGCTTCACGGAGTCCGCCAGATTACATTGAAACGCGTCGAGCACAAGCATCGATGGGAACCCCAGCAGTGCTCCGGGCCGTCGACACCACACAGACTTTATCCAGTTTAGCACTAGCGTTTCGTCCATCCACCCCTTGTCCTGGCAGCGGATGGCAACATTTTTTGGGAACTTCTCCCTCTTCGGCAGCGTCTTTCGTTTGAACACCACGTAGGGTGGCAGCTTGCGACCGTCTGCCATGCAGGACAACATTACATTTACCCGCATTTTCTCGTTCCCAGTTGATCGCACGGTAACTTGCCTGGAGCCTTTTTGATGCACCGTTAGAGCCAAGGGCATATTGAGGTTCACCGGCGTCAGGTCTGCGTTGCCGATCTGGCCCAGCTGAAAGGGGACTGCCTTTCGCAAAGAAATCATGTGCTTCTGAAAAGCCACAAGCAGCTCTTCGTAGCTTTCTGGCAGCTTCTGCGAGATCGACGTACGCCGACGTAGGGAGAACCCAGCGCAGCGCATGAAGCGAGACACCCAGTGCTTGCTTGCCTTGAAGTCCGCCCGCTGAATGCCTTTGTCTCGAGCGATCTCCCTTGCCTTTGCTTGCAGCAGCTCGATGTTCACCGCGAGATGCGCAGCTCGTTGCTCCCGAACAAAGTCAGTCAGTTCTCGTTCCACTTCGGGAAACGCTCCATTTTTCGGTCCCCGGAAAGTTTTTCTCTGACCGCTGCATGCAAAAAGGGCTTCCTTCTGGTTCCGCCAACCGCGAATGCTCCGCTTGTTCACGCCGAACTGCCGCTCCGCAGCACAGTTGCCGATGGTTTCGGCAGCAGAAATAACTTTTCTTTTAAAGGCAGCCGAGTACTGCCTGCGCAGTCCTGACATGGTGTAAAATCGCAGAAAATTGTGGCCGTCGTGATGTGCGCCAAGTGATGCAATGGCCACTGTTGCACGCCTGTCCTGTAGGTCTCTAGGACTATCGCCACCAAGGAGGATAGAAGGGTAGGAGAGGGCATGACGTCGGCCGCGTAGCCTCCACAAGCCATGCTCCCTTGACGCCTCGCCTCTTTCTCATTTTTCTCCTTACTCTCCTCACTTACCATGCCAACGTGACCACATCATGTGACCGTAGCTATCCTTCGTCTTGCTATGGGGTACTAGAATACACCACAGTCTAGCCTTCGATCTGATAAAACCTACCGGACGGAGCGCGCGCAACCCTGCAAGAAATCCTTCTACAATCAACCATCCATCTCACACGTGACATGTCACGCGCACCAATCGCCAGAGAGATCTGCGGTCACGCTGGGCACAAAATCGTTTAAACTTTTTATGACTAGGCTTCACCAATATTGCAACGTGCCCCCTCCTAGTACTTCTAACCTCCTTTATCGCCACCAACGCCACTAACGCTACCTAACACAGAAGCGCGCAGACACCTAATGATGATGATAGCACCGCCCAATGCCGAAACTGAAACCAAAACTGTGAATTCGGGCCGAAAAGTTTTGAGATCCGCATATAGTACGGTGCCGAAATTTCACACCCTAAAATTTAGAAAAAAAAACCCGGGCTATACGCGGGTTTTTACGGTACATGGGGCACGCGCCAGGAGCAACATAACTTGGCACTCAAAGTGTTAAGGACATTGGAGAACCTGATGAGGTACTTTGTAACAAGAAGTTTCTCTTAAGGTTTTTAAAGTCTGTGCCAAAACTTCCCAGCCTCCATACCCACCTTGCTTCGCGGTAGTTCAGTGAAACCCGTTTAGAACGAACCCACGTGCAGCAAATTATTGTCGGTATTGAAGTCACGGAAAATTTAAATAAAAATGCATGTAAAAAGTACTTTTTATAACAAACAACATATTTGCTATATCAAACTTTTTCCCCCCGGGAAGGCTTCCAAAAACGTGCAAACAATCGTCTTCTAGCCTGTCCCTTCCTCCCCCCCCCCCCCCAAAAAAAAGAGTAGGGAAGAAAGAAAATTTCAAAAGCTCAAGCCGCAAACAAAATTGAGCGAAGAGAAATGATTCAGAAAGGGGAGAAAGTTAAAAAAAAAAAAAAAACACTCTGCAAGCATGCACAGAAAAAAGTTTTTCATCCCAAAGCGATTGTCCTCGAAGAGAAGCGATTCAAAAGGGGAGATATAAACTAAAAAAACAAACTGCACACATGCAAAAAAAAAAAGTTTTTAGCGTTTTGTTACAAGGTGGAAGCGAAGAGATCAGAAAGAAAGAGAAGCTCTCGCCTTACAACGAACGCATCGTGGAAGTTCGTTGTAAATGGTTTTTACTATATCGAACTGATCGTAGTGTTTCCTGCTGTTCGTTATAAACGGGATTGACAGTAGACAATGTTGCATTTTCCCCTTTGAAGTTTGTCATAGATTAGCAAGCCTCCTTGGGTGCAGCAGGTACTGATAATTGCGACTTTTATTGCCTCTGCAGATGATCCAGAAGGAAGGCATTGAATCGCTGACCGTGGCGGAGCTGCAGGCAGCCTGTCGTTCACGTGGCATGCGTGCCATGGGTCTCCCCGAGCCCAAATTGCGATACCAGTTGGCTCAGTGGCTGGACCTGAGCCTCAAGGAGAACATCCCACCTTCGCTGCTGCTGCTGTCACGGGCCATGTTCCTCTCGGAGGCTCTACCGGCCACCGAGCAGCTCAAGGCCACCATCTCCACCTTGCCCAAGGAGGCGGTGCGTGCTCACAGTCTTTTTGGTCAGCTCTGCCGTAGGGCCCAAGAGCGCAGACCATGTGACGTGGCATCATTGCAGTCTTTATAGAGAACCCAGTAGTCTTTCTAATATCAGTTGGGAATGTCTAGTTCAAGCTGTTCGTAAGCTAAACAATGCAAGGTCTAGAGGAGGGTTACTTTTTCATCCTTTTAGTATTTATTTGGAGAAGTTTTGCTCTTTCTACCTTTCAGCATGGGGCTGTTTTATTAATGAAGTTAAAGCCAACTGGGTCATTGAAATATTCTGCTGTATTAGTTCTGTTGTCTTGTTTCTGCACAGCTGCTTGTCATATTCGCTCGTTATGTCAATTGACCTTTAAGTGGAAAAGGCCCGTAAGTCTACTTTTCCTCGGAATGCAGAAAGAGCAGTAATGGCAATCTATGAATGGAGTCTAGAAAATGTTGGAACAAGCACCTTTCAACCCAGAAACACTGAATTGTGCTGGGACAGTGAGCAGGGCATTTCACAGGCCCCGAGTCCCGGCACATCTCACATTTTTTTATATTAACATATTTCAGGCATGCAGTCACTGACAGGATAAGAACAGCAGGGAGTTCTTCCATCCCACTTGCAGCATGACCTTCTTACCTTCGATAAGACTTTAGTGTCTTGTAAGCTTCGAGCGTGCGTGCGCAGCCAAATCACGATGTAAGGCAACTAGCACGTGCTGGAGATCTGGCTTCCGAAAGAGACGCCCTGCACTTCTTCTCTGTTAGTGACTAGAGAATGCTTTAAATGTTTTCACCATAGCTTCTATTCCAAACTGTAGAACTTTTCCATTAATGTAAGTATTTTGATATGCTTTTTGCAAAATATGAAGACCAGAAAATGCTCGGGAGTTGTTTTTTTTTGTGATTGATGAAACTGGTGCGGTTAAACGTTGAAGAGGGTTTTAAATTTTAAATTGCAGGTTACTGAAGCCAAATACAAAATTGGTGAGCGAGAAGGAAAAGTTGACAATCGCACGAAGATAGAAATCATCAAGCAAGAGGAGGAAGCCATCAAGAAGGAAAAGGAAGAATCTGCTAAAGAATCCGAGGTGAGAAAAGCGTGTGGGGGAGTCCTCCCGCTCAAGATAGTAATAAGATGCGTGGGAATTTGAAAAGTTGAAGATGCTCGGGCTTGTGTCCCTAAGCAGCTACAACTTTGGGACAAACAAAAATCTGCCTGAGGACCTTGTTTGTAAGCAGAAATGATAAAACTCAAAATGAAGCTGAAATAATGTCACATTTGAGTAAACTATTTTAGAATCTATATACTGTTGAGACCAGTTATAACAAAGTCAACCGGAATAAAAAATCACTTCGCTATATCCGCTGCTTCGTTATATTTGGACTCCAGAAAAGTAACGCGCAAAAAAGAGATAACACGGTCCGTCACAGGCACATGTTTATCGTGCCTGCAGAAAGTGGTCGAGGCTTCCCTGCACGCACTCTCTGCTAGATTGGAGCTGCTTTTTGCGAACTGCGAAAAGCTCCGATCGAGAAAAGATTTTTCGAACTACGGGCAAACCGTGTTGAGAGCTGCGACGGCTGCCGCGGAGGACGTTGGCAATGGATGGCATTCTTAACATTTATGGGCACTTCAACCAGGATGGCACGGTTTTGTTTCAAGGAAGTTGCCTTCGTCTTCTCCGTCAAAGTCCCAGCGGTGCTGGGGCTGTCCATCGTTGAGTGGCGATGATTCGCCAAATTGGTGCTTGAGCAAAGTTACTTTTGCACAGAGAGTGACCACACCGACCAGCGATGCCGACACACAAGACAAAGCAAACAAAGAAGTGCGCACAGCACCAAATTCACGCTCAAGTTTGTGTTTCATCGGTATAGATAGCCTAGATTTAAGAGATGGGGCAACTGCTTCATCTGGGTCATGTGGTTTGTGGGCCGCGTTTGCAATACGAGCTGCAGCCTGCAAGGAGTCAAAACTCAAATGCGTTCACCGTCTGCAAACCTGTCCGCCTCTCTGTCAGGTATCCTCGCCACACTGGCCATGCGCAACCAAATGCAGGTAGGGGCACTTGCGCCAGTCTGCCCGGGAGACGTCGGCCATTAAAGGGACACTGACAGGGTATCTACGCTCGCCGAGGTTTTTAGTTGTACATGACATATGAGAGCCCAACTACCCAGTACAGAATTTGCAGCTCGAAATTCGGTTTCTTTCTGCCCGAAAACCGCCGATCGAGAGCTGGCCGGTGTGAGTCGCCTGCACATTCGTGACGTACGCGGGTAGGGAAAAGTAGGGATTTTTCATTGTTGCCAGTAGAGAGTCGCCTCCTGAAACCCTCGCGGCCGGCGTAACTTGAAAATTCAATAACTTCACGGAAAATTTTTCTTTTCTGAAAATATTTTGCTTATCATTTGAGAAAGGGTTATTGACGCGGTCTGCAAATTTCCAGCCAAATCGAAGTCTACCAGAAAATCGGCGGAGTTCCCCTTTAAATGTACAAAACAACTCATCTTGAACTACAGAACAGCGAGCGGAACAAACATAACTGCAAAGGAATCACACGGTGGATGCTTCCCGAACGCATTTAATCTGCTGCATCGGAAGAAAAAAAAAAAAAAATTGCACGGTCGGGTGTAACCACGTGACTTCCGCCACTCACTCTCTCCTCTCCACATCTCCGTGCAGTGCGTGGATTTCAGTTTCGAGCAGTTGCTTTTTTTTTTTGGCTTTATTAAAAAAATATGTGACTCTGTAGCAAAATATTAATTGGGCAGTATTCCGACACCATAATGAATTGCCTGGCAAAAAATTTTAAAACTTTTTTGGGGGTGTTAGTGTCCTTTTAAATTGCAAATGCTTTTCACGGTTGGAGTTGCTCCCCCTCTTACATCTAAGCTCTCTCCGTCGTCTCCATTGGTACATTGTCACTAGCACTCCAAACACCCCTATCGGCATGCTACAAAGGCTTCTTGGTGTGCGATGTGGAAAAGCAGCTTCCCAGATGAGCGGGGAGCAGACAACGATGCAGCGTCTGCGGCCCATTGTTGGTGGCTGCTCATTGCAGCATCAAAGGGCGGTGGTCTGCAGCTTAATACAATTCACAAATTTTATTATTTATTTTTTTTAAATTATCACAAATTTTATCTTCGCTATTCGCGACTCCAGCGACCTATAGGGGGCGCCACCACCGAACAAACATGGCTGCTGGGAACAGGTTGCGTCGGGTCGGCCGGGCAGGTTGAACGGGTGGCACATTCAATTTAACAGATTTGTTTTATTTAATGCCCTATTTTCTGGATATTTGAACTGCAACGGTTAAGTGTAGCCGGTGCACATAAACTTGTAGAGCATAGTTTCGTTTTCCCGGTGCTTTGTGTTCTTTTCATGTCAAACTTCTGTTTCGGAGATTTCGTTCTAAACCAAAACTATGGGCTCCGAGACACACTAATAGACCCTAATCAGTTTTGATCAGCTAAGGAAAGCGGTGATGTCTATAGAATTGTTCCACCGAGAGTAATTTTCAGTTAATTCGCATGCCTCAACCATGCAACTTATCAGTCCGCGAAATCTAGCTTTTGTGCGTATCAGAGTTTAAGAAACAACTCCAGCGTCTGCTCGGTCAACAACACATGCTGCGGGAAAATTACGAAAATTAAGCAAACGCTTCTTGATCCAACGAGCATGTTAACCCCGCTGGTGCCCCACTAAGCAGCTGATACTCATATTTCAATTCAGGTTTTAGTAGCAATCGAGAAGTCATTTTGACGAATATGCTGGTTATGTATTTTATTACGTACTATGGTCCCACTGAAGCGATATTAGTATATATTCTTCGGGTTGAAATATGAGCTTAGTTGACTAGCTATTAGGTGAACTGCTGAATAACAGTATATTTGACAGACAGAGATATACTACTTAAACTCAGCCAAATGATTCTAGCCGACAGCACGGAGATGAATGCGGACAAACTGGAGAGAGCCTTCATCGGAGATTTACGCAGACCCCCCTGCATTGAACTCGACTTTGAATCCTTAACGGAGAAGTTGAGTATTTTTTGTTGCCGGACAACATGAACAATGTAGACGACGTATATTGCTGCTGGCTTCGACGGGGGCATCGTATAAATTTTGGAGCCGGGAGAGATCAAAATGTCGTGACAGCTTCTTACTTTGCATGACGCGTTCCCCACCCTTTGAAAGCGGATGATTTACCTCATTAGTTGTACGCAGCGAGCAGGTTTTTTGAAATCAGGTAATTGCGAAATCAGCCCAACATCTTCGGTGTGGTCCAGAGGCTTTTTCGGCGAAAAGCAGCGGAGATGAATAGCCAACGCACCGACCGGCGTGGGTGGCTCAATCTTCAAGCTGATTGAACACAACCAAACTCAGAACAAGCAGCTATTGAACCTTCCCATTCACTTGACTGCAACATTCGTGGTCCCTCCAGTGAAACACCTCGTCTGTCGCCCTCAGTCCGCTGTTCTACTTCCCTATAAAGAAACCACTTACATCCCTATAAAGAAACCACTTATCAGTTACCAAGTTGTCGTCACTTTGAGTGGGATTCGAAACAGACAAGAAATCAAAATGTTTTTCCTGATCCCTCTTCATCCAAGAAATCGAAAGCACGCGACCGTGTGTTGTGGAGTATATGGGCTTGAAAACACGTGGTGGAAGGAAAGAATGTTTTGAGGCTTCACCACACTAATGAACGCTCAAGCAAACTTAAGAAATATTCGGACCTTTGTCAAATTACATTGTTTGCCACCGCGTTGACAACACTTGTCCGCGAGAGCCGCCAGAGACGCGGAGAGGCGCAGAGCGACCTGTTCCAGCTGGTTCCCGGTTTTCCCGCTTTGTGGCGTCCATTTTGCTGGAGTCGTGAATAGCTGTGGTAGCTGCTCAATTTTATTCGCTAAAACAGGCACCAATACATTAAAAAAGTGCAAACGGGAATGGGGAATCGCGATCACTTCGCTGTAGCCACTATTTCGTTATAGCCCACTACGTTATAGCCCACTTCGTTTTAACCGGTCTCGACAGTACTTGTTTTCACCTCAAGAAAAAGAAGTTTTGCACATTGTTCATACGCTGTGCAAAGTTGTTCCTACTGGATTTGGTTGTCGAAGGAAGAAGCGATACTTTTGACGTTTGAAACATGTACATCTTGGTACAATAACATATATCTGATCTAAAATGCACCTACACTAATTTAATTCTTTACACAAAGGGGGAAATTGGAAACACTGCACAACGAGCCGGAATTTTCTTACTGTGGTTCTTGAGGTGAAAACAAGTAGAGTACCATATTTTCTCGACTATAGTTCCCACCCGGTCTGAACTATTGTCTCTGAAAAAAAGTTTGTCACTAGAGAGAGAGCACTACACTCGTGGACAACAACTTTCTGTAGTGTTTGAGAAAAAGTAAAGAGTGCACATGCACAGCTTTGATAAGTGCTCAAGGTGTGCGAGCGTCCATAGCTTTCACTCCATAGCCGCAGAAAGTTGTCCGCAAGTATAGTTATTGACTTTATCCATGTATACTCTTGCTAAAAATGATAAGTTGTTAGTTCCCTGACATATTGCACTCCATACTCACTAATAAACCAATGCTAATGCAAATTTTTCTTTTCAATATTGTTATTGTCTACCGGGTGAAACAAGGAGACGGTAGGCTCTTTAAATGGACCGGAAAATTCGGTTTCTTAACCTATCGCGCTACGACTTTGTGCAGCGTTGCCCACAGATGGTGCATTTTTTTCGTAAAATTTGCAAAGAGCGAACTTACCTGAGGAAAAAGTAAAGAAAGAAAAAGGCTTAGCTCCTATGGAAACGCAGCGACGCCACCGGTCTGCAATCAACACGGCGCCGTTTCGCACGGTAGACAAGAGATGGCGCAAGCGGTCGCGACGCCAACTGCTGCCAACGAACGAGCAGACGACGCCGAGAACCGGCGTTTTTAGCAGACAAGGAACTGCAGTTGCTTGTTGTTACCGCGCCTGTTTTTGTTTCTGCAACTGTCGCCGTTTGCGGAACGCGCGCCGCTTTTGATTCGAAAAGATCGTCTGCTAAAAACGCTGGCTCTCGGCGCCGTATGCTCATTCGTTGGCGGCGTTCGTTGCGCCATCTCTTGTCTACCGTGCAAAACGGCGCCGTGTTGATTGCAGACCGGTGGCGTCGCTGCGTTTCCATAGGAGCTAAGCCTTTTTCTTTCTTTACTTTTTCCTCAGGTAAGTTCGCTCTTTGCAAATTTTACAAAAAAAATGCACCATCTGTGGGCGACGCTGCACAAAGTCGTAGCGCGATAGGTTAAGAAACCGAATTTTCCGGTCGATTTAAAGAGCCTACCGTCTCCTTGTTTCACCCGGTATATACTCATATTATCTCAAAACAAATGAAAGTGGGCACTGCTTTGTTCGAAAAGCCAAAGACCGTGGTTCCGAAAGGACTCGGGAGTCATTTATTTACCTGCCTTGATCCAGATTGTCTTCTTGGGCTCGGCTACTTTGCACAACACCCATGGGGACATAGAGCGTGAAAGCAACAGACTCACTCTCTCTTATTGGCTAATGCACAGTGTGAAAGAGTGTGGTCTCGACAACTGCACTACCGTAAAATACCGCGCATCTGCCCATACCACATTAAGCGACCATACCAAATTTCTAGGATCTGAGAAAATATGCACAGTACATTTATATGTAAAATTGATGACTGTACAAGCGCCCGTTCCCCATTTTTTCGCGATTATCTCTAAATTTTGAGTGGGCTCTTGCCCGGTATTTTACGATAGGTGAAAACCGCATTGATAATGTGTGAATGTGAAAAACAAATTTTTCTATTGTCAACACGGCCTGGAATGTTAACTTTTAAATCTGTATAGTCCGGAAAATATGGTACTGGTACTATAGGGACCGTGCAACAATTTTTCGCTTTGGCAAACTTGTAGTACTCAGAATTCAGTCTTCACATTGCTAAAGCTTGGAGCAAGCTTCATAGACTCATTTAATGTATACCTTTATATTAGAAGTGTGCAAAAGTAACAATTTAGAGATATGCGCAAGGTATGAATAGTGCAAGAACCAAATGAATATTCACTAGAACATTTGTGGGGTCACAAAAGTGACCATAAGCAACTAGAACATTACATTGATCAATCCATTTTGTTGCTACATTTGTTGATGTTTCACAAGAAATTTAACAAGAAATATGAGATTGGTGCATTGTTTCATTTTAACAATAGCCATGTTGACTCATCTTGTTCCATCCCGCCATGTCTAGTCTGCTTTCGGAAGCTTCAAAGGTTCACTCACTTGCATGCACTCCCCTCTGTATAAGTATGCCCAGTCTCGTTATTTAATAGCCACACCTACTATATGAAGCCTGGTTTTTAGGGGTTTTCTTTGGCGAATTTGTCAGCTGGGGGTCACGCCGGTGCAGAATACAGGCCTAAAAATACTGATTTTTTGTTTTGAGTGAAATAGGTGTAAATTTATAAAATCGAATTTAAGAAAAGATAAACACCAGAAACTAGGGATGTGTGAATAGAATAGTGGTTCGAATCAGATAACATTTTATTGGCCTTTATGATGCAAGGGAAAGCCACAACATAGTCTCTCTTTCAGTCTTGATGCTAGCGATGACACTGTGTTTCCTTGATAATTGTTTTCCTTGTATAGAAACTGAAAGAGGACCTTGTGAAAAAGGCTGAAGAAGAAATCCACGAGATTCTCGAGGACAAGGCCGCAGTTCTTGTGGACAAGGCGACTGAATGTGAGTAAATCACAAAGAGTTTAAGGCAGCTGAAAATTTCCTAGTTCTCTCTCTGTGTTTCTGTTTTGAAGAGTGAAATAGATTAGTACTTCATAAAGTTTTTTTTTTTTTTTTTCACTATTGTAGTAACGCTAAATAAAATATGATGGTTCTCATATTTCATTCTTGTTGCTGTAACTTTGTTTTCATGTTCGGTTCTTGCTGTAATTTCTTGATTAATTTCCTTTCGTTAGTTGAGAAGAAACCTGTCGCCAAAACAGAGGAGTTGACAAAGTCGGACTTTGAGGAATTGGAAGACGCCTTGGAAAATATTTCTGCCGAGAAGAAGCAACTTCTCATTGAGAAGGAGGAGCTTGAGGACCTGAAAGAAGAAATGGCAGAGTATAAACAGGTATGAATTTGTTTACCCATGCCTGTATGTTGCTTTTGTATTAGATGTCGGTTATATGGGACTATTATGGGTCCATGCTCTGTGCAAATAGTTGAATTTGATTTCAAATTCGAAGCAAATAGTAGTGGTTTTGGTCGAATAATTTCAAATGGAATATTGAATAGTTTTTCCAAGCCTTTCACTACTGTTGTGCTATGCTTTAATTGAAACCCAGCTAAACTTGCGAAAATCGTTCCCAAGCTTCCACTTGTCCATTTATAAGCTAATTTTAATTCAACTATTTTTATTAACTGTGGCACCAGAAAGTCCAATGCCTTGGGATGGCAAGTAAAGCCTGGTTCACACGCTTGCAACTGCTTAAGAGCGTGTTGAAAGCTCTTAAAATCTTCTACAATAAGATAACACGCACAAAATTAAACTGGCATAACAGCCAGTTTAACTTAAACTTTACTGCAATGTGGGTATCAACATTCACAAAGTTTCTATTTCTTTTTAAATATGCCAGGTGCGCGCATGCACCATCTGGCTTTGAAAGTGTGCTTTTCTCCTATGCACGCAATTGCAATGTTCATAGTTTTCAAGTGTTGATTGTGAAGGTCTACCCCGTTGAGTGTGCTTCTTACCAAGCACCAGTGCACTGCAGAGAAGCAACCTCTACAGAGCTCACTTACGCAAGTACTGTTTCGCTGCAATGCACCCATGCTCTGTAAGAAGTGTGCTCAACGGGGCTAATTTGCTGCGATCAACACTTAATATATAAATATCGCAATTTGTCTCGAAGCAAATATTGAATAGTGTATTATTCGTATCTACTATTTGACATTTCGTATATTCACACAACACTATTTATTATTTCCTTATTTACAAAATTATTCATGAGACTGCATAATCTGGAGGGATAAAAGGAAAAGGTACAACAGAGCAAGGGCCAGGCCAGGGCTTGGTCTCCCTCCAGTCTGGGGGTGGGGTCTCTCTTCGCAAGAACACAGGTAGAGGCCCCTGGAAAAAGGGGGGGAAGGGGGCTTTCTTTGTGCTTCTTCGATAACATTAAACTGACACTTCTACGGCTTTTTCTACAGCTTTAAGCACTGGCAGTCATCCTGATGAAGAACAGTGCAAAACAACAAATAGTTTCGAAGCCGCTCTAATCTTGGCATTTAAGCACAAAAACAATCTTTCTAACTGCAAAGAATTCTTTGTGTAGTAACACAATGTGTCTGGCAAAGATCTCCAGTCACCAGTGATTTGAAAGATCTGTTTATGTATTAATATTTTACACGTGAGACAGGAGCTTTCTTATGGCCATGTCTTGCCAAATGGTGAAGAGCAAGCAAACATAAGGAACTTTTGGCAGACTCCACTTTTGAAATTCAGACTTTCAGCTACTAATTCAGACAAATTCCAAATATTTGGATGGCTGGCTATTATTTAGTGCATTTGGAAATTGCTTAAATTGGTACATTTTATTTGGTTAATTCATTGTCCTTCTATAAAAGCTACAAAAGCTGACTTTTCAGTACTGAGAACAAATTATAATTGGCAAGAATGTTGGCTTAAAAAAGTCCAGTTTAGATAGTCACTTCCATTGTTGCCAAATCCATAACCGTAGGGCTGTACTTTTAATTCTTTTTCTTTCGAAGAAATTATTGTTTTGCAGGTGACTGCATTTTCAAGTCATGACTTGACAAATTAGAGCGTGGTTGTAAAGTTACAGGGATAAAGGAAAGCAACATGAATGGCAAAAATGGACACATCTCCACGTGGTGAATGATGTTGATTGGGGCGAAGCTCTGGTGGTGCTGATGATACAGATATTATTTTTCATAAGTAGTGCTGATGGTGCTGATTTTTTTTTATTGCTCATAGGTAATGCTGAGTTCTGGGTTGCGTTTCGACTTCATTATTACTACTTTATGGTCGGTGAAATGCAGAGCCAGTGGTTCTTTTAGAGGATCAGCTTCGATCCGCTAGAAATCGTGGGAACGCATCTCCACCGCTAAAGTCAACGGTCCATGTCAGAAAGAGAATGTGTGGTATGGATCGTGGTTATATACGCAGTTGAGCATTTGAACGCAGCGCCCTCTCGTCTATAAACGTTGAGCTAATGCATGCAATGTTTAATGCGATTATATATGCATTTGACCGCAGCGCCCTCTCCTGTATAGACGTTAAGCGGCTACATGCAACGTTGGAGCGTAGCGTAGTGGTTAAGACGTCTGCCTCGTAAGCAAGTGGTCCTGAGTTTGAACCCCCTTGCGGGCATATGTTTTTTGTTTTTTTTTAAAGTGGGCCAATCTTGGAGGCGGTGCGATTGATGTGAGCACGGACGCCGGACAAGGCTAGACCCTAAGGAGCTTCGCCCCTAAAAAGACGGGGACAGGAAAAAATATCTTTCCAACTTGCAGCTTGAAGATTTATTAACGTTCCTCGACGACTCCTTTTGCATTTTTGCTGGAATTCTAAAATTTCTCCAGCATACATTTATAAACCCCAATTAGCTTAACTCCTGTGGTAAGTTAGGCTGACGAGATCATCATCTTTGCTTACTCTCAACAGAATTGTTGTCAGTGGTAATAACGCTTGCGATGCCATCGAGATATTATAGTGGAAAGCATTTAAACATGCTGTGAAGTAATTTGTGCATGATGCATCGGTGCATTATTTGAAGGTACTGGATGAAATGGGCCAAGTAAACTATGCACAAGAATTCAGAAAAAAAAGAGGAGCTATTGGAAGTGTGTGACAAGACAGTAGCGCGTCAGTGCGGCTCCTAGCAAAGGCATTTTTTCGTAGACATTGCGCATAGCTGCTGACCTATCGGTGTCAGCTTACCTGAGCGCAGTGCTCTAGAAAACGTTCACAGTCACAGTTGGCGCCAAAGTTTTTTTTTACACGTAACCCCGATATTGAGAACACAGATCCTCTCAATTCGCTGGTGCAAACAGCCGCGATCACCTAATCCCACTACGTCCACTCGATTTGCCTGCGAGCGATATGCAATCCGATTATAAAAGGAGCGAAAAATACTTCTTACGTAGATTTAATCACCTAGTCACACTGCAGAATGTCCCATAGTGACTTCCGGGCCACCAAACATTCAACTTTCTCGTAGGGGCATATTCCAGCACAGATAAATAAAACACATGGTGGTGTGCGTTGCTACTTACAACTGTGTGGGACATGATTATACCCGAGCTCTGAGCAACTGCTGCAGGTCGATTGATGCGGGAACACATACAGAGCAACGCTGGACACGGCTAGGTTTTCTAATGTGAAAGTGTGAAACCTTTACTGTGGTGAAAGATAGACAAACACGACTGCGGGGGAAGCAGGCATAGCCGAGACGCTGCAGGCTCATTAGAAGAGGTCGAAGCAGGCAGCGATTGATTATATTGGCTCGAGTAATGGCCGCACTTCTTACGAACAAGGCCCTTGCATCTACTTTCCTGCAGAATACACATACAGCCAGTCGTTGTGTGCTGCATAAAAAATGCAGCGAATCATGAGGTCGAGAATGCGATTCTCTAGTCTTGTGCGAATAGTGGATTTTGAGTCCGAAGCGAATTCGAAGCGAATAGTGGTTTTGGCCGAATATTTTCGATTCGAATATCGAATAGTTTTTCCACGCCTCTCACTACCATTGCATAGTGCTTAGACGAAACCCCAGCTAAACCTGTAAAGGTTATTCCACTTTTTCACTCATAAGCTAAGCTTAATCTATCGATATTTATGAACTGTGATCTCAGAAGGTCTGGTGTCTTGGGATGGCAAGTAAACGGCGGATCTGACATAAAATGAATCCTATATAGATGGCCAACTAAATTGAGTGAATTTACAAATCTTGGTATACAAAATATTCTTTCTTTAATATCAAGTTAAAAAAAAAGAGTCGCGCATGATGAACACAGGTTGTAAAAGCATCTCTGCCTAACATAGTATACACTTCCATAAAAGTTTAATTTTGAAACTTTTACTGCAATGTAGATGTACACATTCACAAAGTTTCCATCTATTTTCAAATACAGTCGGCACGGGTGCACTATCCCACTTTGGATGTATGTATTTCTTGAGCACGCAATTACGATATTGTTTATCGCGGTGGGTTCACCCGTTAAGTGCGCTTCTTAGCGAGCACCGATGTAATGCGGAGAAGCAACACCCGCGGAGCTCACATCCGCGAGTTTTGCTTCTCTGCGGCGCACTGGTGCTTGGTAAGAAGCGCACTCAACGGGGCTATCCCGCCGTAATCAATACTTCGAAAAACGCGAATAGTGCAGTTCTTTTCGAAGCGAATATCGAATAGTGTATTATTCGGAACTACCATTCGAAATTTCGAATATTCGCACAACCCTACGATTCTCCATAAAAGTGTGATCTGAGCAGATAGCATTTTCGCGTGAAGACGTTATCTCTGTCCCGTAAATCGCTGCCAGTTTTTTTGCCGATCGCAGTGATTTGCTATCCCCGTGCTCCGCGGGAAAGCAGATCCGCAGGCTTTGTTCATAAACAGTGCAGCTATCACTTGAGCAAATACGGTACTATGCAACGTATTGCGGACGCTGTCATTGGTGGCGCTCCCAACCAGCCGCCAAGGTGGAGCAGCGCGACCCCTTTAGGTGTTGCACACTCCCAATTGGATTCTAAACTTTGAGACTGGTTACCGGAAGTTTTAAACGACATCAGGTGGTGTCGGATACCTCTACTAGATAATAGAATTTTTGACAAAGCATTTGAGTTTGGTCACTGAAGCCACCGAATATTGTGCTAAAGATTAAATGATTAAGGTGTAGGTCAACAGGTATGACAAGACAGCACACCTGATAACAGTAAGATGAGGCACCAGGCATCGTTCTGTGTATGGAGGGAGTCAGAGTCAGACAGGAAAGCTCCCTCTCTCTTCTAAGGCTTCTATATTTATTAATGCAAAAGCATTATCTGTCCCATGGAGCGAGCCGACTCCATCAGCCTTGAAACCACGCCAAACAGCACCTTAAATCCTTTTTCCAAGTGAAGCCAGCTCCCAGCTATGAAACCACGCGAAAAGCCTAGCCAAACAGCACTTAGTTTCCCCGATTCCAAAAGAGCGTAGCAAAGCTGATGGATTTCGGCTTCAATTCCATTGGCTGGCGCGCGTCGACGAGGCTCCCTTTGGCTGGTGCGCGTCAGTTTCAACGACCGCCACCCTTTGGTTTTGCGTGTCCGTCAGCGCGCCAGTAGCACCAAACGTCCAAGGTCAGAGCGGCGAGGAGAGGGCACGCTCTGCATGCGACGCAAATACGCTGCAGACAAAATAAGGAAGCGGAAGAATGACGTGCATGCTTTCACATTCACAACTCATAAGAAGTGCTTTGGTGTACCTCGAGCCTTTTTATAATGGTTTTAAACAAATTATAGCTATGAATTGTATTAAAAAGTCATCCTTTCCCTGTGCCAAAAATTTGTGGTTTTTCTGGGTTCCAATTGCGGGTTTTTGAATTGGCAACACTGCTTCATAGTGTCTCCCGTTGATGCTGAGCTTCCGAAAAGTGCACCACGAAACTCCCAGTGAAGCAAATAGGTGTGCAAAGGGTATATGGTCCTTGGCCTCACCTATTTAAGCTGACCAGTCTTGCTGCTTGGTTTGAGTTGGACTATATTGGGTCTAACAAGGATTAGGAAGGATCTCTCTAGGGTGCTCTCCGTGCACTTGTAGGAAGTGTTTAAGGAAAACATGGAAGACGAGAGGAGCAGGGGCTTCCTCTTTTCTTTTTGTACACTAGTTTTTATAGGTTTGGGAAGTTATAATTTTATCATACTCTGGTTAGAACTCTAGAACTAGTACTTGTGACACCTTTAAAAAGATACTGAATCAAAATTTGGATTTTGCAAAATAAGGCGGCACAAGCATTGAACGGGACTCTACGGACTCCCAGACATCACTCATACATTAATATCTCAAATGGATGGTTGTATTTTTTTAAAAAAAGGGTGCAATCAAGGGAGGACTCTGATGTCACAATCCTCCTGCAACAGTTGAATGAGCCAACTTGACGAAACAAAGCGAGGAGGAGAGGGAATGAGAATCGTGACGTCACCTATCTCGTCGGCCGTGTTCACTCGTGCATTTCTTTTCCAAAAATACTCCTATCTATTAGAGATATTGCTGTATGAGTGGTGTTTTTTGGGTTCTGCAGCGTCTTTCCTATTGCTCCAGCCCAGTTTTCTGAGTTTGAAATTTTATTTCAGTATCCCTTTAAATACATTTAAAACAGAAGCATGCTTTAAATTGTATGGCCAGGGCTTGACCTGACATGGTCTAAAAGTTTGGACTTGTGTTCTTGTGCAGGATGTGGATGAACTGAAAGATGTGGTGGTCAAGACAGGAACACGAGACATCCAGGAGTCCAAGGCAGCCACACGCTTGTACAACAGAGTGAACCGCATCATTGGCAACATGGACCACCTGATTGACAAGCTCAATGAGGAGCGCAAGTCCATGCAGATTGAGATTGACTCTACAGAAGGAACTGCCAGTGAAGTGACTAAGTAAGTAATTGCAATCGAGGAGCTGTAACTATTGAATGGCGATCTACATGGGTGGTCTTCATGACTGATGTCACTTCAGATTTACACTAATAAGCTGACCACATAAAGGATATGTATTATATATATGTATATATATAATACATATATATGCATTATATGTATTATAATCACAAAAGGTAATAAGCAATATTCAGGGCAGAGTCAAAAGTAACAGGAATTTAGTTATAGAAAGTTGAAATCTCACCATAGACTGCCACCAATGCCAAAGAAGTTCAGGGGTGCTATGTTGCGCTTTTTGCACTCCCAGTAGACTTGGAAGAAGGAAGTGACGTCAACGACTAGAGCAAACGCAGATTGGATGTTGACAAAAGAAAACAAAATCAACATCCAGTCTGCATTTGCTGCGTTGTTGACGTCACTTCCTTCTCCCTAGTCTCCTGGGTGTGCAAAAAGCGCAACATAGCCCCCCAGGGCAATTGCGACGCAGGCCAAGGTGATGCTCACGACATCCTGGGACTATAAAAGACTAGTACCCAAACATTGCATCCCCAGGGGATTCAGTGTCAACAGTATGTCATATTGTGACCTGCTTGAGAACACCTTGAAGTCTGTTGTCAGGTCGAAGTGCCATGGTTTCCTGACATTTGGTGTGTTGCTGCAGCACAACAGTGTGCTCCCCCACACGGCTTGTGCGGCAGTGGAAAGAAAAATGGGGGTCTACGTTTCCAGTGCGTTCCGCATCTGCCATACTCAAAAAGCCTGGTGCCATGCGATTAAATTTTTTTTTTTTTACCATTTGAAGCAGTTTTTGGCAGAGTAAAGTTTCGTACAGGAGATGAGCTGAAAGCGGTGATGCATCCCCCGGCTTCGGAGTCACCAGCAGCAAGGCGTTTTCTTCGGCGGCATTCACGCGTTGGCGCAGCACGTGTTGAATGCAGAGGGGACTATGTTGTAAAGCGGGAAATTGATTTTAATTCTTTTTGTTATTATGGAGATAAATGATATATTGCAGTAACTTTTTGACTGTGCCTCGTACTTCAATATTCAAGATGAACCCTCAATTATTATCAAAGATTGGCTAATTTACGGATGGAACCAAACCAACACGTTGCTTGCTACAAAACCTGCAACAAAAAGTCAAATGCCGCTTCCATCACTGATAATGTAGTTGGAGAATTCACACTTGGCGTTATTACGATCTAGTTGAGACGTCAAATTTTGATTAAAAGATCTGTAGTGGGCGCTACGGAACGAGAAATGTTATCCTTGTACACTGCTTTAAACCAAAACTAAGCGGGCAAGAAGCGCCTGCCGAGCTCTTTTGGTGGCGTCACACTGCTGATGTCGCTGCGGTGCAGAGATGTGGGTTGCGGAGCCAGCGTATATAGTGTGTTTGACGTCGCAGGCATTCTTTGGTCATTTAGTTTAGGTTTGAAGCCATTGTAATGGACCCATCCGTCACAAACTGTGTCCGACTCCAGCATTACATTGAGGAACATTCCCCTGGTGGGAGGTCAATCAGGCTACCGGCCTGCTTCTCCCTCGGATCAAGACTGCCTCGCTCTAGCGGACGAGTACCTTTCCTTGTCACTCCAGCCCGGGGAAACAATGTGGCATGTCCAGTGCACGTGTCCAGCACCTTTTGAGCCCCAAGGCTGGAGTGAGCCAGGCCCATCTCCTCTGTGATGTGGCCCCTCGATCCCCCCCTGGGGAACTAAGTGGCATGTGCCATGACTACCTGTTTGCCAGCTTCTTTCCGTTTATTAGACTTTTTTACGCGACTCCTTGTACAGTCATGAAAAACATGAGCAGGAACACTCCATTTGCCTTTTTCTATAACTGCAGTCTTAACAACCCCCATAATCTCTCAATTTCCCGAAGAGTGAAGTTCCAGGCTTAGTTTTCGTCAGAACGTCCTTAAAGGGGCACTGACACCCCAAAGGTCGTATTTTTTTATTGTCTAAAACGATGCAAGTTGCAGTCATAGACACGCAAAAAAAAACACATTGCGAAAACAAATTTTCCCGCGCGTGCGCGTGCACCTTTTTATTTTTGGTGTTTAATTCTCCCGCCTCTCACCACCTCGCCTCTTTTGATTCGTGACGTCAAGAATCATGAAATTTAGAAGCTTTGTAGGTGACATCTCTCTAACATTTAATAACGGCAATCCTAAAACATGTTTTTTAACGCAATTGCGAACGCACTACGGCCCTTCTTTTTGAAATACCAAAAATCGGGAGTTTGTTGTGGTGCCGTCTCCTAGATTTGTATCCTCCCACGGAAAACAGGCGACACCGCTCAAAACCGGTCCGTCGCAACGCCGGCGCTCGCTCCTTTCCTCCTCGCTTTGGGTCGCCATGGCAACAGCAGGTAGTCGTGAAAGAAAGTGGACTCTCAGGACTCCACAATATTTGACGTCAACGCACCGGCGCGGATCGCGGGGGAACTTCAAATTCGGCATTTGGAAATTGTTTTTTTACTTCACAAATACTGAATTTCAAATTTTGAGGTTAATGTCCCGGCATCGTTTTCAATCGTTTCAGATAATAAAAAAAATATGATTTTGATGTGTCAGTGCCCCTTTAATGACGGGCAGGTGCTCCAATAAGCTTGACAAGTTGTTCCGTCCTATGTATCTTATGACTCTACGAGGCTGGCATTTCTCACCCCGTAGCGCCCACTACGAATTTTTTAATCCAAATTTTGCATCGTGACTAGATCGTAATGATGTCGAGCATCAATTTTCCAGCTATATTATGCCTCAAAAAATATCAATTTAGAAGGTTAATTGAATCTTTTTTTGTTAATTAGCCAATTAATCTATTTTTCCTCTTTTCTAGTGGCTCCCATGGCCACCAACTTGGCCTTGGGGCTTCAAGAATCCCAGCAAAAGTGTCAATGTTTCAAAAATTCTGGACCCACTAAAACAAACACCTTGTATATTGTACTTTTTTTTTTTTATAAGGCAGCTTTACTGCAGCATCGGCTACAGTGTCAACAACTCGAAAGACGCTTTTGCTTTCCTGTTGTTAATCGGCCTCAAATCTGATGTAATATATGACACAGATACGGGCAGCCAATTTCTCACAACTCAACCTCCAGAAAGATGTAATAAAATAACCAGAAGTCATGTACTGTGGATGTGATTAGACTTCTGCTTGCTGGTTTTTTTCCAAACTTTTTAAATGGCATAATTGCATCGAGCATTTTCTTTTACAGAGATAACCTGATTGAGATCAACGACCTAGTGCTAGCAATAAGAAGAATTCAAAAATCATCAAATGACACTCGTCTCGAAATGATCACCGAAATCTTGGACACGCTTGACATTGACAATGATGGTGCAGTGAAGATTGATCACGTGCTAAAGGTATGCTCTACTGGAGAAAATCTCAATTTTGTTTTGCTTACCATTCCACCAATGAGCAGAAGAGTGTCGAATTGAACTTGCATGCACTACATGTGCTTAATTGATTTTGCAAGCACATGGAGGGAATAATTTTAAAAATGCTTTAATCTTTCGTACAAGTTTGTGGGCTGCCTATCTTGTCTAAATACAAAAGTATCAAAATTTTTTTTAAAAGAGTTATCTTGGCCACCTGGATTTGTGCATCTTTGCTCATATGGACCATCAATGTAACTTCTCTTAGTCATTCTATCCTGAGAGCAGTAAGCATGGGATGTGTCCACTTGTAGAACTGTTGTACATTGAAGCATAATTTCTTAACAAGGAAACAAAGCATTGTTCAGGACTTGTGTCAGTCAGCAATTTTTTATTGCAGCTTTTTTCAGAAGTGTGTCATATGTGTGTTTCCATTAACATGTTTAATAGGAGAAGTGACAGGCATCATCATTAACCCTTTGAGTGCCAGGTTTTTTTCCCGCATGTCGAGCACAAAGTTTGGTCCTATGCAGAAAAACTGTAACATCTTTTATGAAGTACTTTTTTTTATCGAAGACACACGGATCTATGGGATCAAAGTTAATTGATGTTCGCATGCCTCCAACAAGATATTTTTCTCAAATTATACTTTTAAGGACGCAGTACTATGCACAGTGGCACCATGGCCTTGCACCCTGGGGCCACTCTTTTCAAGTGGCCTTAACCAACATTTTTTTATTCGGAACTGGGACTTTCTTATTCAGTTTATGTCTAAATTAGTTTAGTATTCATGTCTAGTTTTCTGTGTTCGCCATAAAGCATGAGGTTGAACGGCATTCGCCTTTCTGGGACTACGTAGAGGCAAACCACACAGGCTTCCCCTGAACAAAACATTCCACATGCCATCAACGTGTGTTATTACGAGTCAAAACACTGCTCTGTGCGTAAAAGTAAAATCAGCAGCCCGGTTGGGGGAGGTAGAGAGCAAATCGAAACTTAAACCTGCATGGTAGCGTGCCCGAGTATACTCAGGCGTAGCACTTAGAGGGTTAAATAGATGCAATATGTCATTTGCCTGAACATGGTAGCCTTTCAAAGCTTGCTGTTACACCCGTGATTTGAATTGCGAGGGTAAAGAGTAACCGTTACTTGTGATTCGTACAAAGCATAATCTTTTTGCATGTGTCGGACATCTACAAATTTCATAAATAAAGTTATTATATACTATCATTACTTGCATCAATATGTAGCCAAAAATGTCACTCAATGACTAGTGAGCGAATGTATGTTTAGTAATAAGCATGTCATAGTCCATGCTTTCTTAGTAAGTCTTTGCAGGTTTTGCCTTCTGATGTTTTTATGTTGGGATATATGTCAGAGCGATTGCAGGATGGGATTGTATGTTCCTTCCCCAGATCCCTTTTTTTTTGGGGGGGGGGGGGGGAGGAGAGGGAAGGGAGGGGGAGGGGGCGACAAACATAATCACACGATTGAACTTTAATGTAAACACTTGCCATCGACAAGCAATAGCAATATAGAACTCATTTTCTAATGAAGACTAATGCCCGCGCCACACAGGCAACTCGAATGCCATTTACGACGAATGACATTTGAGCGGACGGCGAATCAGCGCACGACACTCCAGGCGTGGCGCCTTCCACGCGCAACAGATTGCAAGCTGATTCGCCGATCACACAAATGTCATTCGTTGTAAATGGCATTCGAGTTGCCCGTGTGTGGCACGGGCATTAGTCTTTTTCTTTAACATTCTTCTACCTGGTACATGAAAATGGAATGTCTGGCTGATAAGGAAAATCGTTTTAGTCATCATCTGAACCTATTTATTAGAGGAGTTAATGAAAACAGTACTGATAATATTGCTTCAGTCTTGGGAGTTCCTCCCAACACTGAAGAAATATCATCAGTGCAGAAAGCAGAGTGGCTCGTGCCATGGTCTGCATGCCACGTGTAATATTGATGATGATGTAGTTTAGACATTGTTGATTTAGCATTACAGTACTTAATCAACTATGTGTACCCAAATATTTATTCTCAACTTGATTTTTATGGTGTACAGGGCGAATAGGGGGGCTAGGCACCATTGTTTGGGAACCACTACAGTAGCAGAAAGAAGCAAAGTTTTGAATGACTTCTTTTAAATCAATTAATTTTTATTGTTGCATTTTTTAATTTGCATGCCATATTATTAAAACAGATATTTTATTCTTGTATGTGTTAGACATCCACAGTTTTTTGGGGGATGAACCAGTCAGTTGAACCATGTGTGTCACACAGTGTATGTACTCTTCTTCAGTGCCAATGTTTGTAGCTTTTCTCTTGAAACCATGAATGAAATGTTGGAGTGCCGTGAGCAAAAAAGAAAAGGGGTTTCTGCACCTTATTTTGTTTTCAACGCAAGTTTTGTAGTTATAACTCAAAACATTCTCTTTCTGGCAGGTGATTGACACTCTAGGTCGTGAAAATGTCAAAGTGAACCCTGCCCAGATGAAGGAAATCATTGAACTTCTCCTCAAGGAAGAGTTTCTTCATGCCCAAACAAAGGAGCAGCAAAACCATGAAAAGCAAGCACAAGCATCCAGCAGCGTTGAGGAGGCACACACCCAGAGCCAGCCACCTCTGGAAAAGCAGCAGGAAAATAAGAACCCTTAGTGTGGTGTACAATCTGTTACTTTGCCATGTAATATATGTGCATTAGAGCTTGGTTCTAAGTGTGAGCAAAAGGCAGTGGTGTGAGATGTAACTTAAGGCGGCAACTTGTGCATCTTTAGAATAGTGGCTTGTTGCCTAGGCACTCCGGTGCTATGGGACCTGGACTGCACAAAAGAGTCTGAGCTCGATTGGTGCCGCAAGAGTTTGAGCTCTACCGTCAGACGTGCTTCTTTGTGGGCATGTTTTTTGTTTTTTTATGGGCAAGTTTTTAGGTGCTTGAGTGGGGGCTGGAAGTGCACACTCGGTTCCAAATCTGTAGCATGTCTGCTCTTCGTGTACATAGTTTGCACTGACGTCACTTGTTCAGACATAATGGGGGAAAAGGCACGTGAGAGGGTAGCTTCCGCCGCATCAACGAGACGCTTCTGGCCACCAGAAAGGGGTGCACTGACGTCGCGTGCAAACCATGTATTCCTTTACACTTGTTTTTTATGTTAACCCTCACACAGTCGGTGTCAAAAGACAGGCCGAGTGAATATTCTTGTTGCGACTTGTGAGCTGCAAAGGTTTTAACTGCCGCAGGAGTGCAACTTGCCTTTGGTACTGTCATCCAGTATTGCTTATTATTTCCTATGGTTATGCACGCAGAACATTCTTTTTCTAAAGAATGTTAGGCACTAAAACACATTTGAACATTTAAAATGGATCTGCTTTCAGGGGCAGATTTAGAGGGGGTGTCCGGATGTCCTGACCCCCCTCTTGATTTTGCATGTGTAAAATTTAAGGCGTAAAACGAAGGAGAGCAGGAGGGGGTTCCTAAACATATGGTACGCTGACCAACACCTAACCACCCCCCCCCCCCCCCCCCCCCCCTCTCACGAAATTCCTGCATCTGCCCCTGTCTGCTTTTGGGCAAAATATGCATGCAACTGTAAGGTTGGCACAGTGTGGTCACACTGAGCTAGGTTTTGAAGTGTCTTTCACATTACCTATTATTGAGAGCACAGTTTTCCCTAGAAGTGCTTAGAAGTTTTAGTAGTTGCTTGCAGCATCAGAAGGAATTAAAAGCAGTTCACTACCATTTAGCTCATAATAATTGGCTAAATGTCTTGTAATTTGAATTATGTTGAATTTAGTTGATATGTACATTGTTGGATAAAGGCTAAATGTTTGTTAATTAAGCATTGTGCTTGTCTGAATTCCTCTAGGCCATTTCTACCTGGGTATTAGTGTAGTATATGGTTTTCGTTGTTCTTGTGCTATCAAGCCCTGTATTATCGCAATCATCTTCTATTGAAGATCTTAAATTTAATGTGGAGACTGCTTCTGGTAAACTGGACAGTTTCTTCATTTCCTGAGTTACAGGGAGGTTTTCAGTTTCATTCTTTGTTTTCATTTACATTGAGCTGCAATAGACTTTTTCGGGAATTTAGATTTTCATCCTTATCACGCCAATTGTGAAGTTACTTTCTCGCTATATTTTCATAAGACTTCCAGAAAAAGAAGAAAAAAAAACACCTTAGAAAATAAAATATTGCAAGACATTTGCAAATTGCTTGGCCATACATTGTGCTGTATTATTTCAGGTTTGCTTTAAGTTTTGTGCAGTTTTCTTGAGTCTAGAGATTCTTTCCCAAGTATGTGAATAGGCTCCTTGCATTGACGTCACATCGGACACATTTGCACACCAAGTAAAAGGAGGAGAGGGAAGCTGCTTTTGTAAGAATTTTGAGTGACGGGTTAATCTTCTATAATCTTCTGGGAGGAGAATAGCGACGCCTGTGCAAATCCGGAAGGCACAAAGGAGGGTCCTGATAAGAGGGGAGCTCCTTCTCCCCCTCTTCTCTGGAGGGTATCGGAAATGACGTCATGTGCAAGGAGCCTATAGGAACCTTGACGGGTAGTGACGTTAACTGTCTCGCCTCCGGCCACCACAAGAGAAGGGGGAAGGAGGAACTCCCTTCTCCCCGAGAATCTGTGACGTCACGGGTCCAAACAAACCGTTGCTAGGGTCGTTGTTATGGGCAAATGCATGTGGCTAGGATTCGCTGCGAAAACCCGACCGTTCAAAATCAGGAATAGGATTTAAACTTCTAAAAATCACAGATATAGAAAGCTTGACTGTCATATATGTTTCGACAGAAGTGTGCCGGTAATCGCTTGCTTCTGAGATATTTACGACTGCAATTTCCGGTCCTCAAGATGCCTGCAGCAGACGACGAATGCAAGAAGTATGCCGTCTGCTGTCGTTTGAATCGTACGTGCGGATGAAGACGATATTCTGATATTGCATTTGTTTGAAATATGAGTTTCAGACAGAATTCATAGTGGGGTGCGATGCAAAATATCGTTTATCGAAAGTCCGGGCGTCGATCGAGACGATCGTCTGCTAAAGATCGCATTGCACCTGTGGGAAAAGCACTTCAGGTGATCGGTTGAGATCCCAAATTTTGTTTGCGGACTCGCGCTATGGGAGGGTGCTTTGTACCTGGTTGTAACCATCGCGTGGAAGAAGATTCTTGCAGTGTCTTCAGATTTCCGCGAAACCCCAAATCGCGAAAGAACTGGATAAAAAAGATAAGGTTAGTACATGTAGCACTGGCGGACAGTTGCCTTGATGTAAAAAAGAGCCAAAGCAACCGAGAGCACGTAAAACCCATATTCTGTTCGCTCATAATGTCTTAAAATATGGAGCTATACTTATATATTATTACTATAATATTGATAAAGTAGTTGCATGCAAGTAGTAGTGAGTGAAAAATCGTATGCCTGTCCATGCGCTACCCGGTTATTTTCCCAAGCAGCACAAATATCCTGTGAATGTCCGCAGGCCATCCCTGGGACATTAGGACATCCTAAAGACGTTTACAGGACGAAGTGTGCTACTAGCGTTGTAATGCTTATATATCTACCTTCGGTGATGTTTTCTGATTGTGCTTTCATACGTTCTCCTGTTCGGACTTGCTTTTTATTTTAGTATTTAGTACAGGAAAAAAAACGAAAAAACAAAAACGCACATTGCGAAGGCTTCTACGGCCATGGCGATGCATTTGTTTTTGTCACTCGTTTACCGACGCAATTCAATGAAGACGCTCGCTGCAACAGAGGCCAGCAAATCTATCGTGTCGTCTGCTACCAAAGCGAGGCAGAGTGTAATACTTCAGAAATGGCTTTCATCGTTGGAATACGACACTGAGACGATAAGAACATCTTCATAATTAGACATCAAGCAGTTAGGTTGCTTACAAAAAATTATTTATGTACTTGTAAGCAAATATCTAGCATCATGTGGAGTCTCCATGCATTAGTCCATAGCAACGTCCCTAGCAACGGTTTGTTTGGACCCATACGCCGGCCATGTTGTGATGTAGTCACGGGGTCAATTGTCCCTCTACAAGATCATAGAAGATTAACCTGTCACTCAAAATTCGTGCACAAGCAGCCGCTTCGATGACTGGAACGACTTGGACATCCTTTCCACGTCAGCCTCGCCACAGCTTTGCTCCTCCCGAGACGAACTACGTCACGATTGCGTCGGATCTCACGTTCTCTCCGCTGGCTGCTCTCCGAGCGCTTGCCAGAGTGGGCCGTTTATAACGAAAAATACAGCCACCAGGCTCAAAATACAAACGTGCGATTTTCATTTACGGATATTGTGCATCATATTCAACCTATTTTTGAATACGTACGACGGGTATATTTCAAATTTCGTCGAAGTATCCCCTGAAGTCGATTCTGAGATCGTCCTTTTGTGGTGACAACTCAATATAGACGCCCTAAGCATCCCAATAAACCCAAAATTACAATCGTGCGTAACTTATTTTCTGGTTAAAAGCGTGTTCAAAGATGGCGACACGCCCTTTTTGGTTCACGCTAGAGTTTCTGTATGTGCTCCCCCAAAGGGGTGTAGCTATATACAGGAACTCTATAGTTCACGCTGCTTCGCGGCGACAGTCTGCGGCACCTCATTACAAAAATGTTAACCAGCCTGACCTAGAGTTTTTGCGCGTCTGTTTTCCACGTGCGGCCGTGCCGCTATTCGCCGAGATCCGATCACATGAGGAGCACACTCAAATGACGTGCAGGAAAGTAGACGTTGCGCGCGCCCCGGCGTACGTTCCTCTGCTTTTGAGCGCGCCGCGCGCCTCAAACGCGCGGGGCCGCTATTCGCCGAATTCAGACACGTGAAAAGCAGGCTCAACATGCCGTGTAGGAAAGACGGCGCTACGGGAATGAACGCAGAACTCTGGTTCCCGTACGATGCAGGAACTTTAACCTGACCGACCCGTACACGCCGCTTCGCGGCGAGTCTCATGCAGCATATATTACAGAAAAAAGTTAATCTGAGCTGTCGATGAAACTTCGTTTGATGAACTGATTGCCACTGGAGTCTTTACAGTTGTTATGCAGAAGTTGCTATTGTTTATTTATTACAAATAAATTTATGCGAATGGCACCGCCGGCAGACACCGCGAATGGCACGCCGGCAGAAAAGCAGACACCGCCGGCTTCGCTCCATGGGGCAGTTAATGCTTTCGCATTAATAATGAGCCTATCAATTATAAGTATGTAGACGGCACTGCAATAGCCTCAATTCGGCCAGAATTCTCGCTTTATAACTTCACAGACACAAAAGTAACGCAACATGTTTTCGCAGATTCCGTTAGTACATATCATTAGACTTTAATTAGAAAGGTTTAAAAAGAAACATTAAAGATGTCATTTTTTGAATTGATTTTCAAAATAATCCGTATTTAGTCAAATGGCCCATTTGTGCATTTTTCGTAAATTTGTCCCGCTAACCAGGACAACAACATTTAGCTCAAAGATTAAAAATATGCAGAGCGACACGTGGCAAAGATTAAAAATTCTAGCGTTTATATGCGTGAAAACAAACACACACACAGACACCATTTATTACGCGATGTGTCATGTTTGCTCTTCTTTTACGATCTAATGACGTTGTTACTCCGTAGTAAATACTTGGGATTAATCCTTCCTGTGTATTTTGTCAGTAAATATCTTTAGATCCGTAGACGGAGCGATTGTTTTGGGGGAGGTGCCCGAAATGCCAACCTCAAGCAATCCGCAGAAAGCGCTTCGGACCAAGGGTGTGCTAACATTTTCCCGCAAATACACTTTCTTTTTTTTTTTTTCCTGCTAAACAAAAACATTTTTTTCTTTGTATGGGCATTGGACCAACAAAAAAAAAAAAAAAAAAATATATATATATATATATATATATATATATATATATATATATATATATATATATATATATATATATATATACCCAGGCAGCACCGAGTTCTGGGCCAAAATTTGGCTTGCGTCTGGCAGTTTAGGGCATTAAAATGCCCGAAGAAGCCAAAGTAGTGCCAAACCTGACCTCCCTTGGCAACAGTCTGGGTATCTTGGCCCTAATTCGCCAAACAAGTGCCATATATATATATATATATATATATATATATATATATATATATATATATATATATATATATATATATATATATATATATTAGTCAAAATTAAAATGGCCACCGGACTTGGTCGGCCGAAGTTTATTCGGCGATTTTTTTAGCTGCCCCAGCTAACTATATTTTCCGAATCTCCGACCTTTGCCCTTTCCGGTATGCTGTTTAGTATCGCGAAATTAACAACAGTTATTATGAAATCGGCTAGTGAAAATGCTGCGAAAAACCAACATTCAAATATACCCGCGCTTTTCAGTACGTCAGGGTGAGGCAGGCTTGCAGGTCGAGCGGGCAGCCTAAAAAATGGACTATGCAGAGCATTTGTTTTGTGCTGCTGCGCGGGTGCCGGAACGAGCTTCCAAAGCATTCGTTTTACGCCACGAAACTGCTTGTAATCAGCTGGGAACAAAGTCTACAGCCCAAAGAGTGAACCCATTCCTTCCAACGGCGTCACTTTTTAGAGCGCAGCTCTTAGGCGCCTGTATCCGTGTTGAGCAACGTCGCCGTTGCCGTCGGCGTCGGCGTCGGCGTAACCGCCCCGACAATTTTAGCGGGAATTGAATTGGTGTTGATGTCACGTGACGTCAATTTTCCCGCTATATCTAGCGGAGAAACTGAATTTGTTCATGGATGACGTAACGCGAAGTCATGTGACGCCATTTTCCCCGCTAAATTTAACGGGAAACTGAATAGGTGTTGAGATCACGTGGCGTCAATTTTCCAGCTAAATTTAGCGTGGAAACTGGGACAAGGGGAGGGTACAGAGGTGGAGGATGGGAGGGTAGACAGGAGGAGGAGGGGAGGGTAGACAGGAGGAGGGGAGGAGGAGGAGGTGGATGAGGAGGAAAGAAGGGGATGAGGAGGAACACAGGAGGACGGGAGAAGAGAAGGGGAGGAGGAGGAAAGGAGGGGAGGGTACGGAGGAGGAGGAGGAGGGGCTACCCTCCCTTCCGTACCCTCCCCTCCTCCTCCTCGAGAGTTGTGCTCTAATTTCGCATTACAGAGATTTGTAAACACCTTTCGTTTTTTATTGTTGCCAGTATAGAGACTTTCACTTTGAAAAACACGGTGAGGACCAAAATTGTAAATGTAATAACTTCGCGAAAAACTAAATATTATTTTAACCCAATATTTCGGTTACTATTTCAGCGATGTTTGCTGGTCTGTTTAGCAAATTTTCTGGCAAATCGGGTACTGTGAAGAAAACGTCGGAGTGGCGTGTACCCAAGCATTTTGTTATCGCTCCGCAGCTAAGGACACTCTGCGCTGATAAGAACACGTACCGAAGAACAAATCTCGAAGTAAGAAGCGTAAACATAGGCTGCCAGCGAATCGGTGTTTATATTTGCAGCCCAATTTATTCCTGCATGTTTTGTGGTATATTCCGTCACAAAACAGAAGACGCTAAAAATGTGCAACTACTAGTGGACATTTTCTACGAGTATCCAAGAGAGCAAGAAGGCGACGGTCAAGCTACTACTGATCTGGTTTCCTCGCAAAGGAAGTACCGTGAAAGGAAGTCCTCTGCATGCTGCTCGCTGTCTTTGCTGAAATTGATTGCCGATCGCGTGTTGAATTGCGCACACTCAGTAGCTGCATGCCTTTGAACTGCGGCAGTAGACGCCGGGATATGCTAATTAATGCTGGTTTCATCCTGGGAGCAATGGCAGCTGCGGCCTATAGAGCGTATACAAAATCAAGTTATTTTGTTTATCTTTTGCAATTCTTTTACGAAGAGGTGTTATCATTTTTATCGCTGCACCTAACAGGACTCTTCGCTTTCATCGTGTATAGACGCTTTCAGCGCTCGCCAGATTGAGCCTCCATTGCCGACCTCCTCTTGTCTTACCGAGATGCCGAGCCACTGACGTTGACGAGCCTCCACAAAGGCCTTTGCTAGGGAGAGGGACACAGTAGCACATAAATTGGTAATAACCTGTCCTGCTGTCGCAATGATGAAGTGGAGCGAACGGAATAAGAGGGAACAAAACTGAAGGTCAGTTATGGCAGCGCCCATGCACAGCTGCCTGAAAGCGTCTATTCTGTTGCACAGAGTCGAAAAAGTATAAGACCCCTGGAGCGTATCCAGTATCCGTTTAATACGTCGGCTGTGATGAACAAGCCTAAAGTAGATATATTTTTGCGTGAATGTTCTGCCATTCGATTTCTGCTAGAACTTTTTGGAATGGGTGTTTATTTTAGCCAGTACTGATATGTAGAAAGACGCTGTGTGAACTTTTCTTCTTTCAATTTTCATGTCTCAACAGTTTATACCAGACCGTATGTAACTTAGAGTACTATTTTATCCACTAAGGTATGTGTAATTCTCTTTTACACTAACTACATACTTAAAAAAAAAAGAACTCCGGAAACGCTGTTAGTTATGCTGTTCTTTCGACTACGTTGTGTGCAATATTTTCTTCATTTACAATGACTTTGTATTGTTGCTCCAACAAACGTCCTGCATCAATGCGATATGTATCTGACAATCGGTGCAGTTTTCCATAGGCTTACAGGCTGTTTAAAAACACCAGAAAACTCAAATAAATGAAAGAAATCACCGAACGACTCTGCGGCCTTCGCAGTCAGGGCGGATAGGACATTTCGCAGAATAATTTCTGGTTTTTCTTTATCTTCTGCGAGAAACCTCACTCCTTTGTCGACCACGTCTTCCTCTGCGAGATTTCGCCATCCCTTCCTTGAACATTTCGTATTTAATTCCAAGATTCAAAACAGCGTCAAACGGTAAATTCGTTTGGTACGCTAGAAACGAGCGAGCTAGCTATTGCCAGCCACCGAGAAACAGGCTTTTCGTCCTGGGTATTTTGCGTTTCCCTTTGATGCCGGCGCTATCTGCAGCAGATTGTCGTACCTTTCTTGCCTTGCATCTCGGGCAGCAATGAGGGAGCTCATCTGCTGGTAGCTGCCCACGAAAAGGAGCGACAAGCCAGAATGCGGGGATTAAGGAACAGGAGGGGTGGCCTTCCAGATGGCTTGACAAAACGAAAGTACCGCTGCTCGAGAGCCCAAGCACTTCCGTTGCGGCCGATATAGACTGAGGTTGCAGTTTTCGCTGTAGAACATGTCCCTCCACCCAGTTGAGTGCCTCCTGTTTTCCAACTGTTTTCGCGTACTAAAGTCGTAATCGACTCATATTTTTTTTTCTATTTATATATATATATATATATATTTTTTTTTTTTTTTTTTTTTGCGTTAGGGCAGGCTTTGGCGGGGCCATCCACGATGTAATCGCAAAATCTGGCTCAGATTTCTGTTCTAGTTTTAACAGCATAATAATGATTTTTTTTTTTTTTGGGGGGGGGGGGGGGGGGGTTATTTTAATCTAAAAGAAGACTCTGAAAAGGACTCATTTCAAAAAGGCGCATAGGTAAGGCCTATAATAATCAAGATGTCCATGGGCCCTGCGAAAGCATAAACGATGAGACATGCCCGCGAGTAAACTACTGTTTGAAAGTGATGTAATTACCTGCGAGGGATCCTGCTCGAAACGCTCGTTTTTACAGCTACGCTGTGACTCGTTGGTCGGGTTTTTTCGTGTTCGTCGACTCAACAGTATAAAACCATCGCGCGCGCGCCTTATCTCTGATCATGTTGTTTTGACACTTGTTTCAAGAAGAAAACCACAAAAAAAGTGTCAAAACCACGTGATAGATGATAAGCACGTAGCGCTCCCCGCGTGCGTTTCTGGGTAAAGATTGCGGTTGCATATGCTGCCGCGGCAACGGCAGTTCTACAAAGTCTTGAATATATAAAAAAGTACTGGTACAGTGCTTTTACTTTTCTTTCGTCACTCAATCGTTCCAGGTGATATACCCCAGCTTCGCTGTTCATATCATATCACAACGTAAATTGGAGCCTTCATTTTTTTTTTTTTTTTTTTTTTTTGGTATGCAGATTTATTTTCGAACGACTTGATAGGCCAGTTTTGAATAATGAGGCATATTGCTGGTGAAAAGACGCACATGGTATTGTAGCCTACTTTCGGTTGGATTTTATTGTTCGTACATCGTTGCTCCTTTTCAGTCGAGGACGTGGCAGCTTCAAAATGACACAATGCACGTACTGGTGTATACTTAAGGAGACAGGCCGTTAACGAATTTTTGTCTCGTATGGATTGGTATACACTTAGCACTGTGTCCGTTATGATTAGAACGTCAGATTCGTTGGTTAACTTTTGACGCAAACATGACTAATGCAATTGATGCGATGAAGTGTTGAACAATGCTCTAGATTGTTTTAGTCTTAAATTAGAATTTAAGAGCATTTCATGTTACACTGCTTTAATCACAACATGACTGCGTAAGTGTTTCGTTTAAGCGAATATCGGTGGCGTATTTCTGAGTACCTAATCGCATGGTAGCATACACACGCAGAAGTCAGGGTCTAGCATTTTCATTAAAAATCATTCACGATTAAATTGTTACTCAAATGGACGAGAATATGTTACGGCCAGAATAAGATGCGGAGATCACACGGAAAGGAATGTTGCATTTAGCTATAGAAGTCCCTGGGGTTGACGGTTATCAACCTCGTGATTAGCGCTTAGTGTGCTTATGATCGTGAGGTTGTGTTATTTATATAGTACATTTATGGTTCGAGTAATCAAGTTTCGTAACTAAAAATGGTAGCCTATTGTCACGCACAAATTAAGACATGCAGGGCGCGCCTTACACTCAAAATCGGATTACGCACATATGTTACTCATTTGCAAGTCGTTACACATAAACATGAGTAACATTGGCGAATGGCGCAATCTTATGGGGTGCGGAATCGACATGTCCTGCGTTTCTTCAGCTGTCAGTGACTAGAGAAAATAGCTTTGTTCGTCGCGGAAAAACAATGCGTGCAGAACATAACAAATTACAAAAAACACGATTCTTTTTTCTTTTACTTTTGTTTTTGTGTGGAAGATTTGTCCTCTTGAATTTTTAGGAGTCACTGTTGTCGAAAATAGAAGTTTGAAACGGAACGAAGTGGTGAAAATATAAAATTCACCGTTACATTTTTATCCTTTTATTTCCAAGTTATATTTCGATATTCGCGTTTAAATATTCCATTTTCTTGGTGTGTCGTTGTACTTCATAGCAGTTAGCTGCCTCTAATTAGGTAGTGTTCTGGGCTTTTATTTTTCCACAAGCTTACGCAAAAGAATCGGTCAGCGCGTATCGTTTTTTCCTCTCAAGTCCAGCGCGGACTGCAGCAGCCAAGAGATTACCGAACCTGACTTTTTGTCAGGTTCGGTAACCTTTGACGAGAATTTTCAATTCTCGTCAAAAAAGCACTGCATGTGTTCAGGCCCACATGTGAAGTAAACTGATTGAGCCAGCATACGAATTGCATATACTCTGTGTTCGCTTAAAGGGCGCCTGAAAAGAAAAAAAGAAAGTTTTTGTTTGAACAGTCCGGTTAAAACACGCGTGTCAAAAAAAAAAAAAAAAAAAAATTACGCGAAAAAAAAAAATAGTTTGTTAGAGCAATATTGACGGTAAGAGATTTATTTGAAATTCTGCGCGCGAAGTCCGTGACGTCACAGGTCATTCCGGAATGACCATCTCGGTCGTGAAGACGAAGCCGCTCCACGTCTCCTCCAGGCGCACCAAGTGCTGAGAGAGAAAACAAGTGGAAAGGATGTGGCTGCCGACTAAATCGCGCCTCGCGCCGTCAATATGGCTCTAAAAAAATATATATATATATTTTTTAACTTAAATGGTTTTTTTTTTTGACAGGCGTGTCCCAACCAGACTGTTTAAATGCACTTTATTTTTTTTTTTTTCTTTTCAGGGGCTCTTTAAAAGCTAAAAAGGTCCTCGAAAAGAGAGGTGAATTTTTGCGCATTTTTGTCTGGTGAATTTGAATATCACAAGGATTTCAGACGAACTTATCAATAGACGCGAGAACAACCAAAAAGCCAAGCGCTGGGTGTGACGTCATACCCAGAGGTTTCAACTGCCTTGCGCGCGCCGGCCGTGAGGGAACGCGTGCAGCGCTCTTGACTGCTCGGGCAAGCCTTGCGGAAGGCGCGGAAATCTCGAGATCTTTATATAATTCGTCATGATAACCTCCTCGCCCCGAACGCGACGGGAAGGAGGGGCTTCAGCGCTATCTTGAAAGCGCTGTTGTGGCTACTTGGCGCATCAATCTGAGATATAATTTTGATACGCGTAATCCTGGAGGCCGAACGGAGACGATTTAAGGTTTTTTTTTTTCTTTTTTTCGTCTCAAATATAGAACTGTTTGAGTTTCCCTTTAACTAACCTACGAAACCGCGCTTTGGTGGCGTCTTGAAAACGAGGGCAGTTTATTCGAATTTACGACTACACGACTAGTCTACAAGGTCACGACGACGTGCGTGGGCGTACTCAAGCAAGGTGTGCTTGGACGTGCAAAGCTCGGGTCAACGAAAACGCTGGAATGCAAAGACCGGGAGCAGAGATCGCCTAAACAAGGTTCGTGGCACACCGCGCTACACAAGCTGATCGACGTTCATCTTCGGCGACCTCGGTCAACAGGGCTGGAGACAGCGGGAGGGAGTCCTGTGAGAGCCTGCCTCGAGACGTACGTTGGTATCCCAGGCTAAACTCCTGCGGAAAAAAGAGCAACCGTAAAGGTAACAAAGATTAGAAAACGGCGTCGTTGGGAAATGCATCTCTGACCTAAACGTGTCATTTTTCGTCAGCAGAGTAAAGAAAACTCGAGAAAAAAAGCGCTTCGCTTCACCCCCATAAATATACGAATGTATAGACGCTTTACACACGCGCCAAATTACAGCCGCCATTGCTGACCTTCTCTTGTCTTACCGAGATGCCGAGCAACTGAAACGGTAGTTGACGGTCCTCTACAAAGGCAGATGCTTTAGAAAAGGACACAGTTGAATCTAATATGGCAATAACCTGGCCTGCTATGGTAATGATGAAGTGAAATAAACGGATTAAGAGGAAACAAAAACTGAAGGTCAGTTATGGCGGCGTCCATGCACAGCTGCTGCAAAGCGTCTATACCTTGAAGTACAATAGCATTTGACCGCCAAGTCAACAAGCTTACTAAAAAATTGGGTTGTGTGTATATTTATACAGCCTAGAACTTGGTCTGCCTCACAGGGGCGACGAGTCTCCCAGCTGTAGATGAGCAATTTAGCCAGTGCAGTAGAACCGCTAGCCTGGGGTCTTTAACGTGCACCACGCAGTAGTGATACACGACCGCACGCCGGTACGATGCTCATCCAGATCGAAACCGGCGGGGGTGGGGATTGAACCCAGGATCCCTGGGTTCTGCAGCGCGAGCTTTCGCTCCACGTGCTCCGAGCTGGTGTGCGCTAGCCCACTCTCTTCTCGAAATGTCTGTGTTAAATAAGCCTCTGCTGTTATTCAAATTTAACATCACTATCCTCGGAAAAGCGGTAAGTGTAAGAGACGTTCAGGGACGGAAGCGGCATTTTTCCTTATGTTACAGGTTCTGTAGCAGTCAAAATATGGGTTTGGAGCAGCCACTAAGCTTTTGGAGCAGATGTCAACATCTGTTAACACATCACTTAAAAAAAAAAAAAAAAAAAAAAAAAAAAAAAAGCTGCTCATTTTCTTTTTTTTTTTTTTAAGATTAGTTTACAATTAGGACAAGGAAGGTCGATCTGTAATAATCCTGAGCAGAATTTGCGTGCCTATCGCGCTAAGTCAGGCGCTCCCCCAGGTCAGCCGCTGCTCCTAGCACTCTGGTGCAAAGCGGCGAAGCTCGACGCGCGTACGCTGATGTTAGGCGGTGAATTGTTGACGCGAGCGGCGCCAGTGCCACGGTACTCTGCAGCCACGGAACGAAGGCATGTGGCAGACATTCACCTGATCTGATCAGGAGTACAAGACCCTGGTTTTGTTTTATCACAATAGCCGCTGACTTATATCACAATAGCTCCTGACATCGACGACATCGTCTGAAAATGTAGACGATGTCGGCGATCAACTGGCCAGAGTGGTTAAAGCGCAGCATCAACGGATCGAAACGAACTATACGATGATTAGAGACGCTGAGAAATACATATTTGTACAATGTTTCTTCTTTTTTACTTCTCTGAGTATTAGGGTGGACCAACAATAAAATATTAATTGTTTCGCTTTGAGCCAATCTTGGCGCAGGTGTGGCGCAGTTGTTAGCAAACATGGCATTTTGGCGCAATATGTAGCAAACTTTCGTTCATGGTTAAATTTGGCGCGAATGATGCGCAGCCCTTCCATCACGTTGCATCGCCTTTCTCTGCATCGTATAGTATAGATGTGGGGTGTAAGGAGAAATTATATTTGCATATTTTCTTGTAGAGTGTCTTGAACAAGCTGCTCTATATTGGACAAAGTTAAACATTCTTAGTGCGACTACACGCTGCCGAAGTGCTTACAAATCGCCAGAATAACCGCAAGCAGTGCTGCTTTTTTTTTTTTAACTATGAAGACGCCGCGCCTGTAAAGTGCGTCCATGCTTGTGCCTGTCGTTTGTAAACTGTGTTTTGAGTCGACTGCATACATAAATACACACGCCCTCAAATGCAGGGATCGCTCTGTCGTTTTTCGAGGTGCGTGAACGCTACATGGAGTTGCATATGTTTAGGGCTACGGTCTCATTTTAGACACAGTGACTTAAAGCTCAATAATCGAAGGGACATAGTCAACTCGAGTCTAAGAGACAAATTATATATATATATATATATTTTTTTTTTTAAGCGGAAGATTTTGATCAAACCGGAAATCATGCAAAGGAGGACCTCGAATTCTGCTGTTGAATCGGTTCCGCGTTTTAAGAGATATAAATAAACTCCATATCGCACGTTTAGCGTGCATATAATTATTTGGATAAGCACAACTTAGTGAGTGTACTACGTTGTTTTTGAACTGTTTTCCCGGTGGATATAGCACTCGTGTTATGAACAAAGCAGATAAACATGTCCATTCTCGTCACAGATGCAGGCCTGCTACTTAGAGCGATGTGACCAGAATCCTTGAGACGGGAAGCCGAGTTCCGCGTTTTTCAGCGCGTCAAAGCTTTCGACATTTCGAAGATATGAAATAGAACTTTAGAACGGCCTACCTACGGACCTTCCATTGGGAACTTTCGTTTCCGGAACGAAGGCGTCAGGAGGTCCATTAGGAGGCCGTTGCTTCGAAGCTGCAAGGATAAAGAACGCATAGGTCATAACAACACAGTTTAATGTATTGTAAGAGCCTTTCTATATGTAAAATGCCCCCATAAATCTAATAGCTCTCACTGCTATAACGTTTTTTTTTTTGTTTTTTTTACATCCTTTAGAAACAATTTAGGGTGACCGTTAAAAAAGAGCTTTAACCACGCCCCATTTTTACGGGTGACTTTCCTGTAGTCGTGCTAGTTAACGATCGTTGTGTCAACATCGTTTTCCGGCCCACACCTTCAAACAACGCAGTCTGTGCAACGTTGCCTGCAAAGGGGAATGTCCCGATAACAAATGCTATCAGCCGACTCGGCTCCATGAAACTTCCCACCCCGTCTATAGCCATCCCTGTAATATCCCACGCAAATGGCGTTAGCAACCCCTTTCCCTGCACCTCCCATCGAAGGTTAAATAATCCCTCGAGTTCGTGCTATTGCGCGCTCTCGCGCTTTTTTCTCTGTGTGGCATGGCTCGTTTTGTTGTTGTTACAGGCCTTGTTTTAAACATTTTCAACTAGACCTGCAATAGAGATAAGCTGTGGCTATAATAAGGATGCCCTAGAAACGTTATAACTTGTCCGGTAAATACTACACACGGTCGCAGATACGGGATTATACGATTGACGCATGGATTGGGGCAATAGCTTTGAAACAACAGAAAGGTTCAAGAACCTGACGATCGAGCATCGACGCGCATTGAAAATAAATAAACTCTAGTCAGTGTGGACAACACCAAGAAACGGTTGGTGCTAAGGTAGCAGGTTCTCACTTCGTATTGACAACCACAATAAGAATACCGATATAGTATCTTCTTTTTTAATATCGACGTACCAAAAAGGTAAGAGGATATACGCAAAAAAAAAAAAAATGAAACATGCAAAACAGGGGACGAAGGCTAAGAAAAAAAAAAAACACAACGAGCGAAGTCAGCGCCTTATTTGTTATCTCAATTTTGTTGCTCCTGGTTCTACGTGTACTAATTGCCCAACTTTCAGCTTCATAAGTGGTGCCTATCTCTTCTATTATTTCAAGCAGGAAAGTGCACCTTGAGACAATGTTAGCACCAATTCAACATCATTTACCCGAGTAACTTTTAAAGAAATGGTGATCATCAAATTATGACATATATGTTAGTGTCCCAAATGAACACTTTGCACCGCACTAGTTGTTTTGATAATAATACAAATAATAATATTTATTTGACCCCTTGACTCTCGGGTCGAGGGGCAAAAGGTAAACGGATTTACCTGACGAGGTCCCACCACCCTATACACTGCTCAGCAGGCAAACAAAACATACTAGCAATAAACAATAGAACACAAGTAAAAACGTCAGAAAATCTGATCAAACAATGTTTCACTGTGCCTAGTAAGCACGAAACAAGCCATCTACAGAATAGTGAATTAAAAAAATCAGATCAGGAGCAAAGTACAAATTGGCAGGAGGAGCTTTCAAGAGAATAATAAAACGAATAACTGTGTTCAGAGCTGATTATACGCTATTCAACCCAATGCTTAACCAAAACGCTATAAAGAGCCTATCGCAAAATATGACGTTTCATGTTATTTTTGAAGGCAGCAAGGGAAGTAGCATTCCTCATTAATTCAAAAACACTTGGATGATCGTTCAAAAGCTGCGGTATTTTATACGCTGGAGCTTGGGAGCCATAATTTGTTCGTATTTTAAGTTTTGTGTATATTTCATTTCTTATATTGTTTTGTTTTGGGGTTGTAGATCTTACAAAACTCATTTTGGCCACTGTTGTACTCACGGCAGGGATGGGCAAAATACATGCGATTATGTATCGAAATACAAATACAAAATACTTCGTCAGAATTGTATTTAATTACAAATTTAATTACATTTAAAAAAAAAAGCATTTAAGTACAAGATACAAATAAAACCAAATGTATTTGGTCTCCTTCAAATACTTTTCCAAATACATTCCTCAAAATTTGCGTCAGCGACTTCAGGGCACCTGCAACGGGTTTCTGTGTATCTCATTTTAATTTTGCATCGTACACTCGGGAGTTAGTGTGCGAGGCTCTAGTAACGTAATAGAAATATAATCACAAAAAAATGCAATCAGCTTGGACGTAATAGGTGAAAAAGGTACAGAGCTTCAAGAAGCTTTTTTTGTCGATTACATTTTGGTATAAACCAACAAAGAACCGCGACGACCAAGACGCGCAGCACTAGCTAGAGAATTTTTTTATTGTTGCAACTCGCACCGGTTACAAAAATCTGGACGACCCGCGCATTTAGAATGTTCCAGGCAAAAACATGGATGGAAATCAGGCTGGAAAGCATCACAAGTTGTCACAGGCACTTATTTAGCCAGTCTGCCTGTGAACGTCGATTTCGTCGCTATTCTTGCTCTGGACTAGCACCGTAATCACAGTCACTAAACGTTTGTGCTTGATTGAGAGACACTGCATTCGGAGCAGAACGTAGTTTTCTTCCTGCTCTGGACAGTGACACTAAATTTGAGGGATGTATTTTCGCCCACAAAATTGTATTTAATTACAATTGTATTTGAAATACCTACGTCTTAGTATTTAATTACACACATCAGATACATTACCCAGTTTGTAATTAAATACAAATGCAAAATACACAAAGTATTTGAAATACGTATTTCAAATACTTGTATTTGAAATACTGCCCATCCCTGACTAACGGTGTATTCTTATCGCTAGTTTTAAAATAAAAAGTTAATGGATATCTAAAATTCGATATTTTGCGAAATATGGGGCTGAATGATCGTTATAGTGAAGGTTTTCGATGCAGCGCACAGCTTTTACTTGTAGGCATAACAGTCTGTCTAGATTTACTTTCGTTGTGGTTCCCCAAACTAGTAAGCAATAATGTAAATGAGATCGTGTAAGACTGTAGTAGAGTTGGCACTTGAGCCAACAGGGAAGGAGATGTTTAAGTTTATACAAGATTCCAATAGATCTAGATATGTTCGAGCGAATATGATTTATGTGATCTGCCCAGCTGAATGTTTCTTACCTAGAAATTTTAGGGAGACACTCGTTCCAATTCTGAGTTTCTAAATTGTACCGTTAAGTTACTACAGAGTTGCTGACGCTCAGGCTTGAAAATAACATATTTTATTTTGTTAATAATCAATTCTATTTCATTAGATTTGATGACAACCCTTTGATTCTAAAAAAAAAAAAGAAATTAGCGCGGGCTTGTTTACACCAACAGTTTCGCGCAGTGTAAATATTTCTTGTCCGAACAGCCCAGCACTGAAACAAAGCATGTTTCGGTGCTCGTCGGATTAAGTCACTGTCACTGTCCAGTGGAAATGGCTCAAAGGTTTGTGGCGGCGTTTAGACCCCTCTTCTGTACAGCCCTTCAATTTCCACAGACTGCAGCGGTATCGGGACATGTTAACTGGTTTCACTACTGACTTCAAGCAGTTATCGCAAGATCACTTTTATGATCGACTTAAAGGTATGCGCTTTTACGCAGGGGGGGTTTTACAAAGTGCGCCTCCAACATCGTTAATTCATTGCTGCGACGATCTCCCATATGCTACTCAAAGGTCGATGGTTATGTGTCTGTCGAACCAGGTGCCTGAAAGAGAGTTCGGGGACTTGGTTATTTACTGCAGTAAAATGTGGCAGTGCATCGAAGATGCCGACAGCCTAAACATCCACGATTAGCAAGTCTGACAACCGCAATCATCAATTGTATGTCAGCCATTTTGTGTTATCCACATTGAAAGACTACACAATTATGTGTTATCGCAAAGCCGGCTGGATTTATGGGGACAAAATCCCACCCATCTGCCGAACTACAGGATAAGAACGGCAAGAAGGTCTCGTGAGTTTCGAAGGGCAACGACGAAGGGCAACGATCGCGTGTGCTGGAGGCATCCGAAATAGACTCCTCGCGCTTGTTCAGGCGACTCACGTTGTCCGTGTATTCATCGTGTCGGCGGCTGGGGCCTTCTTCAAGTCTGGTTCGGAGTTCCAAATTGCGGATCTCACTGAGCAGCCGGTTCTGAAGTCGAGCCAGCAGATCTATTCGGTTGGGGGAAGATCTTTTGCCTCCGCAGCCCGTGAAGGCGTTGCAGAAGGGGCGCTTCTGTTCCACCAAGTAGCTGTCGTCGGCGGTGTCATCCTGTGGAGAACCAAGATGTCAAATTAGGGGAAGTGAGAATTATAGAAAGTCAATAATTCAATTATATCGCTGGAGATACTAAAGGCTGCTATACCAAACACACTGAGGTCGTGAAATGATTTTCGAAGGCAAGATCAGGCGCTTGCAGTGATGATATACTTTCGATCGCCTGTGGACGAGTTCGGCGATACTACTTCCTCTGGACAAGAACCGTAGACACGACACTAATGTGTAAGGGGGATCGAACTATGCTAAAAAAAAAAAGTGGGCTCAGAGAGACACCACCGCTTATCTTGCAGACCGGGCTCTCCTTCTGCGCCGATTTATTCGGTCGCCATTTCAGTGGGAGATGAAATAGACGAGCAGGCTCTGGATTGTTTGCGAACCGGGTAGTCGTCTGCGTTCTGTTTTCTCCATTCCTTGCAAAGGGTTCGAGTAAACAAGTCCACAGCCATTACCTTCTCAATGAAGGCTATGCCAAGCGAAACTTGTTTTCTTCTTTTTACAACTGACATGAGATCGTTTGTATGGAATCGGTACGTGAAAGGGTGATTTGCGCAGTTCGATTTATCCGTTAGAAATACTGATGGTAACGAAGAGGTTAGGAATTACAGACTGTTTCTGTCGGCAGTCTCACCTCTCGCCCAAATACCTCCCTCGCGATAAGCATGTCGGCCGGTGTACAGTGAAAGCTCATACAAGGGCGAAGAGGCGAAAACCCATCGGAGCAGGCGCACCACCTCCGGAGGTAGAGCCATCAAAAGAGACGTGTTGCTTCGTTTTTAGAGTAAGGAGGGGCAAAATGAGACATTTTGAGTTTAGCGCCATCTTTATTCGAATATTATAATTTGATTAATTTTATGCTGTTCCGACATGTGCCGGCGCTTGTCCGCTTCACTTTATAAAAAATCTGCTACATCTGGTGGAAACACGTTGGTGAAAAAAATTGCGCAGTTATTGTTCATGGGTCGACGGACCGCAAAAATGTGGGGAAATTCTGCACTTGCATTCTTCTGGAGGCGTGCAGCTGAGTTTGAAAAAGATACTGCGCCAAGAAAATATTTTAATTTATTAGTTTGTTTTATTAGGTAACTGTGGATGAAATTGTATCGCTATAGGTTTTTATTGTTATGACTATAAGTTTGTCTAAATAAGAGTATATGCAAAAGGCAAAACACCTCAATATCGTCATCAACAGGCATAAACTGTCTTTTTTATGGCGGGTTCAATGTTTTTTCCCCAGCTATAGTATTTTTTCTCGTGTTGTCTAGGATGGTCTGCACATACACAAAAAAAAAACAGCCAAGGCTTTATGGTGCGAAAATGACATGAAGAAAGCGCTTGAAAGTATGCATCAGCAGGGTCAGTCTATTGGCGCTGCAGCCATAGCCTTTGGGGTATCTAAACTAAGTGTACACTCAAAAAGCTTGCAAGGAAATTAAATGAGTGGAAAACGCGAGTGATTTGAAAAAGTGAATTCTGATCCGAACAAGGAATTCTTTCCGACCAGCAAAATAAAAAGGGTTCCGTGAGCATATTGCGTATATGGAAAAGTTCCTTCTGGGATCACGTACAAAGATCTTCAAAGGATAGTTTACACCTGCTGTGAAACAAATGAAACAGAGGAGAAAGATTAGAGAGGATGAAGGAGAGAGTCTGCAGACTCTTTGTTCACTGAATGAGTCAGCAAAGCGAAAACGTTCTGCAAACTGCGCGACGAGCGCCAACGTGACTAGCAGTGCCTGGTGTGCAAAGAAGTATGGAGTAAAACAAAGCACCGTTCTTTGTAGATCCAGTGCACGGCGTGCGACTAGTGGGCTCACAAAGATTGAGTGGGGGCCTCCGGAGTATACTTCAATTGTTCTGAGTGCGAGAACTGAGTTATCTTAATTTTTTTTACCGTGTGTCTTATTTTGCCCCGCTATACATCGTCTCGCCCTACGATGTACTAAAGGCAAAAGCTGCTGACCGCCAGATCCAATCACGAGCCACTTAGAAGTTGCGTGTTATTGCGCTTTGATGCACGTATCACTGCCCGCGTCTCGGATCACTGATGGGGATGGGCGGACAGTGGTTATAATCGAATAGCAGTGAGTGACTAAACAATTTTACATCGCAAAGAAAGCCACGACGTACAGGCTGTCGGCAGTGTCGAAGCTATAGAAATTATGCAGCGTTTTAGGGTTCGGAGCATTATTCGTCTACGCCTAATCAATGTTAGGCATGTCATAGTTTAGCGTGGAACGTGATTGGACCTGGCGGCCCGTGGTTTTGGCCTTTAGTCCATCGTAGGATGAGAGAAGGTATACACTCTTCAAAAAGCCCGTGCGTCTACTTTTTCACACAACACTCGGAGGGCCAATCACCGCAACATACGGAGGCAGCTCAGCGAATAACGATGCCGAAACATATGTTTAGACCCACGAACGCAATATGAGTTGTGACATTAAGCAATGCAAGCGTGACGTTTTGCATTGCTTAATGTCACAACTCAGACCGCGTTTTTTGGTCTAAACATATGTTTCTGCGTCGTCATTTGCTGAGCTGCCTCTGTAAGTTGCGGTGATTGGCTCTAGGAGTGTTGTGGGGGAAAGTAGACGCACGGGCTTTTTTTAGAGTGTAGCAGCCTCGTTTTGGCCCCGGGGGTCGGGGAAAAGTGAGACATTTTTGACTTCTTAGTAAAATTGTACATCTCGAGTCTAGTTTTTTTTTTTTTGATAGCAATGATAAGATACCAATGAATAGTTTCGTTTAATGTTTGCTTGATTCGCAAGTAAAAATAAAAAATACAGCATTGATTTGCAAACTTTTTGTCTGATTTTGTCCCACCTTACCTTACTAACGAGTTGTTTTCATCAGGCATGCTGCATGTGAAAGCCCCTCTAGAATTACACAATTATATATGATCCTAGACTGCTGCAAGGGCTAACGATGCACGTACTCAAAACCAACTCCGTCATTCAGTAATGGATTCGTTCTTTTGTATTTTATTTTCTTGTGGATGTATTGGCCTGTTTTGGAAACACTCTGTCAGAGCGCCTATCAAGAAGACATTTACTCTAGGCATAGAAAGAGACGTAGAAGTTTTCGTTCAATTCTAGGTCTCCACTGTCAATCGAAGATACTTGTCTTCAGTGATGAGTCATAAGTGACCGATATCTTAAACATTGTTACTAGAATTGAAATAGAACAGAGCCACAGGCTTGACCAAAAAAAAATAGAAAAAACTGCAAGATACCCAATGGACTACGAGCATAAAAATAACAAACCACAGAGAATGGGTTGCAGCACTTGAAGCTGAACTGATTGCCATGAAAGTGTCATGTGATGGAGGCTCTAACAATGTTGAAGCTTTCAGTAGAATTGTACTGGACATAGCAAAAGTAAATACACGATATGATGACGCCGAAACTGAACTACGGCTTATGAACTTGTTATTCTTTGGCCTACGGGACTCGCAGACTGAAACCTGGCATTAATCAGAGGGAACTTTTGTGGTTCTTTTGTGATAAACATCTAGGAATTCAGATTGACCCGATTAACATTGATCGGTCACATCGGCTAAAAAAATTTGTACCGAATAAAAACGACCAATTACTGTTAAATTTTTACGTTTCAAAGATGAACAAAATATCTTAATTTCCGCTTTTACGTTGAATGATTTTCTGTATGCCATGCGCGAAGACTTATCGGATTCGGTCCGCTTCGCTCAGATTAATGTGGACGGGCTCAGAGTAAAACGTTTACAATTCGATTTGATAAACTCTACGTCAACAACAAAATGCTACCGATATGATGCTTCTTCTGACTCAGTGGTGGAGCGCTAGTTAACTAAAGTTGTCTAACGACGTTCGGCCTCACCCCCTTATCCATGCAATGCGATGAAAAATCTTGGACTACAATATACGTTCACTGGTATTCGAAGAGTGCTGCCTAAACGGGAAGAACTAAGTAGTTTTATTTGTGATAACAACTTCAGCATTGTCATTTTGAGGCTGGCTGAAACCCGAAATAAATTACAGTGAAAAATTTACCAGTGACTTGCACTTTGACGTTTACCGGTGTGACAGACCCGTTCAAGGAGGAGAGGAAGTAATGATTTCGATAAAAAAAAATTATATATCATCTTTCTTGGTCGGATGTACCCTGAAATAGAGGTTGTGTTTATCTGCATCACGTCGGCCTGTAGGCAAACTTAAATCGGCCCGTGTTGTCGGGCACGAAACAGTGTTAGGGAGTGTTGTGGACACTTGTATTTTGTTTTACTTCATATTTAAAGCACCCACGCAAAAGTGCATTTCTTGTTCTTCGGTGACTAATCTTTCAAATATTGATTGGCCGAATTTGACAACTAGTTGCTCAAATAATGCGAAATAATTTCTTGATAACGGTTTGAACTTCAACCTCACTTAAGTTGTAGATGTACACACCCGCGGGGACGATACTCTTGACCTAGGTCTTACTAGCTCCCCCGAACTGATGAGAAATGTTAACTACATTTTTGGTTCAAGAGACTATCAGATATTGCTCGTCAAGATATTCGTTTCTGTCCTTGCGAAAAGCCCAACCACTAAAACGATTTGTTACTTTAACAAAGTTGGTTACAAGGCAGTAAATCGGAACTTTATTTCCTTGTTATTCCATTTTTTGTAGAAAACTTTTTTTCAAGGTAAGTGCAAGAAAATGGGTTACTTTTTAAAACAAGTTAAATAATCTAACAGAAATGTGTACCTAGTGTCACTATTCGTAGCGACGGGTATAATAACCCTTGGTATCATTAAATCTTACGATTACTAAACAATAAAAAGACGTGCCTGGTTAAAATAGCAAAACGCTTGATAACTTAGCTTGGAATGATTATTTTCTGTTCCTTAAAAACTATACCAAAAGTATCGGGTTGTCAAAACAAAACAGCTTTACTATAGACTCACCTAGAATCCTTCAAAATAATCCCCAAAAGTTTTAGAAAATATTTTCGCCCAGAGATAGCGCTCGTACTATCCAACTGAAAAATGCAAACGGAGCCGCAATTTCTGAACAAGATGGCGCTTTGGTGTTAAAAAAAAAAAATATATATATATATATATATATATATATATATATATATATATATATATATATATATATTTCTACTGTATTAGTGAATGAAAAGGGTGATGAGATTCCTAGCTTGCCCTCGCCTGGCTTTGAGCCGATGGCTCTCACAGATAGTTCTGCCTGCTGGTACACTTCTCCCTGAATCATTAAAGCTAGCTTGATCTTGTGGTTCTGACAATATTAACTCAAAACTGCTCGGAAACACAAAGAATATTTCTAGTGAAGTGCTCAAATTAATGTTTTTCTCGGTCCTTACAACAGGGTTGCCCACCATCGAACTGAAAACTAGGGAAGGTCATTCCTTCATTACGTCCAAACTTATCGGGCACATATACACTCACAATGTCTCGTACTAAGAAGCCAAACATTTTTCTCTACGGTTACCAGCACGGATTTCGCGAGAGCTACTCATGTGAGACGCAACTTTTATAATTCACTCATGAGCTACTAACCAACCTTGATTCACAGGACCAAACAGATGCTTTGTTTCTTGATTTCTCTAAGCCCAAAGGTATTCCACAGAGTTCCTTATCATCGCCTAATTTCAAACTTTCTTGCGTTGCTATTGTCCCTCTTATTCTCTCCTGGATTCTCGACTTCTTTTTTTCTCGCACACAATTCTCTGCCGCTGACGACCTCAAATCTAACTGTACGTACGCCACTTCTGGTGTCCCACAAGGATCAATGCTCGGTCCGTTACTATTACTATTTCTAATGTGTATTACGTAATTACCCACTTCCATTAATTCTAGCATCCCCATTTTTGCTCATGATTGTGTCTTATGCCGCAAAATTAGCTCATTTAACGACCATCTACGTTTTCAAAGTGACATTAAAAAAATAAACGCCTTGTGCTCTAAATGGCTTATGTCATTAAATATGTCACAATGCAAACTAGTATGCTTGACTCGCAAAAAGTAACATTCTTTTTTTGTGTATTCTCTTTGATCTTAACTAATCTCACCTGTCTCCACTTATAAATAGCTTGGCATAACTATGACTAAAAGTGTAACTTGGAATAGTCACATGGAAACCATCAGAACAGAAGCTTCGAGCCCTTTTGGATATATCAAGATGGAACCTTAAAGCCGCACGTTCCCATCTACGTAAAATGGCCTACGAAACATACGTGCGACCGAAATAACAATGTAGAGCAGCAGTTTGGATCCCTCATCAAATTTACCTTATAAATCATCTGGAGTTCATTTAGACCGCGCAGCAAGATTTATCCTCAACAATTACAACCTAACAACCAGTGTCTCCGCACTGAAACGCCAGTTAAATATTCCACATTTAATCGCACTTACATGGTAACCCAAAAGCGGAGGAAAAACGAAACAAACACAAAGCTCTAATTTTTTTTTTTTGCTTTGTGTTTTTTCTTTCCGTTTTTTCCACTTTTTGCTTTTGTTTCAAATATGTAATCGCACGCCGTAAGATATCACGTTTAACTATATTCCATAAAATTTATTATCATTGTTCATGCCTCCGTGACTTATTCCTACTTACTCCTAACATTGCATCGTCACAATTAAACCACTCGTGCCATGTTTCTCGATCTCCAGACGCTCAAAAATATTTCAACCGGTAATTTTTTTTCTCTCCAACAGACCGTCATAAACTGGAGTGGCCCTCCCTGCAACATAGTAGTAATAGGTGACCCTGTCTTCTTTTAAAATGCTTTGATTTCTCATTTGTGTTAATAGATAATTTAACAGTCTTGTGTTCACATTATTGCTTTCTGCACTGTTTCAACTTTTCTGTTCAGCACTGTTAGCTGACAACTACGTGTTTGTTTTTGTTGTTCGTGATATCTATATTTTCGGAATGTAACCCCCTTTTTTTGTGTGTGTGCGTAATGCCCCTGTATGAGGCCTTTAAAGGTATAATAAATTATTTCATGAATATAGACTCAAGCATCTGACATCTAACCCCCGTTATCCCCAAAGACATGATGATAACGAGTACAGATGATAAAAACATCGATGCCCTAAACAGGAGATCCCTGCAGGACGCTTCTCTACCGGGCGACACCTTTGAGTTGATCAGTTAGGAACACCGAGACGCGGGTGTAGACCACGCTTCCCGGCGTCTTGGGGCTTCCCTCTGATAATCAACACGTTGCTTTAAGCAGGGAACACATGAGCGATGCAAATGGTCGCCGCGTGCCAGTATCCATAGCAACCGGTGGTGGCGTCCCTACTGCACTTCCTCGCTTTAGCCGGACCATATAATGTATCAGTCACAGGTTATTTTTTTCCGTTTCGGTTCTGGGTGCAATTCATTGCCACATCTAAATATTGGTTTCGTTCTGTTTACGGCTCTCGAAAGAAAAAAAATATTTAATGGTTTTCGGTTCAAGTTCCGATTTCGGTTATTGCTCAATTTAGATAACTCTACCTTTCTCTGCTCAATCAAGATAACTGTTCCAGGCCGGCCTGTAGTATGCCGTTCTAGAAAGGTTATCTGGAGAAGATTCAAAGTCAAGCTCTCCTATCCCTAAGTTTTCTTTCTGTCGAAGGTGATGTGGGTTACGTACTTTCGAGTACGCGCTTACCTGCTTTTCTAGCGCCGCGCTAAGACAGGCTGAAAGAAGCAAGATGTACAGGGAGGACGAGATGACGGTGGACAGATCTGGCTTCATGGCCGATTCCAGTGGTCTGCACCTGCAAACAGATGGAGCGCTCATTGGGAAAAATTGCGTTTTCTCCGATCTTTCAACGTACATTATCACTTGTCCGTATAAAAAGCAAAGCGCTAGATTTTTTTTTTTTTTCGCTAGTTCTTGGGCAGTTAAAATCATACATGTTCTCTCATTTTTTTGTTTGTTTACGTTTTACGCGTAAGGAACTCTGCGGAGTCGAAGGCAGACAGCCTTTTGCCAGTTTAGCTAGATTGCTTTCCTATAGCACAAACGTCTTTTCACTTGGTTACTTTATTTCTGCTCCTTTTAAATTAATCTATTCTAGCTCCCCGCAAGTGAAATTATTTTAACTCATTACACGTTTTCTGGCGAGAGCAGCATGGTCAAAACGTACGACGCAAAAGCGAGACTCGATAACGAAGCACAAAATAATTATAACCGAAAGAACAATATGTCAGCGCCGCTGCAGGGCTTCAACGCGGGTGGTGCCTCACTCCTATCGGTGAGCGTAAGCGATCATGTAATCATAGCGACATCCAATGGCGCCCCATTCGGAAGTCACGGTATGAGTCTCGGTACGTAAACGACTGGCACCGAGATTTGCCGACCCAAAAACCTATTCTACGTATGACGATTTTGTCAACTATGACCAAAGTAAACTGTTCTCGTTTTTTCGTAAATATTGCGGTTTCTCTTTATTTCAATGTGTTCTTGTCAAACCAAGGTTCACTACTTAAGTACAAAAACAAACGTGATTGTTTTCTGTAGCCGTTTATCTGCCTCCACCCCGTTTTGACCTGTTTAACCTGGGGATCTATGTTGGACAAATGTTTCGTTTCTCCTAAAAGAAACGGAAGTGACGACATCGCGTCTGATTGGTTGAGGCTCGAATGACGAAAGTTCCCTACGAAAATGTGGGCGGAGACGGCGAATTGCCCCCACCGGAAGTGACATCACTTTGACGTATCGTTTCCTCGGTGTTTCGTCTGAAAAGGGAACGAGTCTGTCGATGGTCTCTTCGCGGTAACGAAATTGGAAACACGGCGTCTCGGAGGCAGAGCGACAGTCTTTCTATTGTTCAACTTTTTTTTTCCGTCCGGAAAGGCTCCACCGGCTGCACCGCGACACCGCGATGCCTTTGAACTACCGGAGGAAGCTTTTCGGAGGTAGTACCGTCTCACCAAGAATGTGGTCCGTTGACTGTGCGACGAACTGCGCGAGGAGCCAGAGTTGAGGCTGCGAGGTTCGTGGACGGTGATGTCTGTGGAACAGCAAGTATTGTGCGCACTTCGCTTTTACGCCACGGTGAGCAAACTGTGCGGGGAGCTTTCAGGGCATGGTGGCGAGCGAAGAGCACATAGCGAGGAATCAGGCTAGTGTCGGCATCGTTGTGCGGGCTGTGTCCCTCGCTATTGTGCAGCGTCTGGGGATCCGGCGCGGCTAGATCGACTTTCCCCAGACAACCGGCAAGAGGGACGACGTCGAGAGGGGCTTCCAACGGCTCGGCAGGATACCCGGCGTCATCGGTTGCGTCGACGGGACGATGATCGCCATCGTCGGCCCGTCAGAGAACGACCCCACCGTCACGAAGGCGGCGTATTGGTGCCGCAAACAATTCTACGCTCTGAACGTGATAGGGGTATGTACGATCACATATATACTACGTCTCACCTTAGCATGAGTGCAAGCGCGAACGGCTTGACTGGAGCACTCGCTGCACGAGCGCTCGTGCAGCCGTCGGGGCTTTATCCAAAGCAGCTAGCTCGCGCTTTTAGCTATAGATCAATGACCGTTCTGAATGGGTTTGAAAAAGAGCGTAACGCTAATACGGTGTGGATATGCCATTTTATAAATGAGAGTTGTGAATTGTTAGTACTCGTTCATCCTCCGCACAAGCGTTTGTTCGACGAAGGAAGGGAGGGTTTGTTAGCTGAAGAGCTTTCGATCTCTGTTTGTTTTCATGTCGTGTTAAGCTTTTAAGCATTAGTCCCTATCCTGCATGATAAAGTGTAAACTCTCCTTTGAAGAAAAAAAAATTGCCTAAACTATTACGTGGATCAAAGGTAGTGGCTATTTATCATATAATTTTAATCTTTGTAACGGACAGCGCTCTGTCTGTGTCCTCCTTCATTCACTCCGTCGTTTTTTTTTTGTTTTTTTTTTGCGCTGTTTTAATACTTTAAATTTGTAAATTACATAATTTATGGTGTTGTGTTGGTCAGCATGTAAATAGTGTTTGACAGGGCCCCATGACAATGAGTGCAATCAATTGTTTGTGGATTCAGTTGAATTAATGTCGACATATGTCTCACTATCGCAGGTGTGACGCCGACTGCCGGGTGATGAGCATCGATCGACCCACGGTATCCTGGGTCGTTGCACGACTCCTTTGCGTGGCGCTACTCGTGGCTCCGGAGCAACTTCGAGCAAGGCCGGCTGATAGACGATGGCAGGCTCCTGCTCGGTAAGCATACTTTATTTGTTGGTTATGTACATGATGGCTCTGCACCACTTATAAGCTACAATATCACATATACTGTTCCAAACATGAATAACTGGCATGCGCTCTGGCCATACCTGTGACACGTCTCCTTGGAAACACTCTGACGCAGCTGTCAACTACGGGGGGGGGGGGGGGGGGGGGGGGGGGTTAGGTTGCAAACAGCAGTTTTACCTGCTTAGTTGTCAACAATTTTAAAGGAATAGTACAACGAAATTTCGGTGCTTATTTTTTGGTCTATACATGTTCAAAAGAGCAGTATCACATCGGACACATCCATATCTTGTTAAAAAAGGCACGAAAAGGCATTTAAAAAAAATTAGGCAATTAGCAAAGAGCAATTTCTAGATGTCGCTAAAGCCGTTTGTAATGCCCGTCTAGGAACCTTGACAGGTGGTGATGATAACTGTCTTACCTAGAACTATACATGCTTTGAACCTGACGTCATACGGACAGCTGTACGGCGAGCACAAAAGTGGAGGGAGGAACTCCACACTCAACGGGACTCTCTTTTGTGTGTCCCAAGATGATAGAAGATTAACCCGTCGCTAAAAATTCACACAAAGCAGCTTTGGGGTTAGTTGCGGTGGCCCGATCGCTGGCGTGCTTCGACCGCTTTGGTTGCTGGAACAGCTAGGGCATCCTGACGACGTCTGCCTCACCGCAGCTTTGCTCATCCCGAGATAAACTACATCACAATTGCACCGGATGTGACGTGCTCTCAGCTGGCTGCTCTCCGAGCGCTTGCCAGTGTGGGCTGTTTATAATGAAAAATACAGCCATCAGGCTCAAAATATAAATGTGCAATTGTCATTTACGGGTATTGTGGATCATATTCAGCCTATTTCTGAACACGACGGGTATATTTCAACTGTCGTTGAAGTATTCTTTTAAAGAGAACAGCGTTAATATCTTACATTTCCTTCTCTGACTCTGCAGGTGACAGCGGCTATGCCTTGGAGCCTTGGCTCATCACCCCTGCCCCTGGATTCCACGCGACCTCCACCGCTTGCGGCCGGTTTAATAAGGCACATTCTTCGATAAGGTCCGTTGTGGAGCGCTGCATTGGGCTGTTGAAAAGCAGATTCCAGTGTCTGCAAAGGCATCGGACTCTGTATTATCATCCAACAACAGCCACCGTCATTATATCGGCGTGTGCAGTGCTCCACAATATCTGCCTTTCATCAAGAGAGCCAGAATCGGAGCCAGACTGTGACCCTGACAAGCCAAGGTTGGAGTTTGGGCCAAGCTCGGAGGGGTCAGTCGCGGATGACGAGAGGCTGGCTCCTGCCCACCCTCGGGTCAGCCTCTCGGACAGGGGCAGGGCTCTGAGGCAGCGCCTTGTTGCGCAGTTCGGAACCCGCCACGGCCGTGCCTCCCTGGAGCCCCACGGAAGCCATGATGGCAGTTGCGCCCACCAGGGACACCACCAGCGTTAAGGAGTCCGTCGCCACAACGGAGGTCCCGCCCATCAGGGACGCCACCGACGACAGCGAACCCCTCATCGTCCTCACCTTGACTGACGCCCTCGCCACCAAAGAAGCCCCCCCCCCCCCCCCTCCCCCCCCGTGGCAGCATGTGCTTCAGTTGTTGCTCCACAGTCATGGCCGTCCATAAGCTCCACAGTGTCAACTCCAACGCTTTGCGCAGTTCATCGCACAACCACCGTGTTACCTTTACGGACATGTAGAACTGCCTCCGAAAAGCTATTCGGTGCATCACGGTGATGTTGATAGAGCCTTTTTTTAATTTGCAAGCAGGGTGCATAAGATGCGTGGGACAATAACAGAAGGTTTTGTAGGGTTATTTAGCTAGCTAACGGGGCATCTGGCTCGCCCTTGTAGGAAACGGAGAACTCAATGAGGCTACTGGTGAGACCTGTTTTGCTTCTTTTACTGCAATATATTGTTTGTATCGGGTTTGGACATTGATTCATTTTCTCTACACTTCCATTGCCCTGCTCCATTTTACAATCTATTATGGCTACCACAGAGCCAAGTGTATTACTCGATAATCGCATATTGGATTTGTGTCTGTTTGAATGTATAAAGAAGACAACAAGCAGTTTGTCTTTGAAAGTGCTTTCTTTTTTTTATAACAATGCCGTAACGTGAAAAATAAACATGTTTGAAAACACAGGTTGCAATACTTTCTTTAAAATGAAATTGAGCATGGACTAGTAAACACCATATAAATTCTTTGTCATTATCCAGGCTATATCACAGACATTATTTCACACTTCACTTAATTCAGCACACTGCCATTTCGTTTGTGTTTTGTCACACATGGAAGCATGGCAGATTCCATAGTAGAGGAATATTGAGATCAACAATGATATAAGAAAACAAACAAAAAACACAGGGACACAGACGAAGGAAACAGGACAAGACACACTCTCAACTGAAGTTTATTGGAAATTCAACTTCAGTTGAGAGTGCACCTTGTGCTGTTTCCCTTCGGCCGCGTCCCTGTGTTTTTTTTTTTTTTCGTCGCTTTTCTGCTTGCAATGAACGAACTGGCCGAAATCTCCACTTTATTACGATATAAGAAAAATGGCAAACCTGGAGGCCAGTTTCAGGCGGGTGGCAAGTTGTGGCTAGAGTGCAGGCCTCTTGGTTTCAAATAAAGAAAACCCGGGAGCGCCCAGGGCCGAATCCTCGCCCACCAGCGTCAAAATACGTGAGTATGATGACGCCAGTGAGCGCACCCGGGCGCCTCCGCCCCTTGTTTGCCTGCGGCTAAAGGAAGTAATTCAAAAGCTTGGTCCACACTATGAGTAGACTACGCAAATTACCTCGCCTGTTTCGCCACCTCCGTAGCCTGCGCCCGCGCCTTCGACACTCGCATGGCCCAGTAGCGTTTCCAACCTTCCGGCTCCTTCCTTGGAGGCCCGAGGAAGTTGAGCCGGGAGGTTAGCTCGTTCCAGAGACGAACTTTGTCGTCTCTGGACAGCGCCGGGCTCAGCTCAGTTGCGCCGCGTACCAGAGAGGCCACATCCTCCCGTTTCTTGAGCAGTCATGAGCGCCAGTAATTTGAACTAGGCGCTCATCCGCGTCCCGCATGTTGTTCTAACCTTTTATGCGAGTTTACTCCATCTAATATTTTCTGGAACCGCTACAAAATCAGCAGTTCATTTCAATAGAACACGTGTATTTTTTTAGTTTGACAAGTTTCTTTAAAAAAGAGCCGATGTGAAGGTCGCCGCCGCAAGGAATTGGCTGCCATCGCTTGACTAAAAGCAGAAAATGTCTTTCCGGTTGCCGGAGAAACGGACGCTAGCGTAGGGACTAGGTTCCAGATAGGTACCGCCAGGAAAGCGTAGGTACGGCAGGGGGACAGCGTAGCTACTTCCGCTCTTCGGTGGTTGGCTCTTGACGCCTCTCAAGTGAGTGACAGACGCCAATCTTGCCATGTCGTCACGGCGTCAAAGAGGGCGGTTTCGCGGTGTGCGCCGTTGCTTGGTTACGCGTCTCCCGCCGCTACGTCACTTCTGTTTCTAGTTTCTCGAAAGTCCAACATAGGTCCCCAGAATGCGATTGAACGGCTATCTTGCCGTTCGAAACAGCTCAGCTTGTCACAAATCACAATTCAGTGCTCACACAGCCAGGACCTCATGCGTTATTTTACAATATACTGGGATATAACCTAGCTACTTTTTTATAACTCTAGCTGCAACTATATAAACATGAAAAAGCTAAGCTGTGTTTGTAACTTAATTACATTTAAACTCATAGGACTATAATAGTAGTAGATCAATTCCTTTCACCAGTAATGCTGTCTTTTTTATCCAAAATCCTTAGATGCAATAGGCGCTTTTGGTTTTTTAATTATCCTTATATTTATTTATTTATATTTTTTAAACAAATGTAGAATATCGCCATGGACGTTTTTTTTATTTTTTTTATACTGCTCTAAGATAGCTTTGTTATGATTAATTCCGGGCAGCGAACGGAAGGTACAACGATTTGCTGCACTACAGCACTGCTGGCGACCTAAAAGACGGGAGCCGCTTTGGCCGTACAACTGGACAGGAGCGCTGAGTCAGCGTTCGATAAGGTGCTCAGACACTACCTAGATGGAGACAGAAACAAGCTAATTCCATCAATTTAACGCTAACACGGAAGCAAATACATCCGACTACAATCGGTGACAGGTTAAAGACCCAGTAGATGATGATAATTTATGATAGACGATGAAGTGTTATCAAAAGCAGAAAGCTCACACTCGAGGCGGAGCATCTACGTGGGTTCTAACTCCTTAGCCTGTCACTGACTTTAGTTCGGTAATTGCACTTCCTCGCCATTTGCGATTTCGAACTGGTTTTAGAGAAGAAAAGTTGGGGCTTCAATCCACGCTGTGAAGGTAGTTGGAGAGCGAAGTTGTGGTATATCACCTGCAATGATTGGCCACTGCACTATAGATCTATTTCACAAGGGCGCCGCCATCTTGAATTGTCTTCACTTCCAGTATGGGCAAAAACAGTGTTTAGCCGTCGCCACGCCAAAGAATGCATTTAGGATATAAGCGTAACCGCCACACATTTTCGTTTTGTCTCCCCTCTATTGCTTTACTCTTTGCAGGATGAAATGTTTTATTATGTTTTCGTCGTCCATACCGGACATGCCTACCAGGTGACTGGGGACGGGAGTAAGCGAAAAAGAGCTATAGACCCTTTTTATGGCAAACGCCACCAGCTGGTGCTTCAGTCTTTGACGTCCCAGAGAGCTTTTGGTTTATACAACGAATGAACAAAGGCCATCTTAACACCGCTGCTTGAAATGTAGATGAAACGTTTAATTACAAATTATCCAGGTGAACGTCAAAAGAACGAAGGAGTGCGAGATACGTTAAAATGTTTCGAGTATTCTTGTAAACAAACTTGCCTCCTCCGAGATGTAATATTGTACAACTGAAGGCCCTCGTTAAATCTCCAACTTTATTGTCCGTGTAGCATTTATGCTTTCTAGCACTGGCGACATCAGCAAGCTCAACAGGCTTGCAAAGGCGGTGCGACCGGAAGTCGCTTGGTACACAAGCGGCAGTTCATGCTTGCAAAGAGCAGAATGGTTTATACCAAATGATTGTCAAAAGAAACGTAAATGCACTGTACCAAAACCTTTTTTTATATATGAAAGACTTCGTACGGCTGCCGTTGCCGCGGCAGCTTATACGACCGCCATCTTTACCGAGAAACGCATGCGGGGCTATACTCCGTTTCACGATAACTTGGCGAATTGTGGAGGCTGTGGCCCCCGCGACCCAATAAGGGCGCCGGAGCAAGGCACGTGATAACGCTCCATGGTCGAGGCCACCGGGGCCTCCTTACCCCTACAGTAACAGAGCCCTCCGCGACAAAAGTAGTTCTAGGCTTCCTTTTCTTTTAACGACAGTTGAACTCGCGTGATTCCATCTATAAAGAAAATAGATGAAGATAATCACAAATTTAATCGCAATAAATAATAACAATAAAACTCACAATAAATAATCACAAATTGATGAGTTTCAATTATATTTAAACCAAAAAAGTTACGTCACATCCGTATCCGCTCGATTTTTTTTCCTTGTAGCACTTTGACCGTTGGCAATCACCGGCGATCGCAGCCGTGTAGTGGGCCGTTTCCGATCAAAACATCGCACTGCATGTGCCCTGGCATTAGCACCCGTCACAGATTCGCGGCTAAATTGAGCTTATGGTTGTCTCATGAACTGTTCCCGAAGTGCTGGCTATTCTAGCGGACGGATATGTTGCTCCTGTGGAAGTTCATTCGAAATTGGTTGGTTTCGGAGCAGACGACCCTTGGCTATCAGACGACAGCCGGTTCCTCCGGGTCTCGCGCCTCGCATTTGGCGTAGTGACACAAATGCTCCCGGGACGTCGGGTCACGTGTCGCGCTCTGACGCTCTTATTGGGTCGCGGTGCCCTAGCCTCAACAGTTTGTTAAGTTATCGTGAAACGGAGTATAGTGACGTCACACCGCACTTGGTACTCTGTCGTTGCCGCGGCAGCTTATGCAACAGCAATCTTAACCGAGAAACGCATGCGGGGAGCGCTACGTGCTTCGCATTGCTCGCGCCCGCCTTATCATATATCATGTGGTTTTGAATTGTTTTGTGGTTTTCTTTTTGAAACAAGTGTCAAAACCACATGATAAATGATAAGGCGCGCGCGAACGGTGATAAGGTGCGCGCGATGGCTTTCTGTCGACTACCGTTCTGTCGACGGGCACAAAAAAATCCGACTAACGAGTCTTATACAACTTCGCTGCAAAAAAAAACAAATAGAAAAAAAAAAACAAGAATGTTTTAATTAGGAGGAACCTGTGTGACATCCCAAAAAATTTCTGGAAGGAGTACTAAACTTTTATCTGTTTTGTCTTCTGTTGTTATTCACGCTAAAATTCGCGCTTATTAATCCCTCCTCACCTATACTTCTTCGTTCTGTGTCTCGTAGGAGCGCCCTTTGTACGCAAAATCAAGATGTGAGACTGGCAATTGCCTAGCTATAAGAGCATGGTTGAACGAAAGTACAGAATTCCTCAGTGAGCATGAAACGTATACAACTACGAAAGCAGGAATGTAACTGTAATGAATAATAGGATACTGTAGAAATACAATACATATGAAGTGCTAAGAAAGATTCGGAAAGGGGATAGGGTGCGTATTCTAACTTTTGGAAATGAAGTCCCATTCAGAAAATCGGAAGTCCAAGTGAGGCTAGAAATGAAGTAGCTCGGGATAAGTAGGTTGGCCCTGGAAGCACACGGCGAAACTCGGAACCAGGCGTTAGTACAATGAGCCTTGGGATGGAAATCATTCGGAGGCGGGAAAAATAGTAGCATTATAAAATTTGATAATCGAATGAGGGAAATGAATGATGTGTGGTAGGCACGAAGAATTCTTAGCTATTTGTACATGAGGAGTATCAACCCAAAATGGAGAAAGTGAACTAGAAAACTTACAGCAACAGGTTTGCCCAACATTGGGGGACAGACCAGAAAATATCAGTTGAGTTAAAGCTACAGAGAAGAATATGCGAGAAACAGGTACGTATAGCCTTGGAGACGTACATATTGTTCAAGACAGACATTACTCGAGAAGCTATCTATGACAATTCTACGGTGAGCTATTTCTTGTTCCAGGCCAAGACGGGAGTGTTGCGTACTAAGATGTACATTGTTAGATAAAGATTGACACAGTATGTGGGACGTGTGGAGAGGAATATGAGATGGTTGAGCGCTTGATACCTTGTAATGGGGAGGTCCCTGCAGTTGTCGAAGGCGTGACAGTTTTAGAGAAGACACTGCGGTTTAAGAGCTACGATAGAAAAGGATGTCAAGAGTGTAGAGACAAATAAGCAGAGGCTATATGACTGGAGGAAGAAGTTCAGATAAGGATAAATAATCGTGTTTTTTTTTTGTTTTTTTTTTTTGTTGTGGCGACCTCCATGGCGGTAGGTGCACGCACCTACCTGGTTTCAAGGAGGCGCTTCCGTCACAGGATCGGATTTTTTTCTTTTTGAAAAGCTTATCTTTAATATAACTAGTGGCAGTTAAGACTAAAAACAATTGCTACGTGGCGCAAGCCGCCACCTGATTAAGTGATGGATGAAGAAAGAATAAACAATTAAAAGAGGGACAACACAACCACATCTTTCAACTAGCAACAGACGAGTAAACTTTCAACAGCGAGCATCCGACTATACCCAGTAGGCTTCATTCATTCATCCATGACTTAAACCAACACGCTCTTCTACCAAGCATACCTGATCAAGTGGTTTAACCAAATCCATTATTAAAGCATTCAATAGTTTGAGGGGGGGGGGGGGGGGGGGGCTTCTCTCTCCACCTACGCAATCCCTTACTCTCGTGTGATCGTGTTTTCGCCCCAGCCAGCGCTGCTATCGGGTGATAGGTGCACCCACTCTTCTAATCTGACCACTCTCGGGGAAGAATTCACATGCGTCTGTGCCACGCTTGTTGCCCTGTGCAAGGTGTTAGAGTGGAAAATTAAATTGTGGACCTTTACAAAAACCCTAAATTCGGTAGCTTATGTGGCAACTGAAAACAGTAATTAAAGAACACACTTAAAATTTGAAATTCGAGAAGGGAAATTCGAGATCCGCACAGAAAAACAAAAGAAACCTGAGCGCCCACCCGCGCTATGTTTCTGGCGACTGACCGGTCCCGGGTACAAAGGAATACCGTTTTGGAGATTTTTTATCTTCTCTTTCGCTGTTAATGCGGCAGAATACGCGACGCTGGAGACAATACGGGCATTTGGAAAGTACCTTTCCCGTAGAATTATCTTTTCCTCTCCCGCATACGTTGTTAAACTTTCCGTTTCAGTGAGGAAATTTGAATCGAAAGGTTGAAAGCATTGTTGGGACCGTGTTTAACGGCCATGGCTTGCATGCAAAGAAGGAGCTATTGGGTACAGTTCTCAACAGTCAGGAAGAGAGCACGCTAATCTAACTCTATATGCCTTAGGCACCAAGAAGTTGCACTGTATCTTGATGTATCACAAAACTTGAGGTCTATAGGACTTTCGAGACCCGGCTGCAGTATGGGTCGGGGATTCCTCACGCATTAGCTAGTATGACAAATTGAACCTTGTTGGTATGTTCGAGAAATACGATTGGAAGTGAAATACCCGCTATTCTTGTTAGCCTATACATTGTCAATGTATAGCACTCCACTTGATTCAGAAAAAAACAAACAAAAAACGATAATGAGTGAGAACAAAAAATGGGATCACTAGCGCTGGTCAACTGGTCGATTAGCCTATAGATTACTCGATTAATACGTTAACCATGATCCATTCTTTAACCGGTCAATAGGTAAAATTTTGACGAACCAAAATAAAAAAATAAAAAATTAAACGCTTTCACAACGCATCCGCAGACGAGAACACCTGTATAGAGGGCAACTTTTTGGGTGAAATTTTAACCTAAAGTAAACTGCATGGGCAAGATTTGTAACTCCAAAGATGTGAAGAAAGTTACGCGTGTTCCGGCCACTTCAATGCCATGCGAGTGTTCGTTTAGCGCAGAAGAGACGATTGTGAACAATCAGAAGAGGTCGCTCTTGACGGCGGAATATCAACGAAACTCATTGCTTCATGCAGATGAAATAATAGTCTGTAAGTGTGAATGTCTTTAAACCCGTCTCATCTACAGACTGAGGTTGATGCGTTAGCAAAATTGTATATTGCGTCGTTTATAACATTATCAGCAGGCGAAAAAAAACAGGAATAATTTTGAATTTTAAAGATATTATTCAGGGAAATGAACGAGACCGATTATTCGATTAATTAATCGATTAAAGGGGATGATTAATCGGCTTAAAATTTTAATCGACGCGCAGCCCTTGTGATCACTGAGCAATGTTTGTTCGTCTGTATTTTCAAGCTACTGCTCCTGCTAGTGCTAGGTGACAAAAGGAAAGCTTTCTCTGACCTTTCTAGCCTTGCTAGCCAGCCCTAGCCCTACACTCTTAATTTTTATGAAGGTGAACACCACCCAGATTCAGATTCCTTACCGCAATGCCTGTGGGCAGTTCTTAGCAGGCCATTGCCGTTCTGACCAGTGCGGACTTTGGCACTCCCCTGAGTGACACTTCACCAGTGTCTGCCGTTCCGAGAAATTGTTCGTGGCACGTAACAAGGTCGTACCTTAACCTTCTTATCGATGTAGAGTGCGTATCCGGTCATTGGACACATAAAGTCTGGCACTGCTGCACAGCTCTTAATGTCAAAAGTAAATTGGGTGTTAGATGTTTAGAGACAGCTTGTTAATGTGCCATAGTATGGTGACACTGGTTCACGGTGTAAATAAGAAATTTAGCCAATGTGTTACGGTTGCTAGCCACTTGGACTGTTTAACGTGCGTCACATAGTAATGATTACACGAACTCACGCTGATACGATGATCATCCAGATCGAAACGGGCAGGGACTGGGATTCAGTTGAAGATGGGTGCTACTCAACGTGCACGAAGCTTCGTCGTACGATCACCCCGGCACCAATCTCCACCCCATGATGTACAAAAGTTATAAATGATGTTATGAAAAGCTATCCAATGAATCATTTACAAATATAGATGATTCGCCGTCGTTATGAATTAAACATGCAAATTAAATTCTTCTCGCCCATCGCACCGAAATTGGTAAATTGCGAATACCGTGGACATTCACGGGTTGTAAGCAACTTGTGTGTTTCCTTCTTTTTCAATGCCGTTTAATCCGCTTGGAATTGAGCCTCTTTCTACGTATTCCACACTTATTCCTCGTGCTGTTTCTATTTTTAGCCTCCCCCAAATATAACCCCGTTGAGGGTAATGCAATTGTAAAAAAAAAATACATCTAATAAAATATATACATGACGAATGCAACTTTTCACTGTAGTTTGATGAGCCGTACAACCTGTTTTCCTCACCTCTGTCATTGATCGGTGGTGTAAAAAATCCTTAATGAATGGCCCTATTTGTCCAACAGTTTAAGTAACGACCATTACCACTTCTATCGACGCAGGCGGTAATTGGAGCAACGGAAACAATTCCCCCACGCCGATGCCCCAGGCTGGTAAATGCAAATTGTTTGCTCAAAGGCTTTGATTTCTGGTCAAACAGGCTTTGACGGGGAATGCCGTGACACGTCTTAGTCTGTTTAGCATTTACCACGACCTCATCTTGACCTGGCTCGTTCGCGGAGTCATTTGTAGAGCTGGATTTAAAACCGGCCGCGCGGTTTTGCTTGAGCACCGAACACACACGACGAAAGCACTTCGCGATATTTGTTTCGGGCACGTCAGAAGAAAAATTGGCTGACTTTCGAGGCAGAAACATCAAATTTTAATTAGCATTTGGACCGTGTCGACAGTAATGTGCTGCTTTAAGAATCGACTGTACATAGTTCACCCGCTGGCTTGTTTCTACAGAGTTCTGTCGTGCGTCAGATAGCTTATCTCCGGCTTTAATTCCACCTTAAAAGGGGGATGTGTATATGTGTATATCTTGTCTGCTTTTCTTTCTTGTTATAAATATTTTATTGATTGCTTAAGGGGCGTAGAAATCATGTCAGCAAAAGTGGTGTTGCAATGCAGTTCGTCTGAGTTATTTCTCTTTTCGATCAAACTCTGCAAAATGTCTTTAATACGGAATCTTTTTTTATATTTCTTATGAAACATGTTTATAGTCGAATCTTTAAAGCTGTAATGATGCTGAATTAGAGATGACTGGTTCGTAGGTATTTCCAAATCCCTTGGGTCGGAAGGACGTTTCCTGTGCACATGAAGGCAAGCTCACTTTAAGAAGGGCAAAAGAGCTGCGATGTGCGTATGTTAAAAGCAGCAGACGAACATACAAAAACCGAGATGTCAAAAACAACGCTATTTGTGTCCTTTGCTTTGAGGGATGTTTGTAGCAAGTTGTCGGCGAACGCACTTCGAGGGTTACGAACACTTCTAGGCCTGTTTCCACTTCTGATGCTTTCGACTTTGACAATGAAACAAAAGCCTATAAAAACATATTCCCATTAACTTACGAGTTGCAAAACCTCAAAGAAGAGGAAAAAAAAGTGTTTTGTTTTATACACGTAGACTCCAATGAAAACTGAGATTGAAGTTATCCAGTGCTCCTAGAAATAGTCCTTGGATATCGCCCACTTTTTTTAATTGCAATCACTGCGTCCACGGGAATGTCAGACAAAGCTTTGGCTTCGTCTGTCGCTACATCCTAAAGCATAGCCGCTTACTACGATTATGCTTATTTTTGGTGAATTTATTAAATTATTATTACCTTTAGTTTTATGGGAGGCACCTACTTAATCGGAAATAAAGTAAAATTACTCGATTTCGATAACAAATTTTAAATAGAACCGATTGCGGACCGATTGAACCGTGATCTTGGGGCACGGTAATGGTTTGCTAAAAGGCCTCAATTAGCTGCGGTAAAGCATTGTTATGTGTACGGGGATGAGTAGCGTAAGTCGCTAAACATGTTTTCAGGCGCTCACCCGCACCATGTTGGAAAAACTTTCCCGAAAAAAACTGGCCCCGTAATGAATAGCCCCTGAAAGAATTGTCCCAAGTGACAGTAGGAAAAAAAGGGTCGCAAAGGACAAGGAAAACATATTCATCGTGAAACCCATTTTGGAATTGGAGATAATAACCTCGCAAATTTTTCGAACACAATAATTGAATTCTGATTTGAAGTTCTGTCATTTGTTTCTTTTTGTGTCTAAAAAAAGAAAAAACAGGGAGGAGCGCTTTTAACACACCGGCGTGGACATTTTCAGTACACGCAAAAACGTTAGAATCCTGTGGTAATGCCGACAGCACGCAGAAGGTCCTTTATTGATGTCATACCAGCGACACACTCCTTTGCTCCTCTTTTTGGGAGGAGCGCTGACTCGGTCCTGGGCCATCTTCGTGGCTATACGGCCGGTTCCCCTGACCGTAAGGCGTCGATGGCCTTCCACACTGTTGGAAGCTCATGGCTGTGACGGACAATGCTTTCCATACCATGTATTCCGCGCTTCACGCCAGTGTTTCAAAGTGCGTCCCCTTGTTTGTTTTTATTACAAAAAAAAAAATACAGCACTTCAAACCAAAACGCAATTACTGTGTTGGGGAAACATTGCGAGGTTAATACCTCCCATTGCAAAATGCGTTCCGCGTAAATAATGTTTTTCTTACCCCCTGGGACTATATATTTTCCTACTTGCAACTTGGGACCATTCTTTTGGGGTCGTATTTTCCGGGGCCGTTTATTCCGGGGCCCTTTATTCCGGGGACATTTTATTCCGGGTACATTCTTTTTTTTTTTCTCTTTTTTTTTTTTTCGGAACCCCTCGCAACCATAACAGTTCTGTCAGAACGATTGACTGAAACGCCCAAATTCGTTTTCTTTTTTTCATACGTTTATTTGCTCGGTGTCTCAAAGTCTGGTTTCTAAGGTAGAAGTGTCCGTAGAAACCACAATGAACTAAAACATATTTGAATTCACCCCATAAGATGAGCAACACGGTGTAGTTGTAACAGCGCGTAACAACGAGGACTATAAAAAGAACACACAACACAGGACGAGCGCTGGCTCAATTTAACGTCCACCAACTAGCCCAGCTTTCTACTTTGTTATCATGACATTAGTGCTACGGGACACATTCTTCCGCCTCCCCCCCACCTTTATCCAGAAATAAAAAGAAACAAAAAGAAAAGGTAATTTGTGCCTTTAAGGGGCCCTGCAATCATATTTCAGCGTCTACCTTTTTTTTTGCGATTTCCACGTCTCTTGGGGTTCGGGCAAGCCAGCGGGCACGGAGAAAGTAACTAAATATCAGTGCATCATATAGTAACCGAACGACGCGGAAACCTCCTCCACCTACGGGGGCGACGCGCGGGGCCGAAAGTGCGCGAAATGTGATGTCTTTGGTCCTGGGCTTACTACTGGTCAGAGTCACTAAAAGCTTCTTTTTAGTCGAAATAGAAAATATAAGTGGCGCGAGCCGGTTCAACGATTTATAAAAGTAGTTCTCGTTTAATATTTTAGATTAAAAAAAATGCAGTTTATAGAGTACGGAAACACCAAAATGACCCGTCGACATGCCCGCCACCAAGCGGTGGAATAGGCGGCGCGTACTAGAAAGGTGTAGTGGGATCAGGCACCGACGTGCGGCGAGCGTAGAAAGGTCCCGGATGTAAGTGGCGGCGCTGCAGTCGAGGATCCCACCGGTTCTGAGTGTTCCGAAGGCCTTCGGCGAGCAGCTTTGGCTTGCGGTTTGGCCCTTTGGCGGTATGGCAGCGCGAAGTGGCTCCCGTTCTGAACTGATCTTTACCCCGTGTTTTCTGTCGTTTGTGGCCAATGAAGTGTCATGCCGAATTTGTGTCTAATCGTGCAGCAAATGCAATGCGAGCCGCCCTGGCTGCCCGCTTCATCCAGCCTATTCAGTAGATACTTTAGTGGCGCCCTCTCGAGCCGTCGACACGGAGTGCGGCAGCCGTGAGCGCTCGCTGAGCTCACTACCACTCCTCTAGTTCACGGCCACTCAAGCGACCAAGGACGTCATGAAGGAGGTTATTTCTTGCTTGTTTTTGTAATTTTAATTTGCCTATAGCCTTTAAAATAAAGCGAAATTCGAGAAAAGAAAAGTTTCATTAAGTTACTACGTTCAGTGCGCTCAGGCTCGGTGCAAATTAAAAACCAGTAAAAAAGTCCTTGCAGGGCCCCTTTAAGAATGAAAATTGGCTCTTCCACTCTGCAGCTTTGTTCTGTGTCTGTGGTTCTTTCACGTTAGATTGTTGCATTCATTACACCGTAGTCACTGACAGCAGAAGAAACGCAGGGCTTGGCCTCTTAGGTTCACGCCTGTTGTTTCGTGATCGGTCACTGGGCGTTCTTATCGGCTGACGCCGTACTCTGATTGGCTGCGGAGCGATGATAAGGTGTTCGGGACTCGCAGCAACCTGCGTTTCTGATACCGACAGTGACCACGTCACCAACTTCTGGAGATGCTCTTTCGGCGTTATTACTTATCCCCATGCTCCTCTTGTATTAAATAACGATGTTGACTGAGCGATGGTTTGATTAGCTCGACATAACCATCGCTCCTTTCCTCCTCTCGCGCACGAAAAAAGAGAAAAAGGAATGACACCATTCGATTGGTTTAACGGGTGCCGCCGTGCGCGCCGGATGTGCGAGCTTGTGACGTCATCCAATATAGTTCAAAGACACGCCGCCAGGCACAAATCATATCGAATGTTAGATTTCGCGCGGAGCTAGTATTAAGTGACTGGCTGCACATAATCATGTAGATTTGAGAAAGAAAAAAAAAATATCGCGCGAGCATTGCTGTAACAACAGATTTCAGCCGTCTAAAATCAAAAATTAAATCCCATATTTAGAAAAAAAAAAAGACGTTTCCGGTTGTTAGATTAAAAAAAAAAGATTAAAAAAGTGTCGCCCGAGTTTTTAGTTTCGGGCTTTGAAAACTGCAAGATTGCGAACGAAAGAAGCAAATTATGCGTATCGGCAAATAAAATATATTCAACGCTTACGGGGCGTGTTAGTTGGCTCGTTTATCCAATATCTCCTTTTTTTCTTTTTTTTCAGTGGGACATTTTTATTAAATCTTCAATGGCCCTTGGTTGAAATGATGTATGGGTGTCACGCAATGCTGACAGGTTATATTTGAGGAATCGCAGCGGTAACGCGTTATTTGTTTCCGGCGCCACAAGAAGTCGGGCCAAGATTTATTGCAACGTCCGATTTTTTTTTTCTTTAGGGACATTTTACCTTTGTTTGAATGAAGAAAACAACTTCGGATTGTGAAAGTCCGCCCTACGTAGGTACAGACTTGCTCGTTTGCTTTCTGAACGAAGCCACAATTTTCTAGTTGCATAATTGGCCCAAAACCACCTTGCTTCTATGATTCGTAGCTAGAAACGAGAAGTTGTAATTAATTATAGTGCAATTAAATGTAAAGGTGCAAGCGAGCTGGACAAGAATGACGAAAATAATCCCCGAAGAAGGGGAACAAGAGGTACAAAGGACAAACACAAATCGTCGTTCGCTCTATCATGCCGTGAATAGAGATGCTGCAAACTTCTTTCGAACCTCGGGTTTGAAGATCGAACCAAGGGGTGCAAAAGGTTCGACAACGTTTCGAAATGTCGAAAGCTTACGCCAAAAATTGGAAGATTTTTGAGCTTTAGAATTTTCGGCGCAAAGAAATTCGGTTATTTTTCAGGCTCTAGAAGTTTTCGCACTACGACATTGGACAATTTTCGAACAAAAGTTTGACGAATTCCTGAACAGAAGTTCGACAAAATTCGAACCAAGTTTACCTCTAAAGGGTTAAGGCAACACATATAAAGAATACAAGATGTGATTTTTTGCAGTGGGGGAATGCACTGGAGCTTCATTTAGCCGATCATGGGGTCGCCTCGGCCATGTACCTTCTTCATCCGGATTCCGCACAGAGACTCGCCCGCGCCCAACTCGGAAGGCTGCTCCGAGGTAACCGGCGGGCCAACAAACCCCTGGTCTGCAGGCTTGAAATTCAACCGAGGCTCTTCGCTGGGGTGTCATGACCCCCGATTTCCTCGAGTAAGCGGGCGCGCGCGTAGCGCGACGCTGACACGTCGACGCGCTGCGGGCGTTGGATCGCGTACTCGTTATCGTTTGGAACCATGGCTGCATTTTAGAGCTGCCAAGGTGTTCACTCATCGAAGTAGAAAAGTTCCAGACACCGGCAATATGGTGATCCCAATGACGACCGGTCATGACCCGGGTCTCTAATCTGGACGCGAGGCGGAGAAAGTCGACGAGGAATTCGGTGGCCATGACTGGCCGGCTCCGCGCTTGGCCTTGGCACCGGCCATTGACGTAGGTCGGACTGCTCGCCGACGTTTTCGCCAAGTGTCCATAAAACCCCTCATGAGCTGTTTTTTTTTTTTTTTCTTATTTTTTTTTTTTTTTTTTTTATTGGGGGCTGGCGAACTTCTTAGTTTAGTTTGGTTGCCTTCTCCTCAACCTTGAGCTGTATCGGGTGCTGTGCCTGCGTCCAGTGTTTTCTCCATCATACGGGTCATCCCACCGAAAATAAACGTCCAGAGAAACTAATATTGCTTCCATTTAAGATTCGTCATCATTTAAATCCGCCATTACCGAACATTTTTTTCATCCTACACTTGTTTAATGTTTTGTATTTTTACTGCATATTGTACCACTGTTGAGGTATTTACTCCATGTACCCACCCCCTTTCTAGTGCCCCATGGGCCCTGAGGCTATTCAGAATAAATAAACGTTTTCGGGAAGCCTGGATTTCCGAAAGCGGTAATTTATTTATTTTGTTTAGTTGTCCCATGCCAGCATCACATTTAAGCGACGTTTAACTGGACTGCTACTACTTAAAAAAAAAAAAAAGATAGAAGGTACGTTTTCAGGGCTGATCGATGAACCGTTCAACCAGTTCAGCTCTTGTTTCATGAGTTGCGATAGATAACATGTAATACAGGTGGTGCCGTCAGTACCACGGTACTTAAGACGAAGTAATTACGGCATAAAAGAAACGTGCAACGTCTTCAGTAAAATCATGTAGCACATTTCGCGATTTGTCTTTTAGATGAATCCGTAAAATCTTTATTCGAAACTGCGGGGCTCGATCTCCGTCTGTGAAATTCGAAGACTTTGAACTTCAATTCGACCTTTTCGACCTTGTACAATGAAAAAATTTGAACATCCTCGAATTTTTAGAACCTAAAATTTCAAAGAAATTAGAAATATTCATTATTATGATGCAATTAAATGCAAAGGTGCAAGCGAGCTGGAAAAGGATGACGAAAATAATCCCTAGAGAAAGGGAACAAGAGGGACAAAGGGACAAGAGGGACTCTTGTTCCCCTTCTCCAGGGTTTATTTTCGTCATTAGAAATATTCCAATTTTTCGAACTTTTATTTGTCAAAAATTCGAACTCCTCGAACTCAAACTTTGAGAAACCTTGATATGTCCGTTTTTTGTTTTTTTTAGTTCGAATTTTACCGGGTTTGAAAGTGAAAAAAATTTGTAAAACCTTTCGAACTGAAACTTCGGGAGGTTCGGGACATCTCTAACCGTGAACACCGAAATACCGCTTAGAATTAATACTTGACGTTCATAACCTACGAAACACTCGTCGAAGTGGTGCTATAGAGAGCTCTTATCCTTTCTCGCCGTTTGGCACAGCCTGAGAAGGTAGAGGCGCGCCAGTTCTAGCAGAATGCTGTCGTGGAAAATTTGTGTTAACGCCCCATCAGCTCAGGGTTGACTAGTAAGACGGACTATGCAACGCCAGTGCGAAAAGGAGTAATTTCAGTTTATCACTCGGCGTGGCCCTACGTTAAATGGAACTAAACGTTTTCTGCTCGTTTTATATCCCTACACAGAATACCCTATCAGATGGTTGTCACTCTAACTTAAACATCTGCTTTGATGAGAGACTGATTCACGAACAGTTAAATGAAATTTTATGCTCCTTGTTTCAATCTAACTTGGATGGCGCTAGAGCTGCAGTCCCCGTGAGTTAGTAAGAACGCCCGAGTAAGGCACGTGACAGCGCTTCGGGGGTACGTTCCGGCAGTTCCTGGGCGTGTCATTCGTTCCTACGCTCCAATTGGGTCACGAAGACCGTAGCTTTCACCGTTCTCAAGTTTGGCGCTGCCATCATGGGCGCTGCCATCTTGGAATCACGTGATGCGGCCGCCATTAGCTTGCTTCAACTCGTCGCTCCGCTCTCCCCTCCACGCCTTGGCGGATCTGTTGTATTAATGTTTTTCGTCCTATTTCACCGCGTTTTCTTTGCTTTACACCGCAAAGTGTCATTCGGTACTTATATGCACCACCTGATTGCGTTAAATCGTTATGTGCTCAACTTCTATAGGGCTGGGCAATTGATCGGTTAACCAACCGATTAATCGATTAACGCTTTAATCGCGATTAATATTTTTAACCGGTTAACCGGTAAACTTTTTACAAAACGAGAAAGTAAAAAGTAAACGGTTTCACCACGCAGTACGAAAACGAAAACACCTGAATGAAGGGCGAACTTTATGTAATTTTTTAACCTACAGTAAAGTGGGCAAGATTCGTAACTCCTGGGAAGTGTAGAAGGCAACACGTGTCCCGACCACTTCAACGCCGCTCGAGTGTCTGCTTAGCGCAGCAGAGACTAGTGTGAACAATCAAAAGAGGTGGCCGGATAATATCAACGAACCTCTTTGCCTCATGCAGATGAACTGCATATATTCTCTGCGTGGGAGTACCTTTGTACTGTTCTTAGCTACACATCAAGGTGGGTTTCATAATAAAAAATTGTATACTCTGCCCTTTAGGTTACCTCATATTCAGCAAATGCATGAACAGAAAAAAAGATTAATTCTGACTGAAAAATTATTATGTATAAAATTAATGAGACCGATTAATCGACTAATTAATCGATTAAAGGGTGGCGATTAATCGGGATGAAACTTTTAATCGACGTCCTGCAGTTAACTTTGTAGCAAGGTTTTGACTAGTTTCACCGTCGGCTGATACATGTGAGGATATATGAGGCACGGGAATCAACGCTAGCACTGAGGCACATTGAGTATTTAGTTGACTCTAAGATAGCACGAGGCTTTAAAGGCAAATTAATTGTGATCATTTCGGTTTGCTTACTACGGCGGAACATTGGCAATACGCGAGGGAAGGTGACAAGAAGTCAGCGCACGGATCCCACTGTGTTTCCAGAAAACCTCGTCCTTTGTATTCTAACAGGCCAAAAACAGTGGCTTTTGATTGTAGCTCGTGAGGAAGATAGGCAACGAACGTTTAAATGGCATTTCATCTGATGCTAGGAATAATGGAACGTCAACATCCCGTGATATGTTTGCCCATACTATCACACCTACATGTGTTCGGCGTCTTTAATCGATTTTGCGTTATAAACTTTCGCTTGATCGGTTTATTTATGAAGTTCAAGAAACTGTATTCCGTGCTCGGTCCCGTGTCTGCAGTTTTTCAAGTGATGTAATGATTTCTTAAGATAAACAGTTTAATTTATTTTATTTACAAAAAAAAAATTGAGCTTCCCGCGTAAGAAACTGTCACAAACAGTCTGAGTGCCTGGGGACCGCAATCTGAGACGCCGACAAAAAGCCGTCTACATGAAAATCACTCGAGTGCAGCGTTGCCCATGGCGAAAATAGATTTGCTTTCAGTGGCTGGCAACGCAGAAATCTACGAAGTGATCTGTTCTAACAATTAAAGATCTGTCGACACAGGTTCATGAAGTGGCGCTTGGCGTTTAACTTCACTCAAACTTGCCGAGTCAACTTCTCTCGCACCCTTTTTATTGTTAGGCAGATACTATGGATAACAAATGACAGGCCTAATTTGTCGGGCTTGTCATTTCTCTCACCTCTTGAGCACGCCATAAGCGAATATTCATATAACAAGTAGTTTATTGCCTTCGGCCAATATTGTGAACTGCTGTGAATGAGGTCTTTAGCAGTGCCGATAATGAAAGAATTGCCGTGCTCAGCCTAGGTCGGACAATAGATATAATTCTCGAGTATCGCATTTCTTTAAAGAAAACCGGTCAAGACACTATCTTTTCATAGCTTATCCGCGTCATTATAGGAGACTTTGACAGTCTGCGAAGTTCACAAAAGTTGGTGGGAACAAATAGAGCCATAGAGTTGCGATTCCATCAGTTCGTCGCGTTTCAGCGCATTCGCTATGCATTCATGGATTATGCATTTTAATTAGTTTATTTTTAAAACTAGTGTGATCGGGTACTACCGTAGACTATTTTAATCCTCCCTGTGCACCAGTGCAGTCGTTTCGTCGCCAAACCTAACCGAAAGTAACGATAAATGTAATCAAATTTATCGAAGGTGTTCGTGAAAATGTCCGTAATTGAGGCTCGAAATCACTTCGTGGTTCTCAATGTGGACAAGCACTCCCATTTCATTAGTTGTGTGCTATAACGGACATATTGGCGAACCACAAAATTAAGCTAAAGCAACATAACCCAGCAACACAGCCGCGTGCACGTTCAAACAGAAACAAACCAAACTGATGCAACCTAATGGCGGCGTTGAGTCAGCGTCCTCTATCCGCCGGTCAGTCAACTACTGAAATTAAAAGGTCTATATACTTACTCCCTTCTACGCGGACCCCAATTTGCGTCTAAAAGACGCATCGTCATCACCCACGAGGGACAACACGAGGGAGTCCTCGTGTTTTGACGTTGACGGCAGCTTTCGGTTCGACCACAACCCTCTTTTGCCTCCGCATTTTATCGCTGTGTCCCCCCTGACGCCACCAGAAACTGTCCAAGCTAAGTGCGGCCTCGAGTTTGCTTCACAAAACGGGCCTAATTGAATTGGGAGCGCGCTGGCGCACTCACAGCTGAGCACCGCAAATTCTGACGACGCCTTTGCGGACCTGAGCTCGCTGCTGTTGTGGCTTTCACGAGATGCGGCAGATTTTGTCGGCGCGTTTTGAGTGGTCTTGGCGTAGCGACAAACACTCCCCGTGGCCTTTTTTGCGCGGTGCATTGTGCGGTGTGGGTGCGCCGTACTCGGTGAGGGCGCGACGGTCGAACGCCCATTGTGGCCGGATTCGCGCTCTGGGAATGCATGTCGACATTCTCCGGGCAGCAGATGCCCGCTTTCCTACTTCTACTACGGACGAAAGTGCACGCGTACGTCTTGATCGTTTTATTTCATTTTGTGCTCTCTTTTCAGACACCTCAAGTGTCCGTTTGAACAGTGATGTCGACTTCGTTGGCATGCGGGTTTATCTGCGCGTATCTTAGGAATTCAAAATACAAAACTATCTCATAAATAAGAAAAAAACGAACTGTGCAGATTTTTCACACAAAACGCCAAAGCTGCGTGGTTCCACCATAAATGAGGGAGTAGTTCTTTGAAAATTCTGCACGGGAATGTTAGTTGCACCACGTAATGTCAAACGAGAGTGCCGAGTTCCACGTTTACACTGGTTTGAGCTGCTTCCTTTTCATCCACGACCTTTAGTAGAATGCCGGCGTGCATTTTGTCGAGCGACTTTCCTGAAAATGTTCTGTGTTTCTTCTGAATTGTTTGGATTAAAAAGCGCGGGAATGCGAACCCTGCGGGTATTGTGCCTCGAGACCGAAACCAGACTTCTGCAAGTGTTTTTCTTCCCAGGATTGCCTGACAGGCACACACATTTTGCCTAAAGCGACGACTGACCCCTAAGTGAGAGCAAATTCACGGAACGAGAATTCAGAAAATTTGCTTGTTCTACTGAAAAGCCGTTGCAAGTTCGTACGGGAGTGTGCTGACTTCATGAATCTAGTAACTTTGTACAGCGTCGATAGGTGGTCCCCACAACATGTTGCGCCTTTGGAGAGTCCTATATAAATAATTATGGTGTTTTTGTAAGTAATCAGCATTTGATTAGCTATTTAAGTAAACAATAAACATTTTAATAACACATTTTATTTTCGGTCAGGGAATTTTAAAATGATGGATCGCTTTTACTTGCTACCGCGTTCGACACTGTGCAAGCCTTTGGCAGTATCAAACATACTGTTACCAACACGCTTGTTTTGTACTTAACTTTTGACAGTGCTCGCACGAGTTAAGCTTTCTTTCAAATATAGCTTCTCCTATTTGTCCATTTCGTAAAATCTATCATAGCATGATATTCCTCAACCCAGTGCACAGCTCATAATCTCACCATTGCTAGTTTCAGCACGTTGATCATCGTCACAAAGTCGGTGTCCAGTTTTAATACTCTAATTCATTTTTTGCATCATTCATTCCTAGAACTTCTATTGGCTTTGTTTCATCCTAAGTCCAGACGCAGCCGACGCTACGAGCTGATGGGATCAATCAGACATCAAAAGCGCAATACCGTCACAGTGTCTATCATGTTTCTTTACGTATTCTATTATCGCTGAACCAATCTTTTTTTTTTTTTACATTTCGGGATATCATCTTAGATGAACGAAACATATTTTCAGTAGCATTCGGGCTTTGCTCGGATGTTTCCCCACTCAGCAACTAGATGTCGAGAGTAACGTAATATACACGAGGAGCAGGTCAAGCGTCCGCAAACATTAGAAGAATAAAAGAGCAAAGGTTTATGGTGCGTACATAACACCCACATCTATAAAATCAGGGAAATAGCTAATGATCGGTCCCAATTGATTTCTGCCATTGCCTTTGACAGACAACTTTTCACGCTGCCTTTTCAAAATTTCGATGGCAGAACATGTTGCCAATGTTGCAAAAAAGTGTGCTAGATAAACTCTCTAAGAAAACAACAATAGACACACGTGAATGTACAAACGTAAATGTGAACAGGTTGCAGTGATTTTTCTTCCGTTAGGAAAAAAACCATCGATTAGCTTTGTTTGATCCGTTTCACCGTCAGTGTATCGCAAAGTGCATGACTCATTCAATACGTTCCAGCAAGCTCTACCTAGATTCGACTTCACACTATGGCCCAGGCCTTCATACAGGATAAAAATTCTCCTTTCTCGCCAAATGTTCTGACATCGAAAAAGTCGGTCCACCAAAGCCTAACTAGACTTCGTTGAAAGCCTGAGCTTTCGCGACAATTTAATTAGTAGGAGCCGCTTTCTTTGCGAGTTAGTTCCGGAACGGCACCAAGCGCAGCCCACAACACGTCCTCGCAACAGACTATGGTGCCCTTTCTTCACGACCATAATAGGCCGTTGCTCAAACAACTCCCCGTGCCATAGCCTCGTACAGGCGGTACAGCTCCGTAAAGAAAACGAACGGAATGTGTGGAAAGCTTCAAACAAGCGGTGCCGGGCGCCTCTGGTGCAAACGAGCGTGTTCGAGACAAGCTTTATTTTTTTTATTTGAAAGCAAGCTCACTGGATTTAATTACGCAATGTATATAGACGCATCCTTCGGTTGCTCGCTAATTGGTCAGAAATCTTCACTCTGCCAGGTGCCGCAAACCTTTGAAATGGGTCGTGCATTCACGCAGCTGTTAAGCCCGCTTTCTTTTTTTTTTTTTTTTTTTTTGCAATTGGCGTTGCAATAGCGTTCATTCAGAATACACTATAAAGCCACGCAGCGTAGAATAAAGTTTCGTGTTCGTTTTGTAGTTTGTTTTCGAGAGAAAATGGGAGCGGAAGACTTAGAAGAGTACCTCAATGCTGCATGAAACTTGTGTTGTTTAGCAACAATTTTCCCGAAACAGCCATGAACTTTGCATTGAAGGCTTTAGATTTGACGTGAACGTCCATGAATGCAATGGATTGTGTTGCTCTTCAGCGGGCTAAAAACGTGTGTTTTCTTTGACATATTTTTGCCTAATAGAAGGAGACGTCGCACATCTTCTGGAAGAGCAGCGATCATCGACGGTCACTCGTTGCCTTTCATACCCGACAAGACTGTCCAGCGTTAATCATACCCTGGTCCTTGATTCTTGAACAATACTAATGTTGGCGTCTCCCGGAACTCATGTGTGCCGAACGTTTTAAATGTGGATGTGAAAGATGCCCAGACGAAGCCACAGCGCTAACGTCCATGAAACGTGCCCTTCTTTGACAACTGTCAAACTATGCCAAGTGCACCAGCCTATGTTCTGGTTCAAAAAACCTGCAAGACAACGTTTTTTTTAAACTCTTTAGAAAGAGATATTATTATTTGGTGTCAAAGTTATGCAGTATTCAGTTAGAACGCTGTTATGTGCAGCCATATTTATTTTCAAATTAGGGGTAACTTGACATGCATTTCTGTTCGTCTGCTAGCCACGGCCTGCTATTGATCTTGAACACAGGCTTTGTCCACCAAACCAAGAAAGGTGTTCGTAAGGTTGCAACAAGTGGCACTAAAAATAGCACGTAGATTTATTGGCATAAATTCTGAAAAAAAAAAAGAAAAGAAAAGAATAGGTTTGTTAAGGAAGACAGTGAGGTCGCTCCAAACTGCTTGCCTGAACAGATGCTCCCTAACAAGAGGTCAAATACAGAAAGCGCTAGCTCTGTGCTGTATTGTCTTCCTTGTTCCCGTTTTTCTGAGGCGGTTTCATCTGAATGAACATAAACCAACTAGCCCAATAAGCCATTTTGTTACAGAAACCGGCAGGGTTGATGGAATATGGCTGCACACTGGTCTCCACGTTCGAACTCGTCCTAACAATGGATGGTACAGCAAGTTCCTCGAAGGCGATGTGGTTCGCATAAACGGGAGTATTCGCTTGTTAAAGATGCAAGCCATCGCTGCCTGCCGAAGTGGAGTCAGTCAGCGACTAAATATGGTAGTGATCGTCTCGGTAATAGGAGGTGACCTCAGGCACTGCAGCGTCCATTAAGTATGGTCATTGACTCACCGTAATGCTCATAGAACGTTCTGTCATTTATCGTATTCCATAAGTACACTACCAGGGTGATTGGAAATTGGGTTGACACCATAAACACACGACGACGGAAGAGCGAGCCTTCCGATGCGAAACCGACGATAACCTATCCCAAAGGCTCTGCTCTACTTTAAGAAATGCCTGCCGTTCAGTTCTTTCATATTGCTAATATTTTCTTTTTTCAACTTTCAAAGACAGGCCTTTAAAAAAAAAGAGCGTTTCAAAGAAAGAAAGCGCTTTTCAAAGGTAGGCACTTTCTGAGGAAAAAACTTATTTTTACCTTTTAGAATTATTTCTTTACAAAAATATTCAACTTGCTACCAGTTTGCCTCAATTTCAGACTGTTTTATGAGCTTAACCATTAAGATCTATGATATAAAACAACAATCAGTGTGGAGCTTCAGTTATATCCTGCTCCAAACATGTCAAAAATACAAAAATGTATGATTTGACTTTTTCAAATTTTTTTTGTACATTTTGTTTTGGTTATTCATGACGTTGACACTCATCGCATTTAAATATTGTTTGACGTTTTTTTTTTTTGTATTGTATTTTTAGAAAACAAGTTAAGTAAGCCTCCTTTTTCCTTTCCTTTTTTGGTCCAACTTTTTAAAGAACATTCACTTTGAGTTGATTAAGGTCGATTTCCTCAAATAAGCCAATATTAATATTTTTCTTACTTTTTTTTTTTTGAGGATCGCCCATATAAGGCACAGAGTCACTGGATATAACTATTGGTTAATATTATTCTGATCCGTTCACGGCACAACCAGTTACATAAGCCGCCTTTTTACTTGACTCGCTGTCTTTGGCTATGGGATGGTGGCTTCACAGCAACGAGCTTGGGGGGCTCAAAAATAAGAGTTCGCAAAATCTATTTTACCATGACGTATTCATTGATGTATCTTTCTCGCAATGTAAGTTGTAACCAGAAAACATCCCCGGGCCCTAGGTAGCTTCAAGTACTTCGGCTCAATTAGGCGAAGTACTTGAAGTACTCGGCTAATATCACAGACCGTGGCAAGCAAATTTTGATGCTTCGAACCTTACCCAGGAGGGCGATTTCTTTATTACAATATTCGCTGAAGTGTGACGTGACAGCGATAAATTTATAAAATTCAGTTAACACTGATTAATCATCAATGCAGCGGGTTAGCACGTGTGCCGTGGTCGTGCGCCTTTTGCGCACGTCAGATTGAGTAAACAACCATGACAACTTTTGTTTTAGATAAATTACGCCAAATTTAAATATTATTAGGTAAGCCACTACAAAAAAAGAAATTGTAGAGCCCATCCACTTCTCGTGAAGATGGAGGGCCAGCGCCCAAGTCTCTTTATCAGCATCGCGGAAGCGAAAGAAAAGAAGGTGAGATCGGAGGCGTTCTGCCCTCAGCCTCGTCACAGCGCACTCTTAGCTGAGATAAGTCGGTGACCGTAGATGATAACAGCGGATCAGGACCTCACTATCTAACATTCCCAAGGAAGGCTGCTTCACGCGGGTTGCCCCCTCTTTTTATTTATACTGGCCACGACCAATCGGAACGAAGGAGCGCCGTTTAAACGAGTTTTTTTGTTAACATCCATGGACGCAGTTTTACAGCGAAGCTGTTATGTGCTAGGATAAGAAAACAAAATGAGTCCATGGATGTTAACAAAAAAAAAAAACTCCCGTTTAAGCGGTGCTCCTTCGTTCCGATTGGTCGTGGCTAGGATAAATAAAAAGAGAGACCAAGCCCCGTGAGTCAGCCTTCCTTGGCATTATTAGATAGGGAGGTCCTGATCCCTTGTTATCATCTACACTCTAAAAAACGTCTGTGCGTCTACTTTGCCGCACACCACTCGGAGAGCCAATCAGCGCAACTTACGGAGGTAGCTCAGCGAATGACGATGCCGAAACGTATGTTTAGACCAAAAAACGCAGTCTGAGTGTTGTGACATTAAGCAATGAAGCATGACGTTTTGCATTGCTTAATGTCACAACTCAGTTTGCGTTTTTTTTGGTCTAAACAGATGTTTCGGTATTGCCATTCGCTGAGCTGCCTCCGTAAGTTGCGGTGATTGGCTCTCCGAGTGTTGTGCGGGAAAGTAGACTTACATACATTTTTTAGAGTGTACGGTCACCGACTTATCTCAGCTAAGAGTGCGCTGTGACCAGGCTGAGGGCAGAACCGCTCCGATCTAACCTTCTTCTCTTTCGCTTCCGCGATGCTGATAAAGAGACTTAGGCTCAATCGGAAAAAACTGTCCTCGAGGTGCGCCTCGAAAATTTGGGTTTAGAACCTGCCCATAGGTGACCGTAAGGCAATGATCACTTTAGTCACTAAGAATTAAATAAAGACAATTAAAAACTAAGTCGTGTAAAGTGTTATTATTGCAATCAAACGTAAATCATATAGATGTCGTATAGTTGTCGTAATGTTTTCGTAAAGATAACAGCTGGGCTGGTCCTCCATCTTCACGTGAAGTGGATGGGCTCTGCAATTTTTTCCAGCCCCTAGCACATAACAGCTTTGCTCTAAAAAGAAAAAAAAGTTATCTGTCAAAGGAGATGTAATACGAATACGATATCATAGGAGATCCTCTACTTGCTGCTGACGGAACCCCTACGCCACGCCACCGCGCGCTCCTCCTAGGCCAAGCGCAGCATCACGTCACAGCGCCGTCTCTCTATGTGCGCAGCAGGTTCAAAGCTGACGTCACCTGGTCACAAACCTGTTCAATGTGCGATATATATACTGGTACATATACTTATATCCCTTTTTTACGTTGAAGTTTTGCTGTACATTATAGTCACTGACGCTTAAATACGCGCACGACGTAGACTGTCGTGAACATCTTCTTATCGCACATCTCAGCCGATGAGATTAAGGTATCAGCGAATAATAACGCCGAAGAGCGAATCACGAAGGAAAAAGCGTGGACGTATAAGGCCGTTTTAGAATAACGCACGCAATTTCAGCTTACGCTAGCGCAAAATTTAGCGCTTACGTTCGCGCGCAACACGCCACAGAGTTTTCGAAAAGCGTTTTTCCGCCGCGACTATAAAGCCCGAGCATCTCGCGCTTGCAAAGCCACCAAGATACAGTAACCATTTTTATTTCACACACAAAATGCTGTAACCTAAAAAAAAAAAAAAATGTTTTTTTTTTTTTTCAGAGCAACGTTTTTGATTTGTTTAAATATGAGAATGCGACGGGAGCGGTCGACCGGCGCGTGCCTTTTTGCGTTTCCTCGGCGCCTTTGCATACCTTCGCCTAGAAACACTCGCGCGTCGCAAGCAGCAAATTTCCGCCGATCGTTGCCCACCCTACACTGGGTCTTCCAAACCATTTGTGACGTGCACCTCCCATAGGAGTGCAATGTCGTCCTGTGTTGAAAATCGCAGTTGCAAGGATATGCCGCCGACGTCGCGCTCACGACGCCGCCAATGCGGCCGCAGCGGCGGCATGGTGCACCTGGAACGCGTCTCTGACTGGAGTGTTTACCGCGCCCCAAAGAGAAGTGCTTCCTCGATTTCCGCCTGATGACGTCATAGAACTGTCATGATGTCGCCGGTCGCGATCCAGGCAGTGTCCCAGCAGCGGTGCTGTATGTGGCAGACGCCTGCTCTGCTGCGGGTCGCTCTTCACCTGAACAGTCCACGGAAGCTTCGGAAGCCTGGAGTTGGGACGCCGCGACGATAGCGACACTCGTGTTCTCTCGTGCTTTTTTTCCGGTACTTCTAGGGCCAACCGCCAGGATCGCGACATCCGACAGCATGACACTCCGGCTTTTGTGACGTCATTTGCTGCCACTTCGGGACCACTTTCGGTGAATGGGCGGGGTGGGACGTTAAACACACCGGTCGGAGACGCGCTCCGGGCACCCTAGCCGTGGTCCTGGGTGGGAGCCGCCATATTCTAAGTGTGCTCGTCTTGGCTTTGACCAACTTCCCATCACGAATCCTCCTTGGAGAAGCGCAAAGACTCTTTGCGTATACGCGTATACGCACGCTATTTACAATAAAAAAAAAGCGTACGCTAAACTAGCGCCCGCAGGGCGGAAACTGCGGTTAGCATTCGTCACATGCGCAGTGGCGACGAGGCTATTCCTTGCGTATACGCAAAGCCCTTTTACGTCGCTATTTTAAAACTTCCTACTATGCCATTCCCTGCGTTTCTTCAATTGTCAGCGATTATAGTAAGTTTATTTTCCCTTACAGCCGTAGCATTTATTCGTGATTATTGTTGACTGCAACAAGGCAGAGTGGCTTAGAGCGATAAAGTGGTATCCCGTTCACAAGACAAAAGTTACCCCCCCCCCCCCCCCCCACCCCTGGCTGCCGCCATGCTGTACAATTTTGACCACTAGACACGTGACCGTACCAAATCCTGAGGCTTTTGCGCAAAACTGAACCGAGATTCGTAATGCGATCGTTGTAAAAAAAAAAAAAAAAAAAAAAAAATATATATATATATTATATATATATATATATATATATATATATATATATATATATATATATATATATATATATATATATATATATATATATATATACATTTTTTTATAGTGTTAGCCCCAGAGATCAGTGTCTACCTCTGATACAAAAAAATAATAGAAAATACCGCACCACGGCTGGCGGCATCTAGCGGAGGCATATCGAAGCTGCCCGAGGTTTTGTCGTAAAAGCACATTTTGGACTTAAAAACAAACGAAACATAACTTATCTCGTCGGTACTGTTAATGAAGATCGGTAAACAATTATTTGTGCACGGTACTTCGTCAAAACCTAGACGTAAAACTATAAGGTCACTTGTCTAGTGGTCAAAAATGTGCAACATGGCGGCGGCCGGGTAAGGCTCACATTCAGCTGCCAGCTTATCGCTCTAAGCCCCTCTATCTCGTTGGTTGACTGCCACAGGGGACAACACGAGTGTATGTCGTACACTTGTTCCAAAAGGGATTTTGGCGAGATCGAAAAGCAGTCACAGGACGAAACGAGGTGTCACTTCCATCGAATGTGTGCACTTTCTAATCTGAACAGCTACATTCCGTTTCACTTTATGTTCGACCGCAGCCGAGGCTGCGATATAATAGAGCCAATCAAACATCACCAAAAGCGCATCATCATGGCGCTCAGCTTCTTTGTGCGTTTTGTCCGAATAGTGTCAATTTTGGCCACCGCGACGAAAACACACGTTACAATAAACTCTCCCAATTTGTAGCCGTAACTAACACCGTCCAAACTTATTTTGTCCAATTTAAGCTTAGTACGATTCATGATGTGCGTGGCATGCATTTTCCCACTTTTCTTGTTCTGCTTACTTAGTGGCGTTTTTGTGATGCGCGAAACTAGCGCAGACTGTAGAAAACCTTTGACCTTTCGGCCACAATGACAGGAGAAGTTTGTGCAACCCTGTTTTATGAAATATTGCCACGAGCGTATACGGTCCATCTCAGCGCGCAGTGCGCCTCCCTGCGTGTCTGCCATACGCCTAGTCTTTTCCGTCGAAGCCTTCCCGTCTTATTTTATTTGAAAACTTTTTTGAAGATCCGAATCTTTTGAAAAATTGCCCTCCAGCTTCAGCCACGAGCTGGCAGATTTTTCTCAATGCTGAGACCATCAAAAAATAGTACAAGGGTCGAATAAACGAATACATATTCAAAACTAGGAAACGCCTCGGTTCAGTGAGGGCATGTGCAGACAGGGATAGGAACTGACAAAATAAATAATGCGAATGCGTAGCGTTGAGGGGCCCGTGACGTGCAAGAGGGAAGGTGACTGTTTATACGAAGATGGGTGGACTGCCCACCCCGAATGGAAACGACCAAACAAACGAATAAGTCTACACAGTGTACGGGGCACAGCGAATGCTGTTTTACATCGGGATCGTTCCGTATGGATGCGTTTTTAAGTGACGTCGCGCGACTCATAAAGCTGGCCGTGCTTTTCCTCTTTGCTATGTGGAGCGCGGACGGAATGATATGTCATTTCGTATTTTGTTGTCATTGTCCGATAAAGCATCCGGCGCTGCGCATGTGCATGTGTGCGAGGGTTACTCATGTTTCTCGATTGGAGTGAATGGTTGTGGGCCCGCAGGCTACGCGCTGGGAAGTTCGCTCCGCCAGACTTGGTTTACACTCAGAAAGACGACGAACGGGAAATTGGTTTTGAAATGTCCTTTTCACCGCCAAGGCGACGCGGTTCTTTTGCCGTTGGCTGAAAAGATGCTAGGCACGAACGAAATCGAAGGAGAGTCGAAGACAGCGGTGTGAAGTCTTTGCTGTCAGCCGGTCTCACCGGTGCTTTCTGTCGTGCTCTAAAGGCCGATGAACCGCGTGCTCGATGTTTCTTAAAAAACTAGAAGTCGATTGCAAACGCCGTTTGCATCTCGTTGAGAGCTCTAGTTCTGGACACAAGTTTTTTCGCTTTTTTTAATTTTATTCATTTAGCTGTTTGACATTTTCCTTCATAAGCGTCTATGCCTGTCCATGCTTCTTTCCACAACTTCGATCGATAGCTTCTAAGTAAAGAACCTCTTCTCTTCTCTTTTTTTTTTTGCGTTACGGGGATAGCTTTTTTAGTACAGTTGGCAACTGTAGTAGGTGTAGATATAGGGACACACCTCTGTATTGTACTAATTCTAAAACTTCTTTTTTTTCTACAGGTTAATTACGCATGCTTGTTCGGAAAATTTGTCGTTTCCTCGTAACTAAATTTTGTGTAGTTGAAGAGCCATTCTCACGCCAGAGCCATTCTCCTACGTGCCCCACTAAGCTGCATGCAGTTTGTAAATTTTCAAAAATTGTATCGCATGGTTAGAGAAAAGCAGCTAAAGAATTATAGCTCGTATATTATACATCATTATTTGCGATTACACTCAAATTTTTCTGCACACTTTATTCAAAAATAAACATATTAAAGCAGTGAGTTTCTACGATAGCAAATTCTTTTCATCATGATTAAGAAATCTCAGTTATACCAAATAATCGACTGCAGTGAGTTCCCAGTCTTCAAATAATGTATGGCAGAGTACCTTTTCAACAATCAGAAACAGCGTACCAATAGTAATGTCGAGCAATACTTCTTGTGGCTGCCTTCTCCGTTCAGAAGGACCGATAAACAGCCGACACTGCCACATCATTGCAATCTTCTAAAGAAGATTGCATGATCGCTTTTGCCGTCTGAACGGCGAAACCGTCCATGCGTTCCTTGGGAAGGAGCTACACGACACTGTGCCTGTCAAGAGTGATAGTTGTGCACGGGCGACTTTCCCTAACGGTGCCGAGAGACACAAAGTTGGCAGCGTTTTGTGAGAACTGTTTCTCGTTCTCTCTCGTTCTTCTTCAGTTCTAGTTTTCTAAACTCCACAACTCCCATGCCCCACGTACACAACCCCTACATCATGAACACGGGTACTTCTCAAAAGCAGACACAAAACCTAGGGCACACAAATATGTCCTGTAGTATTTAGAAATGTTTGCTGCGTGCAATGAAAGGGAACCAATAAAAAATATGTAGCGATGATGACATACCGCAGCTGTGTGTCGACGTTCCAAGACGCCTGCTTCAGCCTTTAATCGACGCAAAGCAGAAATTACTAGAAATACAATGTAGAATTTATTTATTTTTTCGTACCGTTACAGTCTGAGATAGTTCCCGACGAAGCCACAAAGATTATTAAGGGCCTCTGCGGGAAGCTTACACGTGGAAGAGATCAAACTCCTCCAAGCTTCAGAATGGTGCAAAACTTGGTTCGAAGCATAGGCGTAGATTTCGGGGGGGCATCGGGGCTCGTGCCCCCCCTGGTGAGCAGCGGGGGGGGGGGGGGGGGCGGGGGGGAAGAAAGAGGAGGGGCAGAGCCCCCCCCCCCCCCCCCCCCCCCCCCCCCCCGGGCCCGGGCCTCGATCCTTACCGAGACGCTGCTTACGTGCCATGTAACGAGCGTCTAGTAGTGGCATGTAAAGAAAATAACGCCCACGTTGCCTTTATTGACAAAATACATGGAAAATGGAATCCCAGCGTGCTTTCGTTAACTTCAATCTCCAGTTCTGGCGAAAAGGTAACGCGCAGCCCCCCTCTTCGGGAAAATGGAAAGTCTACGCCGCTGGTTCGAAGACAGGTTGGTACACAAATTCTGCACCAAAGGGGCACCTAATTGCATCGCCGGAGCCGCCTCGTGGGCGTCGTAAGCCAAGTTTCGCTTCACTGATTGTTGACTTTCTCGAAAGCAGGGCTGAAGGACGATTGGTAACCGCTGTCGATTGACCCTTGAGGAGTCTGCTGATTCTACTTTGATCGATCGTGGCTCCAGCTGGCTCACGTTGAAAGGGAGCTGCCCCGAGAGCTTGTCACTGGTCCCGGATGATTAACTCGTTCGGAATACGCACGGTGTCTATGCAAACGGCGGGATTTACGCAACGCACCGTGTTCGAGAACATGATTAATTTGAGTCGATAATGTACCTAGGCGGCTCGGATGGGGAATGAACGGAAGGGCAGGGGGCAACTCGAGGTTTGAGTAAGGAGGTCGTGGACCTGACGCCGTGTTTTCTGCGAGGGTTGGTTCTCGGTTTCCTCACGTTGCCTGGTATACCTTCGACTATGCATATGCTATAAACGCTATATAATAGGGCTCCATGACTGTGCTCTTACGGCGTTCACGCTGATTATGCACGAAATCATTTATGAGTTTCAGAAGGCATCTAATAAAAATACTCACGAATCTGTCGTTAGGCAGCAAGTATTATAAACGATTATTTTACGCCTCCACAGGAACTCTCATATGCTCGAAGCGATTATTTCACGAGATAATAAGTACCTAAAACTGCAACTGCATCCCCATATTTATTTATTAATAACAAAGTGAGGATTATTACTAAACAAGTATCAAATTGATTATTTGACAATGAACTACTATATTAACGTTCTTTTTACACACGGTGAAAACCCTATCATTGGAGAAAACACAAAGGCGAATAACAATGTGTAACGTCACAAACGCAGCTACTTTCATGTAATAAAAAACACACGCAGGTATCCAAAATAAAAAAAAGAGAAGACAACCTAATGTATTCCTTAAAATGTATTCTACGCTCAACCTATGACTGAAGACGCTCGGTTCAAATAAAAAATGATAATCTCGCTTTATATTATAGGAGTGTAGCAATTGGTGCGTAAGCTGCATAGAAATATTAGAAACATACAGCTTATCCTTTGGTATTCAGAACTCTGCCTAAAATACTGTAAACCTACAAACCCTAACATGATTTAAGGGCACACAAAATAACATAAATCTGGTTTAAAAAAATAAAAAAATACCTTTTTTGTAGACATGTTTTCGAAATGTTGCTCGTGAGCAACTCCGGGCATTTGCAGCCCTGGTTAACGTCGAACGACTGAAAGCAGTTACGACCTGGGAGAAGACACAGGTGCATATCGAATTTCTCGCGGTAGAAAAAGGTGTTATACTTCGTTTCAGCTTCGGTCCAGACGCAGCCGATGCTACAAGCGCGAGCATGTGGCCCAGAACAGTGCTTGCACAGCACGAGCGCGCGTGCTTGGCAGGGAAGCTGAAAGCCCGGAGCTCGCGCTTGTAGCTTTGACTGCGTCTGGACCGAAGCTGAAACGAAGTATAGTGGATTTTGCCATATCTGTGCCCGCTTTCCCTCTCGCACTGATTCGAGGCAGTGGTGCACGCCGTCCTAGCTCAGATTCGCCGTCGGATTTGGTTTTGAAGGGCGAGCGATCTGTTTTGAAGATACAGTAACGTTCATCCTCCGCTGCAAAGCGCAGGTATCCTCGGCCTTGCGACAGAGGGCTCCGAATTTATTGGGCCGCACGTGGAGCGGGAAAAAATAAAGTAGTTGCTCCTGGGCAACGCAGGGCATCAAAGGGTTTTATTGATACCATTCAAGGCCCGTTCACACTCTTGCGACCTCTTAAACCCAGGTTCCTTAAAACGTCTTAAACGAGGGAACACACTGGCGCCATTTATTGGGAAGCAGTGTAAACTCGGCGGTCCGGCATATTTTTTTTTTTATTTCTCGCGCATTATCCTTTCTTTCTTGGCTCGAAAATTTTTCGTCGATGCTATAAACGAGCCTTTCTATGGGTAATATGCACATTTGACCTCGGAAATCTTGCAAAACCTTAGCTCTTCTGAAATGCAGTTCCAGGGTTACCGCATAGATGGCGCCACAATGCTCAGAGTGTTCCCTCATTCTAAAAACATTTAAGAAGTTTTAAGAGATCTCGTCTCTCTCAGTCGTACTCGGTCGCAAGAGTGTGAACAGGCCTTCACACTTAAGGCCCGTTCACACTCTTGCGACCGAGTACGACTGAGAGAGACGAGATCTCTTACAACTTCTTAAATGTTTTTAGAATGAGGGAACATACTGACATTGTGGCGCCATCTATGCGGTGACCCTGGAACTGCATTTCACAAGAGCGAAGGTTTTGCGGGATTTTCGAGGTCAAATGTGCGTAATACCCATAGAAAGGCTCGTTTATAACATTGTCAAAAGTTTTTCGAGCCAAGAAAGAAAGGATAATTCTCGAGAAATAAAAAAAAATATGCCGGACCGCCGAGTTTACACTGCTTCCCAATAGATGGCGCCAGTGTGTTTTCTGGTTTAACAAGTTTTAAGGAACCCAGGTTTAAGAGGTCGCAAGAGTGTGAACGGGCCTTTAAGCTGAGACTGTAGCCGATGCCACAGGCACGAGACCTCAAGGTCGCTGCTTTGAAGCGTTCTTGGTCAGACCGAGATCTCGCGCTAGAAATGCATATCTCAAAGCCAGGAGCGTGGGCTGCAGTCTCAGTTTAAGGGTGAACAGAGTGCGGACCCGTTGCTGCTGTGTTCCATGGGCGTCGTCATGTTTGTTTATGCTGACGCCATGACAAAGTAGTGGGGCCGGCTATGCTTTCTGCAAGCCTCCGTTCTTTTAGAAATCTTCGCACATACTATCGTAGTGGAAGAACGTCAGAAATGTGTAGTCACGAAGCTCCAAGAGCAACACCGATGCTAAGTGTGCTGTAGAAAGCAAAATTTCGTGTTTTATGCGCAGCCCTTCTCTTGACAAGAGCCCGCGTTTTCAGATTATTATTTCCCATTTTTATCGCTGGGGGCTATAGTCCAGTGGCGTAGCCAGAAAATATTTTCGGATGTGTTTTAAGATGCTAACACACACACACACACACATACACACACACACGCACGCACGCACGCACACACGCACGCACACACGCACACACGCACGCAAAATATATATAAAGGGTATTTCACGTAACTTGAGCCAAGGTTTAAAAATATTTTGGTGCCTTTTAGAAAGACGAAACCAAATAAATAAACATGGTCATTGTTTAGAGCAAGTCAGGTTATTTTTTGTATTTTGCCCAATAAAATAATTAATTAACATTGTTAATCAGCTTCTGAAATATTGAATTCAATATAGAGCAAAAGCTCCAAAGACAAAGTTGTAGAGCGTCCTCAGAAACATCTAATTCAGTGGTTTTTTTATCGAGAAACCTTAACACAGTTCTTTTTTTTCTGGACTTCAAAAAAAAAAAAAAAAAAAAAAAAAAAAAAAAGCCCGCCAATAATAAAAAAAAACAAGTGACTGAGTTTGCGCGCCTCGTATTGCAGCGCTCACAGCCGTGGCTCGAATAAACCAGGCCCGCATGCTGAATAGAGCACTATTGACAGGGCGCTCTTGACAGATTTGCGTTTTTTGTTTTATTTTTTTTTCTTCACAATTTCCGTGTTTTTTGTTTTGTTTTTTGTTTTTTTTTAAGTCCAGAGAAAAGAACCGTGTTAAGGTTTCTGGATAAAAACCAGTGAATTAGATGTTTTTGTTTTAATTAATTAGTTAATTGGCGAAACAAAAGAGGACGATGTTTGAAAATACGCCTGCTGTGAAGCTAATCTGCGGAAAAGCGTTTTTTTGTTCGCTGTTTGCGCTCGCATGATAGATCTGAAAGCAAATGCACGAAATGTGAAGAGAAAGAGATAATGAATGGTATTCCTCAACAAAATCCGATACAGAATGCATTACTGCAAAAAGAAATGCAGAGAAGTAATGACATTCCTAAGCACACATAAACAGAGCGAAGAACAGACGACGATTATTATAATCTTAACAGAAATCACATTCGGGCATCGGCTTGCATTAACTCGATACTTCGCTAAATACTCTAAATACTGCCTCGAAAGGCTATTGTTATATTTGGTTTTACGAGCACTTGTTTTGGGCCCTCACTTTACAACGCTGTACTTTCTCAGTCATGCGCTCTCACATTTTATTAGGATGCTTTAGATCATCGCAAGCCAGCTATCAATGCTGCACAACTTTACAATTTGGACAGCTAATTCTGCTAGTGTTTCGAACATTGCGCTTCACCAGAAAAAGGAACTGCTTAACATGGTGTGCACGTGACATCATCGCAGTATATGCAGCTGAGAACATCAAGTCCGTTGGTGCGAATTTTCACGCGGTAGAACGTTCGCGCTCAGTGCAAGCAATGTATTTGAGGGACACAACTTGTTTGGGGCAGCGGCGTGAGGAACCGCGTGAGCGTCTGGCACCACGAAACGCGCTTTCTGACAAGAGTGTTTTTGCAAACAAAGTAGTTTCCGGGGCCACGCTTTCTGGTGGGCCGTTGACGTGGGGCCCGGAACCTTTACAACGCAGTATGTTTTTTTTGTTTTTTAGCTGGCTCCCCTCCCTCTTTCTTTTCATTCCTGAAAGATTCCCTCCTCTATTTAGGGGTATTGATTCGACAATTATACTTGTCTCACTGGTTAACATAATCCTCCTATTCTTTTATACTGCATCTAAAAACTGCGACGTTTAAACAAAATGTGGAGGTAGTCGAAGCTTTGGGAAGAGCTTGAGAACAACAGTCCTGTGAGACTTAGAGCGGCTGCCAAGGTTCCGTTGTCTTCTGAGTCTACTAGGATCTTTCTTTTCAAGTATCCCCTCCCGTATACACTTGTAGCTCTGAAACGTCGGATTGATAAGTCACATTTAGTCCTATCAATGCTTCTAAGCTCGGGGAAATCTTTCTGGGGCAGTTTGGCAACAACGAAAACATGTTTGAGCGCAGCAATGATGTGTAGTCCTGCAACAATGTTTATATTTTGAGTAAATACCGCTTAGAACTAATCCCTGACGTTGATAACTTGCAAAAACACCCATCATTTTTTCTCTCCGCGCAATGGCAGACGCAGAAAAAAAGTATAGAAAGAAACAGCGTTCCCCTCCTCAACTCGCAATTAGAACAAGCGGCCACATGATCTCACGCTAATTATATACCGTACGTGTTAGTCACAGCTAGAGCCACTAAATGAGCTGCGCTTAGAGTAACGGCACTCTGTTCCCCGACATTGTTGTGTGCGCCGTCATTTTGGTGCTTGTGCAGAGCAGACGCAACTGCCGATCGTCATGATTCAAAAGTGCGACTTCCTCAGCATTAGATTCGGTGTTAGAAAGCTCCTGTAATATTGCTTTGCTTTGTCGCGAACTATTTAAACATTTGTGGAGGACGGAACAGTGTTTCCTGTGATTTCAGATAAGGCTTCAGATAATTGGCAACCTTGATTTTAAGCCATAATATGGCCAAGTGTCGTTACTCTGAAGCGTAGCTTATATAGTGGCACTAGTCACAGCTTGCGCAGGGGTTGGAAAAACAGAAAGCATGGGCTGAGCTTCAGATATTATTAGGGTTCGGCTATTCTCGTATTTGATTGAACACGAGCCATTACCCCAATGTTTGGCGATGGTGACTGTCATGAACCCGAGCACTCGACTCGAACTCATGACAATCGACTACGTCACGGTGTCTCGTGGTTCGCGGTGAGGAGACGTGATGTCATGTGACATCATGGTTTCAACAACGCAAATAAATCTTGTGACTTTTTCAATTTAAATCGACTTGACGCAGTGAGTCATGTGACTACGTCGCGTGATGTCACGTGACCACGTGGCACATAATTCATCAAAGTGGCGATACACAAGCGCCATAAAAACCCACAATTTCTCAAGCATTGCAATTTTGCGTATGACGATTTGACCAATGCATAGAAATACAACTTCCAACTTTCTTTATTCTCAAATATTCATCTTGTGGTACTAACAAAAAAGGAAAAAAAAAAATGACCGTGAACCGTTTTGAACCAGTTCCGGTTCAACCCCAGTTCAGTTTCAAAATGGCGGCGAAGATTTCGTTTCGGTTCAGTTCCAATTCGGCTGAAAATAACGGTTCGGATCTGGTTTGCGGTTGAGTTCTGTTCCGGTCTGACACTCTGCTCGGAGCAGCTCCGGTCGATGACGATGCACCGCAAGTTCTTGACCTTGAGCACCTTGGTCTCGACCATGACATGTACGTAACACGTTGCTAGTAACGAGTTACTTCTACCTAGTTACTTTTTTTGCTAATGAGTAGCCTATTTAGTTACTTACTTAGAAAAGGGAGGAGTAACGTATTTAGCTACTTTTAATGCCAAGTAGCGTGTAACGGTATTTTGTTGCTTTCGAGGAGTAACGTGTCGTTACCCGTTTTAGTTCTAACCTGAGTATGCGTCTATCGCGACAAAGGCAGATGGGCCACCCGAAAAACAACTACTAAACGGTATGAGAGTATAGCGACGTTTATCACTGAACACGTCAGTCGAACTCTACAGCTGGGAACGTCCTTCACCCAGCGAACACAATAGGTAATGTCCGTTGGTTGAACCTCCAGGAGTCGCGTAGAGATCATATGCAAACCCGGAGGTTGCCAACACGGGAAGGCACAGAACCCATTGTCAACTTCGAACATCAGAAGCAGAGGGAACAAGAGAGAAAGAGGGGGGCTCTTTCTCTCTTGTTCTTTTTGCTGGTGACTTCCAGATTCACCAGCTTTTCCTGAAGCACAACACTGCCGTTCCTTCGAGCGCGTCAGCAGAACGACTCTTCAGCGTCGCCGGAGCGGGAAACAGCTGATAAAACTTGGAGAGGCAGCTACTGCTTAAGTGCAACGACTACTGGAAAGAGAACGATAAGCCATGAAACAAAAGCAGTTGTGGTTTTGGTCGTCAAAGTAACAAGAAAAGTAACTGAACACTTTTGCGGTAATGTAAAGCGTTTCTTTTGAGAATTAGTACCGAGTAACGTACTCAGTTACTTTTTGAGCGAGTAACGAGTAACGGTATTTAGTCACTTTTTTGGGGTAACATGTACATGTCTAGTCTGTCTGTAGCGTCGCCATCCACACATGGTTTATTTGCAATGCACCGAATGAAGCTATTTTATTCAAACCATCACACCTTTTCAGCTCGGTCATGAAGTCCTCGATATGGTAGGCACGCCCCCTCAGGTCACGGTGCAGAAGAACACAGATCAAGACCGTCGTTAGTGTTGGGATCGGCGGCAGCACCAACATTTGTAGTTTTTAATCCGAAGAGGAGGCATGAGTCGCAATTTCGTTCGCGGATGTGCGCTGGTTTGACTAATTAGGATAAAATATCAGTTGGAAGTTAGCGCATGTCTGTGGCATGTGCGTTTTCTTCGCTCTTGTCTTGTTTTGCGCCTTTAACCTTTTAAATAATTATGAACCAACTAGTTCAAACCAGTCTTAATTTATACTCGTCGGCTGCAGCCACGCCATCAACATAGGAACCACGGCCGACAACGGCCGCTATCGCCACTCCATAGGAGCTATACTTCGTTTCAGCTTAGGTGCGAGCGCGGCCGATGTTATGAGCCGAAGGGCCAATGAAACAGCGTTGATAGGACTAGCCGGTATTCGCTGTCTCTCTGTGCGTGCTCCTCCACCGGCTAGTCCTATCAAGCCGAGAGAGCAAGCCATAACGTTGCGCTTTTTGCGCTGTTTGATTGGTCCTTCGGCTCATAACATCGGCCGAGCTCGGACCCAAGGTGAAACGAAGTAGAGTCATCCTGCGACCGTCTTGTGCAAGTGCAGAAGCAGGATTTCGTCACTACAGATTGCCGTGAGTTGAATTAGCCAGAAATTTGCTATGCATTTTTTTACGCACCCCGTAGGCTGCAAGCACCGAGAAGAATTTGAACGGCAAAGCTTTTCCAGTGCACTCACTATTATAATGAAGGTTGTACAGCTTATTGGAACAAACCTGCCGTTTTTCACCCTAGGGGCACAGTGATCGTTTTGATTATTTGCCATCCTTTTACCCACCGCCGTTTTTATCCAACCGTCTGTCGAGTCTAAGTTAATTGCAAAACTACATGTCGCCTGCATCACCAGGTCGAATTAATTGAAAGCTGACGTCCAAGAGTCCCCCTCGCCGTCCATGTCCTACCTGGGGTCGCGGGCTTCACAGTATCGAATTTTTTTTTTTTTGCCGTTTTGTGCTTGTTTATTTACTTTTTTTGGCCATTACCAAATCTTGGGTCAGACAATTTGAAAGACGGAGCCCACTTTTACGCAATTCATAAACAAATCAAAAACTTTCTTTTTTCTTCGCCAGTGTGAGAAAGAGCGAAGGTTGGAGCGGGTTCGATATTTTCAGCTGTCGTGGACATTAGCATGCCTGAAGAAAGCGTGACGCCTGGCGTTACCGCTGAATTACGCGGACGACGCCTTTGGCGAGAACAAAGTGAAGCGGAACTTCACTTTTCAAGTTTACGCTTGGCAAATATGAAAGTGCCATGCTGCGATTAAAACCTTTTAGTCGATTCAAACAACCCATCGTTCATTGTAAAAAAAAAAAAAAAAGAATAATAATAATGCCGTTTGGAAACTTGCGAGTGTTTTTGAAATCTTCGTTGCTTTTATTATTATGTTTATGTATACTCTCTGAAGGTCTGTGTTGATTACAAAACATCTCCGGAAGGAGGAATGCGGGGCGCCCCTAATTGCGGTCCCTAGACCGTTTGCCCAATGCACACTTTACTTCGCAAAAACAATATGCAAAGTTTTTAAGCTTGCGCACTTCTGGAGCTCTGTTCATGCTTTAGTGACCTAACCTGAACTAACGTCCTATTTCTATTAAACGAGGTTTTTTCTTCACGTTTCGGGAGGGTCTAGCTATGCGCGCACTTTCTATACGTGAAGCAACGCTCTTGTGGCTCAGCATTGGAGAGTATACATACCGGTTTTCTAAAGGAAAAGAGGCATTAGGCATTATTGCGAGGGGGGGGGGGGGGGGCACAATGATTTATAAAACACAGCCGCATTCTCGCGACACACCCCTTCCATTGATGGCAACTACCATTCTGAGATGGTCCGTAGAAAAAAGAAAGAAATAATTTACAAATAATTTGTCTTGCCGGTGTACGGCCAAACCTTGCAACAGTGATCCGTTCGTGGAGAAATATAATGTGGCAATTTCAAATACGATGCAGCACTAATTCAGGTCTGACTATGGTAAATCCAATAAAAAAGCTGGAGACGGCGATGTCTACGGCGCTCATCCAGAGCAACCCAGCTCAACTCTTGTTTCATTTTCTCTTGTGCTTAGAAAGTGATTATACCTCCCCGTGGCAAACCGAGCAGCAACAGATTGGATGGACTCCAGTGCATCGAGATAGACACGGTAAATCAAATCCCACACAGGACAAGCATATTCTAAATCAGCTTAACAAATGGCAGATGTGCGGCTTCTTTAAAGGGACACTGACAAGGTATTCATGCTCGCCAAGGTTTTTATTTGTACATGACATACGAGAGCATAACTACCCAGAAAACAATTTGCAGCTCGCAATTCGTTTTCTTTCCGCCCGAAAACCGCCGATCGAGAACTGGCCGGTCTGAGTCGTGCTCACTCTCTTCTCCGTGGTCACGTGCCGTTTTCTATGGTTTAGACAGACACAACCACCAAAGATAATCTAAGTCGTGGGTCATCGAAGGCACACGCTCAATATTAAATATAGAAACAAAATATGATACCTATCTTTTGTAGCTTCTAAAAAGCTGTAAATACGTTGATTGAAAAGAAAAAAAAAAGTTGCACAGCCACGTGATTTTTGGTATCTTTCTCCTTTTCTATATTCCTTCTTCCTCCCCAGTTCAGTTTTGGCTTCGGTTTCGGTTTCGGTTCCGAGCAGTTGCGTTTTCTGACTAATAAAAAGATACGTGACACAGTGCCAAATATTGATTGGGTAGACTTCTGACACAATCGCCCGGCAAAAAAATTAAAAACTTTTGTGTGGTGTCAGTGTCCTTTTAAAGGAAAACTCCGCCGTTTCTTTTTTTTCTTTTTTTTTCTTTTAGCTATCTAATCCGAAGGCATCACCTGAATGCAGATGGCTTCATGAATCCTAAATTGTATCTCGTGCCCTCAAATTCTCTCTAGTTAATTAAAAAAGTGATATGTTGTTCGCTGCCGAAACTGAAACATCGTTCTCCCCAGTATTTTCCCCAGTTTTCTCCGCCATGAAAACGAGACGTCACCGGAGGGCCGCGAGGCTGGAGCCCCGCAATCGGGTATACGCTCGCGCCCGCCTTTCTCGTGTCTAACAGCAAGAAAACAAGGGCGTTCGTGCCATCTGAAGTTGATAATAACCTACAGTTGCACAAAGTATGACCTTGGCCTACGTGCTGAACTATGAAAAAAAAAAAAAAAAAAAAAACAGAACGGAAGCATTTGGGATTTTGAGAAAACCATTTTTGCAACTCGATACGCTCAAGTCGCAGCTCGCTAGTTTCGTGAAATTGCTAGCGAATCCGTTCTCCTTCAATCAGAAGCTGCAGTTATGCTGGCGAAGAAAGATCAAAGACACGCAATACTTTTTTTTTTTTTAATTACCCAAGCACCACGGAGAATGTTCGGAATGTGTGTACAGGTGCCGCACACGCTCGTCTTGCCTGAAGGAGCGTTCCATTTGTTTTAGATTTTCTTTAGAAAAGTTACTGTTGTAAATGCGCGAACGTGTAACTACTCTTGTAGCATGCGTATGCTCCTTGGTGCTTAAGTGATTTAGCAAAATATCCATAGACCATTCCAGAAAAACGCTTCTCGTTGGTGCCACTTTCAACGTACACGTGCGTGTGGCGCGTACTTTGCTCGCCTCCCAAAGCGGCGAACATGCGCGTGCTGGGATCTGACCTAACACATGTAGACTGTGGCTGCATTCGCATGGATGCGACTGTAGCGCATTGAATCGATATTTGACAATTTTGATTGGTGTCAGATGGGTAGAAGTAGGGTGCCTTCATGTGCGCTTTGCTATAGGGTGGAGACATCTGGCCATTTTGTCCCACACTTTTATTTTTCTGTTTTGTTCAGAAGCGCGTGAAAGAGCGTGTCCCTGCGCGCGTATAGGCACTGACTGTGCTATGGCGACATTTTGTTTTCGTCGATTTCTTTGTATTTTAACCGTGAGCGCGTGCTGTCGGCATCGGGTACTACAAAGGATGGCATCACCCTAAACAGAAGGACATTGAGGCACCCTAGGTAGAAGGGGAAGACGTAGGAAGACAGGCTGCGTGCGATTGGTCCCTGCTTGATTCGAGAAGGTGTACGAATAAAGCCCCTCTATCCTGGGAAAAGTGGCGCCATTCATTGTTGTGGAAATGCTCGATACACGTGGCGCACGCCATTTCTGGGATGAACATGGCGTCTGAAACTTAGTTCAGTGCTGCGCTAGAGCTTCCCAAGGGCTGCACGTTGCACGTGCCTCGTGCATCGACGCACCTTGCGCTACATTTGAAACATAAAGGGGCTTTAGCTACGAACCCATTCATGTAAACGTAACCTGCGATAAAAAAAAAAAAAACATTACAAATGCATAGAATTGAATTAACAGCATTCGTGTCGGCCAGATCGCAGGTTACTCTTCGTGAGGATTGTGCTAAAATAAAAAAAAAAGTAAAAGAACTGCGTAACCACCAAGAAAACATTAAGGTGCAACGAGAGGCGTATAAAATGCCCAAATACTCTCTTTGTTTTCAAATGAATATTTGCTTGAAGGTACAATAATGCGTAAAGTACAAAAATGCATCATAAAATGTTTAATTCAAAATAAGTTAAAACATTTATAAAAAAAATGTGTACCCATTTTTTTTTTATTTTATTGTCGGAGTAGGATGCAACGCGCTCAAACCTTCATCCACGAGTGCACGTGGGAAGGGAGTAATTTCATTTAATATTTTTTTTAATTATGTCTTGGTTTTGCACAGCTTCCGTCAGCTGTCAATTTACGTGACCCGTGAACAACATTATTATTTTCATGGTTTCAAAAAAAAAAAAAAAAATCATAAACTCTGTTTGTAATTCTCGACACGAATAGCAATGTGTCGAAAGTCTTGTGTAAGCTCAAGACTTGAACTTTGTTTAGACGTTTCACTCATCGTCTTCAACAGATCGGCAGCGTGAGTGGAACTCCGAGAGTAGTTCGAGCTAGATTCGATGTCCAAAACAAATATAATGTTTAAAAAAAATTGAAACGGTTGTGAAGAACAAATAGGACTGCACCAAATGTCAACTTAGTGCTAGAACGTGCACTATTTTTTTTCTCGATATTTTTATACTTTTCTTGGCAATGCAGTGGAAGGTACAGTCCCGCGTTCCCTCTCCCATTTTGAGTGTACGCAGGCTCTCCTTCCCTCCCCATTTCCGGGGAGGGAAGGAGAGCCTGCGCACACTCAAAATGGGAGAGGGGACGCGGGCCTGTACCTTCCACTGCATTGCCAAGAAAAGTTGTCGCGGAGTATAGCGCTTCTTTTCGGACGGATGTCATAGTGGTCACAGCCGGCTTGAGTCTGCGCTTGCCGCTCTTGAAGCTGTTCGAGCTGCAGAAGGATACCCGACGCGCAGCACGCGGCTATGAAGTATTCCGAGCACAAGTGAGAATGTTTCATGATACACTAGTTTTCTCGGCACACAGCTCGCGGAAAAGCACCTTAACGGCTGGCCTCCATTGCTGCCGGTGAGCGTTTTATTTTCTTCCACGAAAAAAAGAGTGAAAAAGAACCTTCTTTCCCGCACTGTTCCTAAAATCTACCGCGCAGCACAGATTGTTACCCAATGCAAAGGAACTTTCAATCTTAAAGCTCTGAAAAAATAATCTCGATCGCTGGCGCACGGAAAGCCGCTTCTCGGCTGCCCGGGTCGCTTGCCCGCCTACCCGCCGGTGACGTTCGCGAGTAGGGAAAAATGGGGATTTCTCATTGTTGCCTCCTGGAGAACCCTCGCGGCGGGCGTAACTCGAAAATTAAATAACTTCACGGAAATTTTTTTTTTTATGAAATATTTTGGCTATTAGCTAAGAAAGGCTATTGATGCGGTCTGCCAGTTTCCAGCCAAATTGACAAAAAAGCTAAGAGACTCTATCGGGATACTGATAAATAAGTTTCTTTAATTTTTGGTGAAGCCTACAATGCACTTACTAACATTTAGGGACACGTATTCGCACAAAATGTTCCGACGCATTTGAGCTGTACCTTTTCGCCCACAGCACCCTCTGCGACTTCTCTTACGTCTATAATATTTCTTGGTGCTGCGTACGTGCCAAGGACCCAACAGACGGAGTGCCACCCGACACCCCGCTTCTGCAAGCGGGGCCCGACGGGTGCTTCGAAGCATCCGTAGATCAACCCCGCAGAAGGTGCTTTGTGCTGGTCTAGAACAGCCGTTCTTCTTTCTCATAAACTCAGTTTAACCGCAAACTTGAATCCCCACGGTAACATAAAAAACACATCACTTCGTGTTTTTTTTTTTTTTTATTAAAAAATGCGAAAAAGTTGTTTATATATTTTCTCAATTCCGGCTAAAAAACACAAATATATATAATTTTGTTTTGTATTGTATGAAAATGGAGGCAGCCTAATATAAGGTACGCCGCTCAACCCGCAAATGGGCGCCTACAGCGTGTTTCACATGCAGCGATTTTGGCGCGATTTCTGCCGTCGCGGCGCTCGTGCCGCTCAACCGCTGTTGCTGCCCAGAGCGCCGCGACGGCAGAAATCGCGCCGCTCTAGGGCCAAAACCGCTGCATGTGAAACACGTTTAAGAGCTGCTTTCTAAAACTCAATGCTCGCACCGCCGCACGCGCCGCACGTGCATGCATTCCTCGTATAAAATATTCGAAGTAAATAACCAAAATGAAGCGTTGACGAACGCTCGTGCTAGATGCCATTTGTTTTAGGCTTTTGCTTTATAACAGTTACCGCTGCAGACGCCCGCACGTGCGGCGCGTGGAGTGGATAGGTCTATTCAGTAGATTATTTATCACTAGGCACAATGTTCAAGATCAGTAGACTTTCAGATAGATAATGAAGGTTTCTCAAAGATTTGCCGCTGTGCGACTCGCGTCGGCCATGTCTATGCTCGCACCGTCCTCTCTTTGTCGTCGTTCCAAGTCGCTTGCGTGCCTAGTTTCCTTTCCTTCCGCTCTCCCGGGGCGGCGGTCCCGTCGCGCGTGTCTAGTTTCCTCCGGCTCCTCTGGGAGGGTCTGTGTCGTCTGCTAAACAGCTTCGATGGTCATCCACCTTCAAAGAGCGGAATGGCTCGTGATTTTTATTGGCAACTACAGTCCCGCGCATTTAATCCCCTTTTCTGTGTTTCACGCTCCGACCGCCAGGCAACGCTATAGACGCTTTACACACGCGCCAGATTCCAGCCGCCATTGCTGACCTTCTCTTGTCTTACCCAGATGCCAAGTCAGTGAAACGAGCGTTGACGAAATCCCACAAAGGCCAATGCTGGGGAGGAGAACGCAAGAATCTAAAAATGGCAATAACCTGCCCTGCTGTGGTCATGATGAAGTGAAGCAACCGCAACAGGGGGAAACAAAAATTGAAGGTCGGTTATGGTAGCGCCCATGCACAGCTGCTGGAAAGCGTCTATAGTTTTTCCTGCACACTTGGATAGTCCGTATCTTCCCGCGTCCTTCCTTCCCGCCTCTTCCACTGGGCGGCGTCGCCTCCTTCCAAGTTGACAATACTCCGTCTCTCCTTCCGATCGGCTACCGTCAAGGCTATGGGCCGCCAGGTTCAATCACGAGCCGCTTTAAAATCACGTGGTATATCGCTCAGACGTGCGTTTCGGTGCACGCGTCTCGGCTCATAGATGCATACGTCGGAGCGATTTACCACCTAACTGGCCCGTAATTACAGCTATTGGCCTGTAGCTTTTACTGCAGTCTATTTTTAGGTTGAGACAAAGTATAGACAAAAACGTATAGTTCTTGCGAATGTGCCATTTTGAACAATACATTTAGAGACATATTTGTAAGAAATATATTACATGAGTGGTTAAAAATGAGCCAGAAAAGTCTTGCCAAAAGGTTAGTGTGAAACAGCACGTTCTCAGGGTATTCGTTGGCGAAGCCTGGCCTCTGTATCAACGATACAGAAGATAACTCCTGAAATTGGTTGCCTACATTTGTACCTCGCACAAATTATCTGGCTTTCTGTTCCGTGGCAGCAATAGCATGTGACCAAACGTGCTCTGTGAAATGTACGAGTGTGAAACCGCCGGTCACTTATGCTTGTACAATAATACCACGGTTTACGAAATGCCCATTTTCTGTATGCAATTACTTTAATATTATTTTAGCATTCATATCATATGTTCCTAACATACTATAAAGATTATATCTCTCGATGTTTGAATGGCATCCTGCGCCGCACAATGCTTGGTTTTCTAGGTGCTTGGTTTTCTACACCCTGCGCCGCACAATATAACACCTGTGAAACACATAAACCTCCAATTACAGGCTGGAGGTATGAACACATCACGAATGGCCATCAACGAGGCTGTGGTCGCAATGCGTTCGTTTCAAGGATCCTCTGTGCTTCTACCGAGTCGTTCTATTTGTTCGCAAATTCAACGACGTGTACATTTAGGTGCGCAAGGATCTATTTTTGCATGCACGCAGTTGCCGACTTCAACTACCTAATGGTCGTCGAGCGGATCCTAAAGTACGTGCACATTCCTCGCTCGAGTCGATCGTCGCGTTGCAATGTTCAACGAAGATGCGGAAGATGCCCTCATCCACGAAACGCCGGGCCCCCATGCAAGAAGAAAGAGCGAGGTAAGGCTCTGAGTAGCAGTGGAGGACCTATGAGCGCCGGCTGCATAACAATCTCTGAACAAAATTTAAACACAGTTTGTTTGAAGCTTGTCTGAACCCGACGGAAAGTAGACCCTTAAAGCATGTATGTTCTGTACTACGGGAACAGCTAGCGTTTCAGCTGTAATCTTCTGAAAGGCACGCGCGTGGAAAGGGACGGGAAAAGCATGCTTGAGAAAATTCAATCAGGTCAGAGGATGTTCAAGTGTTCAAGCAGTTGATATAGAGACGGTGCCGTTGGCAATGGCAGGAATAAAATGATCGATAAGACAAAAATAAAATGGCAGAATAAAGTGGCAGTGACAGAACTGCTAGACTTGTGTCTGTTCCCTTTCTTATTTTGATTATTCCAGGGTTTGTTCGCGCTTTTCTTTTTAAGGTGAAGAGTCAACAGCTTACTTCCTATTTATATATCATAGAAGAAAAGCTATATATATATATATATATATATATATATATATATATTTTTTTTTTTTTTTTAAATGAGCAACATATTGGTTTTGATGTTGAAGATGGCCTGGAAAGAATTTAGACCGAGCTCTTCACGAACAGACAGATATCACAGCAAATATAAAATATAACTCGGGTGATGACGGTAAGATCAGCAGTGGAGAACGTGATGTCAACGCTATTAGCCCCGAGAAGTTCGCGTGGCGCCCCCTTACAGCGAACCGGGGTGACGTCACGGCGAGGAGAGAATTTTTCCCCGACTCGGCCCGCTCGCCCTGTGGAGGCTGTGACGACGCTAGCTGATGGCGCGCTCGTTTCTATTTAATTTTTTTTGGCGTGTTTTTCGTAGGAAGTGTAAATTCTTATATGTGCCTTTATTGAGGTATGTCCTGTTGCTACATACGAAACTTCAACCAACATTTTAAGCATGGTTGACAGGGCAGGCAACGCATGAATCACAGCTGGTATATGAAAATAAAGAAATATGGCCACAATTGCAGGAGCATCACTAGATTTACATCTCGCACAATAAATGCTGCTGATGGTCTGAATGAATTGGCAAGTTATATATATTTTTTTTTGTACCTCTGTTTTTAAACAAGATCGCCGAAGCAGAAAAGCTGCATGCTGCTCTAGCAACATGTTAAATACAGTCTGGGCCACGAAGAGAGAATCACAAGTAAGACAGCCCAAGTGCAGGGGCAAAGTAAAAAAAAAACAAAAAAACAAGGAACATTTATTATATACATTGCTTGCATTTGACCTTTGCTGGATTCGGATAGTATTTCAATAAACTACACCGGTGGTATCTGTGGACTTGTTTATATCAACCCTCAAGTAATGTATAACAAACGTAAGCGAAGCTGTCTAGCTCGTTATTAGCCCCTTAAGCTTTAAAACTGAGATTTTACTTAAATTGATTATCCTGAAGCTAAAATACCAGAAGCTTTTCTCACGCAGACTGTCGCCCTTCACAGGTTCCACATTTTCTGCTGCTATAGTGCTGCATCTACCACTGAACAGACGTTCGAATGCTTGCTTTTACTCCTGTTTTCCTCTGATGTCAAAGAGTTCAGCTGTAGGGAGTTTGGAGGCTGAGGAAGCTTTTGGGGACCTGCAGCAGTTTCTCTTTTAATTGGAAATGAGAATTCAGACTAAACGGTGTATTTTCGGAATACCCAAGGCTGGAATAAAGAATGTCAGGAAAAAGTACAAACATTCCATATTACGGCACTATTGCCGTGCATTGTTTGGCAGTTCAATACATATCATACAGACAACTGGGTGCAATTCGGCCGTTTTGCTGTTACCATACAAACTAATTTCCAATAATTTGCAGCTTCTAAGAAATATGCCTGCATACGTGTATAAATAAACTATATAATTAATTCATGAAGAAGCTACATTTATGAAAACCAACCCTGTTCCACGAGCACTTTCGAGATCATCAGACGCAGGGCCTTTAAAACATCTGCGAACCAGCGCATGCAGAGTGGCAGCGCAGAGTCATAGTCGCGAGCTGATTTGCCGACCACCCAAAGGCCCATGATATAAATGCTACTTCAAAGGCCTTCAAAGCGGGATGTAATATTGTCTTAAATCATGAACGTGCAAGGAACAGAATTCCAACGTCTGAAACACTTGCGCCACCGCTTCACCGACCCCTCGCACGATTGCCTTATGTCGTGTGGACGGACGGGAAGGTTCATCGGCGGAATGGCCTCCGCCGATGGCTTTCGGGATTTGTAACCCAATTTTAAATGTAAAAGGGACAAGCAGGCTTATAAAATGTACGGAAGCACGTCAATATCGGCCTAACTCAACGTCTTGCACACCAGGTAAACGAAGTCCAGCTTCTCGAAGAGCTTGCGCCACACAAACGCCAAACCAGGAAACCGGTTCTGGGAAGCGAGCCGATGCGAGATCGCGGAGCGGAGTACTCCTCCTGACGTCACGGTAGACCTCAACCAATCCGGGCGCGGCGACCGCAGCGACGCTAGTGTTCGCTCTCGGGGCTAATAGTCGGTGACAGGTTAAGAGTTCAGGGCGAGGGAAAAGAAGGCTGGGGAGGAGGAGGCGTCCCTCTCGCGCCAGCATTCTGCCTGCTTCCTTCCCCCAACCTTCCTTTCGTTCGCCCTGAACTCTTAACGCCGTCTATAGCGAACACTAATGCCCGTTTTTATGCTCGTGTTCTCTTTTTTTTTTTATAGAGAGAAAGTATGAATATTTGTGCAAGACAGTGCGGGCGTTATTTTAGTGTTTAGAAAGAACAGCAGAAAAAAAACTCTGCAAACTAACTTTACGAGACCCGCGTTCAGTCACTTGAAAGAAAAACTGTTCTTACGTAGAATTAACCAAGCTGGGCTAACCTGAGACTGGGGTAGAGAAAAAACATCAAACGACAGAAGAGACAGAAAATGACAACAGGATAGACGTCTCAAACTAAGCTGAGTAAGAGACGTCATCCTGTCTATTCTCTCTCTTCTACGTTTTGATGTTTCTTCTCTACCCCAGTCTCAGGTTAATACAGTATGGTTAATATTCACCAGCTCGCCTGCACCCGTGCGATAGTTACTCTCACCTAGAATGTCACTACGTTTACCTTATACGGCAACAACACGTTCATAGTACGAATTCGCCGCAAAAAGAAAGTTATTCGCCTCTTTGATGGTTTGCCAGGATTCCACCAGGAACACACGAATATTGTTTTTATTACATAGTGGAATACAAAAAAAAACATTGATGCATTTGGGAAACAATATTAAATCCATGGTTAATACTTTGGATTCAAGGTCCGCAATCAAGAACAGAAAGTCGCATAGTTTGTTCAATTTGTGGCCGTTTTACACACACAAATTCAGGCTGGAGAATAAAAATCAGTATGGTTTCAATAGTGAATTAAAGCATGATTTTAATTTTGATTTAAGCGAGACCGGCTTAACTATCATGATTTAAATCAAACATTTTCCGCAAAAATAATCACAAAATCTTTCCGTTATCATTGGTTTTTATTTGAAGTTCTTTATGTGCATTTGTTTTGGATTTAAGTCAAGGAATCATCAGGCAAGAAACATTTTTATCAGGCTGAACGCGAGCACAAACCAGTGTTCTCTTTGAGCAAATCGGAACGTTTGAGCCATTCTTTCTACCATCCACTCTGTTCGTCACTCATGTAACGTCCTATTACCAGAAACGTAGAACGTAAACAAAGGCAAATCAAGATTTTTCAGTAACGAAAAATATCAAGCTGTTTTTGTTCTACTATGGTGGGGTTTACGCAATGAATAGTTGTTCTTTAATCGCCACTTTAATTTCACGGTAATTCTTTCTTCCGTATTAGTTTCAATGATCAGACGTCTTGATCAATTAATCTGTCATGTTTACTAATGTATCCGGTGATTAAAAAGCACTACCTTATAGCTAGAGTTATTTAAATAAATATAACATGATAGAATTCAAATACAATTGATTTAAATCAAATAAATTTGTTTTCTTTGATATCTTTTAATCGTGACTTTATTTTTCACCCTACACAAAGGGCGTCTAACAGTTTTGTCAACGTTTCTTTGCGCCGAGATCTAATAAAACTTACACGAACGTGTTCTATTTTACTCAAATGATGTTGTGTTCTACATTTATTCACCTACTACGCGATAAGTCCTGGACCTAAAAAAAATATATTACTAGCGTTATAAATACACCCCAAAAATACCTCCGCCTACGATAAAAAAACAAAAATTAAAAAAAAAAGTTTCCGTTAATGTCACAACGACTCCTGTAAACCCACTGAACGGCCCATGTTCATGAGGCTGTCCCGTTTTTCTTTTTCAATGTTTTAATACTGGCTACTAAAATCTCTCCCTCTCGTGCTTTCTCATCTGCAGGCCGGGCATAATATCTCGATACGTTACGATTGTGCTGTTAAGGACACTTCATGAAGAACTGAGTTTAATCACGCTGCAGGCTCCATCCCTTTCCTTGGATGTAACAAATGTTCACATAGCTCGGGGACGAATTGGGCCGTTGACTTGGCGCTTCGTGTCTACAGTTTCGATGGTACAGACTAGTAATGCGCACTACATAGCGCTAATCTGATCACATAAAAATGATTTAACTTTGTTTTATAAGTATATGTGTGTATGTGTGTTTATATTGGATCGCTGCGCATCGCACTCGACATCACTGTACTCTGATAAAAGCTTGAAGTCCTCCTCAGGCCGCCACAATAGCGGTAGCGAGTCCCTGAAGCTCTGAAACAGGTCTGGACCAAGGAGTGGCCACTGCAACCCATAGGCTAACTCAAGTCTCTGACGTCACGCTACTGCTGTGGCGCTGCTGTCGGCACTGCGCATGCGCGGAAGCTTCGCCACAGGCGAATCTGGTTTTTGCCCGCGTGCACGCAGAGCGCATACCCGGTGTGGGGAGGGCGGCCTTGTTTGTAAACAGTTTGTTGGTGCATACAGTCGGTGACAGGCTAAGGACCCAGTAGAAGCTCCGCCTCCCAGCTCGCACTCACTGCCTTTCGCCCTGCTGTGGTTGCGCGTGCGACTTAACCTGTCACCAACTATATATAGGGTCTGTTCACTGGACGCCATATTTTTGGGTGCTGTTTAGAGCGTATACGCTCAGAATGAGCTTACATTAATAGGCTGCTAAGACCGGCAACCTTGACGGTGTGGAGTGCACGTTCCAAAATAACTGTGGAAGTTCGCCATCAGCACGCGCTCAGCAATCGTGCACACAGCTATGGCCGCCAGTGAATAAAACGGCTGCGAGCAGGGCACCTGGCGGTCGCCATGCCTCTGCTCGTGCAGGCAAGTACGTGCAATTGCAAGCTTGCCAAAGCTACGTTCACGCGCACGTTGCACGTGCTTGCAAGGATAGGGCACCAGTCGGGTGCCGTGCTCGCAATTGTATATACCGTTCTATTAGCGGCGAGATGTTTTGGTGGCGCCCTCCTATGATTCCCCCTTGTCACGTCATTACCTTGCGAACAACAAGTTCGATGGTGTTTGTAAATAGCATGGTGGAAGCCTGAAATCATTGCGCTCTCAAAGCAACAATGCCAACAGCGTCGAAATCAAAGTTCTTTCATTCCTCTTATTTCCGGCGATGGTATACCCTTTCCGACGTCACAGTCAGCTTTTGGGCCAATCGTGGAAGGCCGACCACAGCGACGCTTTCGGTCGCGCACGTCGCCAATACTTCATCTCACCTTAGCAGGGACTAACTGTGCAGGCTGTGCAAGCGCGAGCGGCTAGCTTCGACCGCCTTGACTGGAGCACTCGCTGCACGAGCGCTCGTGCAGTCGCCGAGGCTTCATCCAAAGCAACTAGCTCGGGCTTTTGGCACGCGCGGCTAACAATAGTCCATGCTAAGGTGAGACGAAGTATAATATTTATAAAATCGCAATCCGGCGTGAAAGCATCACAGCCCAGCACGCACATGTTGATCGCTTCGGCAAGCGAGCGAAACACGCGCCAAAGGCACGAGCTCTGAAAATGGCACCGACCACTTGCCCGTTTCTGGAATGGTCTATGGTACAGGGGGTATTCACTGGCCGCCGAATTTGAGGGCACTGTTTAGAGCACATGCTCAGAACGAGCTCACATTAATAGGCTGTTAAGGCCGGCAACCTTGATGGTGTGGAATGCACGTTGCCAAAGATCTGTGGAAGCTCGCCATCAGCGCGCACTCGGCAGTCGCGCACACAGCTATGGCCGCTAGTGAATAATCTCTATTCTCCAGTAAAGCAAACAGCACCTAATGGGAAGACACTGAACTAAACAAAAGCGGTCCTGTCACGATTTCTGCTCGTCGGTTGTGGCCTCCGAGATTACGTGTCGTCGGCGGTTGGAGCGATGGAACGGTTGTTCCAGTGAATCTGTCGTTACTGTCGCATAAGCGTGTTGCCCATGGACGCAACGTATACGCCGCGTAAACCAGACATTGTGAGCTTATCAACGTTCATCAACACCGCAGTCCTTCCATCGCTTCCCCGAAGAAGGTTAAGCTTCGTGGAAGCTCGCTCCCGCCAACATGATCGCCGTAGGTTTGAAACGTAGTGAATAAAAATTGGTACAAACCATTTTGACTCCAATGCTTGCTCTGCTGAAACCCGTGCAGCATACATATCGCACCAGTGAATTTTATCCGAAGCAGGAATGACCACCAGCACAGTGGGATGACCGTTACGTGCAAGCCATGTATACTTTTGCTTTACACAACGTTTGCTCTGCAGTGCGTTCACGAGAGCTATGTTCAAAGCAGGGGGGCTCGCGCACGAATACACTTGGCTTAGCTCACGCCAATAGGATCGAGTGATGCAATAATTTTCGTAAATGCTGTAAATATCGCTTAGAATTATTCCTTGACATTCATATAAAACTCGAGTTAGCTTCTGGTTGCTTTGTTTTGTTTTTTTACACGCATTTGCAATTTTAAAAAAATATTTCTGGAAAAACGAACAGCGTTCACCTCCTGAACTCGCAGCCAGAACAAGCGGCCACGTGATCTATGGAGTTGATTATATATTAAAGTGAACTAGAGGAGGGGCAGTGAGCTCAGCGAGCACTGTTGGCTGCCAAACATCGTGTGGACGTCACAAGAGGGCGCCACTAAAGCATGGGCTGCAGTAGCGCATGCATCGCATAGCATTTGCTGCGCTATATTGGCGTTATCGTTGTCGTCGTTGTTGTCGTAGTCGATTTGCCATTCCACTTCAATCGACATAAGCGACAGGAAACACGGGGGAAAGATTTGAACGGGAGCCAGTTCGCGCTGCCGAACCCCCAAGCCAAACTTGCTCGCCGAAGACCCTCGGAACGCTCGGATCCTCCGGTCCAGCCCATGCTACCACAGCGCCGCTGCGTACATCCAGAACCTTTCCGCGCTCGCCGATTCACACCAATACATGACGCGTGTCGGTGCCTCATATCAGTGTTGCGGAATGGGCACCCCCATTCCATTCCAATTCCATTCCGGGGAATTAGAGTTTTCGATAAATCCACTCCTTTCAATTCCTAGGAATGGGGACACTAGGCCTATTCCCACTCCTGGAATGGCTGAATCGTTCCATTCCATTCCTCTAATTCCTAAACGTTAAAAGTGTCACTTGACAGCTGCATTGCAGGGTTGGGCGGAAATATTCAAAAATGTATTTGGAAATACAAATACTGGGATAGATGAAAATAGTTGCTAAGATACTGATACTAAGTCTCAAATATATCTGCAAAATTGCATCGCAATACGTATCGGAAATACATTTTAAAAAGAGGCAAAGTCTTTGGAAATACGAATACAAGAATACATTTTAGGGAGGGCAGAAATACAAATACTGATAATGCAATACATTGTTTCAAATTTCTTTGAGACGCCAACTGAGATGAGGCTTTAGGTTTGAAGTGGAAGTTTTTTGTTTGTTTTTTTTTGGTCCCGAAATTATTTTCCTGCAGGCTTGGCACTTCGCCTTGAAGGTAGTGGTTCCGGACGAAGAGTCCTCAATGGGTTTAAAAAAAACGTTCCATCAAGGATTGACCGCGGTCCCTTCTCTGGAATCCTGTCTGACTGACCAGTGATGCAAAAATGCTTCGACCTCTAAATAAATTCCATCAAAACATCACCACTTCCCTGTTCAATAAGGGCGCCCCTGTCAGCATTGATCACATGACGTCACGGTGGGATGTACTAGTATTCTTGAATCTGTAGGTGTTGCCTTGAACATGAAACTTTACCCACGCTGCTGCATGAAAGGACAATACGTAGTTTTGTTGTAGGTGACCTCGTTGAAGACCATGCAGGCAGTTGCATTTGGAATTTTCGAGAAAAGTGGACCACCTGAAGCATTCTGGAGCACATGTCTTATCTTCTGTTACGGTTGAAAAATCGATACGGTGGCATTCCTGTTGTGACGGTCCTTCCTACCGACTTTCCGCCTCCAACGCATGAATGGCAGTCTTCAGGTTTCGCCTAGCATCATTCAAACAGAGACCTCGTGGATTGCGACCTGAGATGGCCGGCACAGGTGCGAGCTCTCCGAGAAACAGCGCGCTCGAGACGAGTCGCAACTCGCAGGTGTATAAAGTCTGGGTCCGCACAGCGAGGCCACGTCAGGCCTCCTTCCCGGGTATTGGATCACCAGAGCAGCGGGTCACGTTCACGTCGGCTGATGACGTACCCTTGAGCCGTGCAATATTACAGGCGCAGACGCATTCGGATATGTGTTGAACTTCACTGGTGAAAGATGCCGCCGCCGCACCCCCCCCCCCCCCTCCCCCCCCCCCCTCTGTTCTTTGCTTTGACGCTTGTTTTTTGTATTGCATTTTTTTTTTTTTCGTATAAGTTTGTTAGGGCCTTACGCGGGTTCGCAGTTTCCCGCTCATTTTATTTCTGAACAACCGACTCTCTGACTGGTTCGGTATAGTTGAACGTAAAAAAACAATAATAAATAAATAAAATATAAAAAACCTGGCCCATTCCCATTCCATTCCGGGCAAAAGGCATCTAATTCCATTCCCATTCCATTCCCCTGAACGTTGCCGCCATTCCATTCCCATTCCATTCCGGGGTCGCTAAAATGCGGAATGATTCCGGAATCATTCCAAATGCGGAGTGGCAACTCCGCAACACTGCCTCATATCCTCTATGCTTCGTTTCAGCTTCGGTCCGAGCGCGGTCGATGTTATGAGCCGAAGGGCCAATCGAACAGCGAAAGAGGCACAACGTCATGGCGTGCTCTCTGCAGTTGATAGGACCAGCCGGTATTCGCCGTCTCTCTGTGCGCGCTCCTCCGCCGGCTAGACCTATCAAGCGCAGAGAGCACGCCATGACGCTGCGCTTTTCGCGCTCTTTGATTGGCCCTTCGGCTCATAACATCGGCCGCGCTCGGACCGAAGCTGAAACTAAGTATAGTTCACTGTAATTAAATGCCGGCAATGTTTACCATAGGCGATGTGTTTATCAATGTTTATCGCGCTGGGGGTTTATCGCGCTGGGCGTTTGCGCTAGGCCAGAATCGAACCCAGATCATCTAGATTATTAAGCGAGTGTCACGACACATCACCATGAGTTGAGGTCCTATTTGGCGGGAAAGTCCTGCGGGGCATCCGCTCTGAGTCCGGCAGACAGCAGCTTGTCACCCTGTCACACGTTTTTGAAACGCGGGCTACCGCCGGTATGTTCATGCCAGGAATTGCTATCGAGTGTATAGTGCACGCGTTAAGCTAGTCGCTAAACTAACCGATGAAGAGCACCGAGAGCGTAGACGCCACACGCTTCACGTGCAACACAATTTCCCAGTGATTTGCTTTTTGTTTTAATAGTTAAAGTAGAAAACTACTTTAGCGAGCGACGTGTGATGTCGTTTAGGTGTTGCATAGGGCCTTCGTGCTGCCAAATCCGAAAGTGTCGTAAAAAAAAAAAGGAAAAAAAGGAAGCGGCCGATGCCTCGTCACTAAAACTTCTATACTTCGTCTCACCTTAGCATGGGCTAACTGCGAAGGCTGTGCAAGCGCGAGCGGCAAGCCTTGACTGCCTTGACTGGAGCACTCGCTGCACGAGCGCTCGTAAAGCCGCCGGGGCTTCATCCAAAGCAACTTGCTCGCGCTTTTAGCATGCGCGGCTAACAATAGACCACGCTAAGGTAAGAGGAGGCGTTTTTATCATTCGAAATCAGCGGCATAGACCGTTTTGAATCATCGTAGAAAACACACACACACACACACACACACACACACACACACACACACACACACACACACACACACACACATATGTGTGTGTGTGTGCGTGATCGATGTCATTAATAATTGTTACCGACATGCAACTTGCGAAACCTCTCAATTACCGGAAAAAGCCCTTCGCCATCTACGTTATTCCGAAAACGATGCGAGGGAGATCCTGGCAGAGGAGGAGAGGAGGAGAATATTTAACGTGCACCTTCGCGCGCTAGAAATGTCTTTTTTTTTTTTTTTTTTTCAGAATACACTTTTTCTTTTTTCTTTTTTTTTTTAAAGGGGCTATTATTATGCGCTTGATACAGTAAAAAGGCGTCGATGTTAGGGTTGTCAGTTTTCTAAGATGGAACGTTGTACAAAATATATGGCATAATTCAGCGCATTCCACGGTTGCTACCCTCCAATAGTTTCTTGCAGGCGTAAGTCGCACGCGCGTCATATTCGCCTCCGGGCCTCAAACGTAACGAAGCGAGGACAACAGCCCTGAAATGTTCTGCCTTCAAGATTGTTTCAAAATTTCTTGATATATCGTGGGAATTGAAGATATATCGGAGCTGTAAGCATATGCCAAACGCGCGTGGAGAAACGATAGCACATGAGAAAAACAGACAAAGCCGTGTTTCGAAAGATCGAGATGATTGACATCGTAATTGGTTTGGTTATTTTTTTACTGTGAACAGTCAGTTTATAGTTAGCCGACACGTAAGGCAGACATGCCCTAGACCTTAAAATAACTTCATATTGAACGTGTTTCTGAAGATGATAAAGCCTGATAGAATGACACAAGCTACCTTCCCGTGATGCGCCTCGTATATTTTCTCACTCAATACAGAAGCAGCCACCTTTATTGTCGGACAAAGTACATATACTTCCCTTTGCCATAATAAAGAAGAGTCTTCTGAATGCTCATAGGAAGGCTCATCTGCTTCAACGTTGGCAAAGCTGATTACAGATATGAAACAACGATTATAATTCCCATATTGCGTATTTTCCGCATACCGTATTTTCCGCACTGGTGCTTTTTGAGCGTTTCCGACCTTAGCCATCGGACATATTTATTTTATTTTCTGTGATACTGTTTGTGCTCAAGTTGAGGTGGTGGTGTGTACTCGTTCTTCGGTGTTGTCCGAAGGATATGAGTTTTCACGCTTAACTTTGTTAGTGAAAGCATTCTTGAATACTTACTTCGTCTTTTTCATCTGTGAGTCATACCTCGCCGTTGCATTATCGAGACAAAAATGTCATCCATAATTGTGACAACAAAAAGAAGAAGAAAGAAACCTGGCAAAATGTATGCCTTTTGTTAAGATTGTCTGGTGTTCGAGTCGACGGTCTACGCGCTCCCGGCATAGCCTAACCATTTTTTTTTTTTTTTTATGAACCTTGAAAGTCTCCATCTCGAAGAATAGAATTCAAATAAATGTTGGGCTCATGAAAAAAGAAAATCATCCATTCATTCGTTTACCAAAAAGAAAAAAACGTAGCCATGCCATATTTACGAAGGTACGGCATAAACAGCTGACGGCAAACGTATCGTATTTATGAGCCGGTCATTCTCAAACCTCCAGTGACTTTGTAGCTGAGAGCTGACTCCTAGACGGTTTTAAGATGTCTCTGGTCTGTAATCTCTGTCGGTCGAACGCATTTATCCCTAATAGCTTATGCTTCGTTGCACCTTAAATCGCGGTCGAACGATATAATAAGAGCCGATGAGACAAATCAAGTAGCGTCAAACCGCAACGTCATATCGTTCGCCATTTTCTTTCTTTCTACGTGTTCTTTAACCGCGGCTAAGCCAATCAATTGAAGTGACTGCCCAGTGGCTTGCGCTTTTAGTAAGTATGTCCGTGGTTCCATGTGTTCGAGCCTTCTATTGCGCTCTGACGTACGATAAAATGAAGCATAGTTCCCCTTGTCATTACGCATAATACGGAGCTGTAGTAGTGCGCATACTATTGGAGCAAACGCACGCACCTCTCCTTTGCCGTTAGCGTTGCATGTTCTACACTGCGCATGTGCCATACTCACGCAACGCAGCGAGCTGTGCGTACGTACGGTCGTTTTCGACTTTTGCGTGCGTACGCAGCGGCCCTTTGCATGCCCTTCTCGTTGCTATCGTCGCGCGCGGTACAGCGCGAGACTTCCCAATGAAAAATGCAAACCATACCTCAAACTGCTCGCCCATACGGTTATTAAAAAGAAAAAAAAACGTAAAGCACGTTTACAGCCGGCACCCGGAAAGAGATTTATGTTTAGCAATATGATTCGCGGCATTGGGTTAGCCTGACAGAATACCGGCCTCGGATTGTTTGGAGCAGTTTGCGTGGGCACATCTAGATGGCATATGCTTTTGTAGTCCGCTGTATGTGTGGCACAGCAACGGAAGGGTTCTTGTGCGCAAGATTGACGGGGAACGACCACTGGTGATCTCTTCTGTTTACGACCTTGAGAAACTGTAATTAAAAAGGGACAAAAAAAAAAACAACTAGTAAACATGAGGTGTACGCACAATGAATCCTACGTGCTGCCACACAATTTTGAGAAATATGTAGTTAAAGCGTATTTAAAATCTTTCAAATGTTTTCATTTGAACGTAAGGTCAGTGAAAAATAAAAAAAAATCGGATATCTTTCTTTTCTTTGAACAGTTAGGTCAGGAATTTGACGTAATAATGTTAACCGAAACATGGTCCACGGATGAAACAAATATTTTCCGTCTTCCTTCATACGATACTTTTTATTTAAATCGCAGTAGCGGTCGAGGTGGTGGCATATGTATATTAGTGAAAAAGGCTTTGAATTGCGCACTAATACAAACTTTTTGTGCCATTACAAGTGATTACAAGTTTCTGGCACTCGAATTGCAAAATATGACACTTGCTGTTTGTTATCGTCCCCCGAACGGTGCTATCACGCCCTTCTTAGATTACTTGGAAACATTTTTTTGTTATGTGAATAAAAATAATTTCGATTTGATTTGTGGAGGAGATGTCAATATAAACATGCTAGCAAATGACTCTTCAAAAATAAGGCTGGATGTTTTGTTGAATTCCCATGGTCTTTTTAACGTGATCAATCTTCCTACAGGAGTAACACACAATTCAGCATCTCTAATTTATATTTTTTTTACAAATATAAGTTCAGACCGAACTAAATCGGGAGTATTTGCCTATAACTTAAGTGACCACTTACCTATATTTGTATGCACAAAAGTACATGCACATAGAAAAATTAAAGAGTTGACACGCTTAATCCGACAAATGAAGGAAAAAAATCTCAGCACATTTTGTGAAAAAATTGCCGAGGCTTCTTGGGATTCCGTTTTCAGATCAAATAATGGAAACGACGCTTATGAAAAATTTCTTGATATCTTGAAGCCCATATATGCATCTAGTTTCCCCCTCGTACATATAAAACAAAATACAAAAACACGAAAGCCCTGGGTAACTGCGGAGCTTTCAGCAAGAATAAGAAAGAAAAACATTGTATTCAACGTTTTTATTAAGACTAAAGATCCAAAAAACACTTCAGGAGTTCAAGCCATATCGAAACCGCTTAGATAAAGACTTAAAAAAAGCGAGGCGTGATCATTTTTTCAACTTATTTGGTTCTGCTTCTGGGTGTATTGATCAGATGTGGAAAAGACTTAATTCTGTTTTGAATTATAAGACTTCCCATGACTCTCTTCATAAGATAAAACTAGATGGTATTGAAGTATCCGGTAAACCGCCTGCAGATGGATTTAATAATTATTTTGTAAACGTTGTGGATAAACTGACGTTAAATACCGACCTTAGACATGTTTCACACAATGATAGCACAATTTTTCTTGAACCTGTAAGTGAAGAGAAAGTCGTCGATATATTTAGAAATTTGAAAAATAGTAATGCTGAAGATATTGATAGTATGCAGGTAAAGCCATTTAAACATGCTGTTTCCTCTCTTGCACCATGCATAGCGCATATTTTTAGTCTTTGCCTTAGTCAGGCGGTCTTCCCGATAAAAATGCAGGTTGCTCGGGTCACAGTGCTTTTTAAGAAAGGTGACAGGAATGACATGGGAAATTACAGACCAGTATCAATTCTACCAGTACTTTCAAAGGTATTCGAAAAAGTTATTCTTAAACGCTTTAATAAATTTGAAACAAAACAACACCTGCTAATTGACTCCCAGTATGGTTTTCGTAAAAACCTCAGTACAGAGCTTGCTCTACTTGCGCAGAAAGAGTACATTCTCTCCGAATTAGAAAAAGGAAATCTAGTCTTAGGTCTGTTTGTAGACTTCACAAAAGCCTTCGACCATAATAATCACGAACTTCTCATAAAAAAACTAGAGCGATATGGTATTCGGGGAATAGCAGCATCCCTTATTCGATCCTATTTACAACATCGTAGCCAAATCGTTTGCTTGGGACACTCTCTATCGGACCCTCTACAAGTTTCTTCTGGCGTACCACAGGGCAACATTTTGGGCCCCTTTCTTTTCAATATGTATGTCAATGATATCGTAAGTATTTCTTCTAGTGCCAAATTTATTAATTATGCGGACGATACCAGCATACTTTTAGCCGGCAAATTACCCGATGAAATAATTGACCTTGCGAATTCGACCCTACTTAGACTAGAAGACTGGACAAAATGTAATGGTTTAAAAATAAATGTTGAAAAGACAAAAGCAATTCTATTTCGTGGTAAAAACAAGAATATAATCACAAGCAAAACAATTACCTTAAAATCTGCTCCTGTCGAGATTGTGCACTTTTTCAAGACATTAGGCGTCATATTTCAGGAAACATTGTCTTGGGACAATCATATAAATTCAGTGATGATTAAACTGTCGCAGATCCTCGGCGTGACATATCGGTATAGGTATATACTCCCACGTAACATTATGATCTTAATATATAATTCACTATTTTCTTCGAGACTCAACTATTGTCATTTAGTCTAGGCTTCGTCCACGCAAGAAAATCTTCTGAAAATATATATATTACAAAAAAGGTTTCTGAGAATGGTAGAAAAAGTGCCTAATAATTATCACACACAATCTCTATTTACAAAATATAGTGTAATGCCTATAACAAAAATGTATGATTTCCGCCTTTGTAAGCAATATAAACAAGAAACAAGAAATAACATTTTCCTTTTAATAAACTTGGCAAGACTAAAACTACATGTTGCAGTACACAACACGCGAAAAAATGAGCCTCGGAAAATAGACACCTGTAGAACAAGATACGGCTTAGAAATGATACAAAACAAACTACCAAGATTATTAAATAAATTACATGATAAACATATTCAGCCAGAACATATTTCTTTTAAAGAACTGCGTAGCTTTTTCAGTATGCTTTAAACTCTTATATTGAAAAAAAAGAGGGGGGGGGGGGTGATTTGTTTCCAGGAACTTCTATTGTTTAATTTTTTTAAATCTTTTTTTTTGTGTGTGAATCAAACGACTTGTCACTATATGATAATTTTATTTCTATGATGCACAGTTTATTATATTTTGTATGTAAGCAGATTCACCATTGTGTGTCCATTTTTATTTGTATTTCTAATATGTATAGTTTATTATCTTTCTTTTGTATTTTTATCGTTTTGTGTGAAAAGATTCGTCAAAATGTTTCCACTTTTATTTCTATAGTTTATTATCTTATCTTGCCCCGACGCTGCCAGTATGGGGGCCTTCGGCTTTGTCAAGCTGTCTATGTGACAGCTTTTTCTGCAGGCCTCCTGCATCATGTATTTTTGGTGCAAAATAAAACATTATTATTATTATTATTATTATTATTATTAAAAGTGTTGGTTAAACTCATTCCATAGCTCTACGCTTAGAGCTTGCGTGCGTCGTTCACAGTGCTCGCTCGAGCGTCTTTATACTCTATCCTAAAACTCTGTTAGCGCAGCGGTCAATACTTATGAAACCTTTCATTCATGCACGTCAGTTCGCAGAGCTGCAAGGACAAATACGGCGACGTCACTATCGCCTTAAATATTTGTCTTTTCTCCGACAATTTTTTTAGTACAATTGGGAAAGAAATGTAGGTGAAGGTGGTGGTTTGAAACACGTGTGAAGTAAAAGAACATGTTGGCCACGACGAAGAAACGGCGTGCTACTCCATAATTTTATTTAAAAATGAATATGCTACTCACCTTTAAATGTAGGTTTTATGCCAGTTTTATTTTATAAAGAGGGAAACCATTCGGTCTAAGACGAAGTAGATCCACTCCCGGTTTCCTAGCTAACGTACATACAATACTGTCCAATGTTAACCCGCCTCTTGTTAAAATCAAACGCATCCAAGATACTCACGCCACCACCTTTAAGTCGGTGCATAATCTACCCAAGTGTTCATTATTTGCCATTCACAATGTTGCAATACGGTGTTAGCAAAAATCATCGAATAAGCTTATGAAGGTTGACAAATGGGAGGTTGACCGAACTCCTTAAGGATGGTTCGCACATCTGCGTTGGTTGCATTCACATGCAACCGTGGCAAGCGATGCAAGGGGTATGTAGCTTCGCGAGGCAATCGATGAGTCACGGTTGTTGCGATGTTTTGGTCGTTATGGTCGTTTCGGTTGCATGCGAACTCAACCAATGTGTGAACCAGCCTTAAACCATCAGACTTCGCCGAGAAAATGAATAGGTGCATGTGCCAACGCACTGTTCGCGGCACCCTCTCTTATCCTAGACTAGACTCTGGGTTTCGCTGGTGTACTCGATATTTCGATCTTATCGCGCTTAAGGCCCATTCACACCGGAGCGTTTGCTGATGTTTTCGTACGTTAGGTTATAAATCAATAAGACATCCGTACTTCGTACGTCGCGCGCAAATCTACACATTGATTATGGTTGCCAGGCTTCATACGAGTGACGAACATCCCGTTGATTTTGCGGCATAAGCAAACGTAAGCTCCCGTAACATAACGCAATGTAAGGAAACGGTGAAGTGCCCTTTACGCGTGCGAACACGTTTCTTCTCGTTTCCAAGCCGTCACGTGCACTCTTGTCGCGCAGCGCTGAATTCTCACGAGGCGCTCATAGATATAGATATGGCTTCACGGAGTCGCGGATCCCCCGTTAGTACAGAGTTTTAGAATAGGGGGCCCCGAATCTTTGGATGGCCCAAACAGCTTGAGGTGTCGCACTGCGGATGCGCAGAAGCTATCTGGGGGACCCAAAGCGTGGGGGGGACCTCTATTCTGAAACTCCCTATTGTGAGCACTGGGGAATACACGAGCGTGAGCGCGGGGTATTGGAAAGTGATTTGCTAGTAAGACCGGTTGTACAAACAAAGCATTATGCAGAGTTATACCTTAAGGCTTGTGTTTGAAGGTTCTTTCGTCTTGTTTTGTCCTACGTCTTGTCCTTGTCCCTTGCGCTTTTCGATTTTTACTACAACTTCTGGGATGTACTGTACACATGGACGGCTGCTGCAGCGACGAGCATTCGGGTAATTACTACTTCGTGATGCACGTTCGACGCCAGGTTATCAACCCTTTTCCGATTTTCGTTTTACTTCATTTATTTTTTATTTGGTCCACGGGGGAGACTGAGCAGTATAAAATATCCAGGCTCACTAATATTTCTTCCGTGTACGAAATTATGCTGGGCGATTTCTGCTGTTGAAACTTTCCAGGGCGCATTGAAATAACGCTCCAAATGAATACAAGGTGCCAAGTCTAAAAAACGAAATAATAAATAAAAACGTAATCATAAAATACCGGGGGAGCGCCTGCCCCACTTCCACTGAAAATTGAGTTAATCTATAGACCTGGGCGCTTGTCCGGTCAATGCGGGCGCTTAACGTATAATTTGCAGTATTCCAAAGTTTGGGAAAACTTAATAGTGGGCGCTTGAACGAAGTGGGCGCTTCCGCGATATTTTATGGCGGTTCCGCGTTTTCGTATAGCAGGTGAAGTTCCAGGGAAAGGACCGCAATATAAGAAAGGCCGATGCACCATCCGTGACTTACTTGGGTGGCTTAATTTGGAAAGGTACTTTAATTGCAAGTACATTTCTCCGCTACAAACGTAGTTAACCGTAAGTATATTTATTAGCGTACAAAAAGATAATTACAGTTACGCGCTACTTTTAGAAAGTAACGCACGCATTTCACAATCGCTTTCCTTCTAAAGTACACGGCGTGAGACGTTGGCATGGCAGAATGTTTCCACATTGAAATGTATCTGTAAATGTCTTTCCTCCCCATTGACAATTCAGTATGCTGAGTTTTACATTGGCCACGTTTTATGTTTTTGTTTTATCAACTTTATTATTTGTATGCTTCCGAGCCGGGTTTTTTTAATACGATATGAATACGTTGTTTTATTATTTTGCAACGCAGCTTATACTGCTTCGTGATTTTTCCATGCTGATGTTGCTGTTGCTGTTGTTTTTTATTACCGGCTATTCAAAGTATAGATGTGATCTATTATGTATGTTGGCATTGAAAGAAACGAATAAATACTCAAACTCTTTATTCTTTTATTTTATTCTTTTATTCTGGAAATGATTGACAGGAATTGTAGTCAGCTTACATTTTAAAAGCTCAGCCGCGGTCTTAGCGCTTTCAAAGTTACACGAGCTGGCAGAGGGGCAAGTTATTTATTTATTTGAAGCCTAGATCGCCCAGAGGGCATTATAGTAAGAAGGAGGGGGGGGGGGGGGTTGTGCTTAAAAGAACACGTAAAGCAGAAAATATGGCATAGAAAGCATGGTACAAAGAGGAATACAGAACTAAACAAACGATAAAATGTCAAGTTCACAGCAATGTTATTTTATTGAGGCTGACGCGCAACGCTTTTTGTCCTTCCAGTTGCAAGCCAGGCATCTGGACGCCATGCCTCTACTCGTGTGGGAAAGTACGTGCGCTTTCAAGCTTGCCAAAGTTATCTTCACCCGTATGGTGTAATTCTTGCACACCTCGTGCACCTTCCGGGACGCCATGCCAGTGGAACAGAACCATAGAAAAGTAGTTGTTGCAATTCGACGTTTGAAGTGGAGAGTAATAAAATGGCAGTTACAACTACCTGTAGCAAAAATCATTTAATAACAATTGGAAACTACTCAAAAGGCAATTAAACTATCACAGTAAATCACTCCGAAACACGATCTGGGAGAAGTTGCGTGATGCGAGCGCTTTAAAAATCTCAACTTACTTGTATACTCTAAATGAAACGCGTGTTTATTCGACAACTGAAGGAGACCATTTCCCTCGTTTTCGCAGGTTACACGAAAAGACGCGCATGCAGTGCCCAAGTCTCAACGAGAGGATGGAAGGCGCTCGGTCAATCACATGGTTAAGACACCTTCTTCGATCCATAAAAAAAAAACACGTGAAATGCTATGTCAGAACTAAGCCATATGTCCCCTCAGCATCCCTGCATGCCAAGGAATAAATGGGTTTTGATATGATTAATCGGTGGGAAATGAGGAGGGGCTGCTTGCGAAATATCGTTCTACACAGCAGCTTAAACCCCAGCATGTGTGATGCGTTTGCTTGATTCTTCAGTTTGATTCAGACTAAAGGCCCATTCACACAGGCGCGTATGCTTACGTTTTCTTACGTTGCGTTATGAATCGCCGGGACATCCGTGCTTCGAATGTCGCGTGCAAAGTTATTCCTTAAACTGGTTGTCGTGCTTCGTACGAAGTGCACATGTCCCATTGACTTTCGTCGTAAGCAGACGTAAGCTCCCGTAACGCCTCCGCTTATCGCAGTGGCTCCGCGTGCTCTGTGGAGAACCAGACTTGCGGGGCCCTTGCATCGAATACAGACATTTTCATCAAGTCTTTAGTTTCTTGCAGGCAGCTCTGTGAAAGCTATCTTTTAACTTTTTGCGTGTGTCATTGCTATCACTCAGCATGCGTGCGTGCTAGTTTTTTTTTTTTTCTTTGTACATTGAGTGCCCCAAGGCGAAGGCCCGTTTGGTTATGGGCGCAGTAAAATTAAACATTTTTGTTGCTGCAGTTATTTAAGATGGTGCTCTATTCTGCCGCCCAATCAAAACTGGCCGCTCCACACGCTCATTATAAAGCAGGGGTCTCCAAACTTTATGGCTAAGGGGCTCGAGGACCAGAAAATAAACAAGTAAATATAAATAAGGAACAAAAATCACAGGATAAAAAATAGACTTAGATACGCATTTAGATATAGAAAAAATCGAAGTGGAATAAAAATTAAACAAAAAAGAATCCAAGGTGCATTAATAGAAAAGCTACATGCGAATAACATGACTTACGAGTGATGCAGCTCAATATGTAGCACAGTTTATTATTTAGCTAATTATTTAATTATGCAATAATTGTAGCCCAGAAAACTCACCGGGCATAAATCAAAGCGCATAGGAACGTCGGCATGTTCGCAGAGGGTAGTGCACTAATGAGAATGTTTCTACTGATTATGACAATACGCGATGATACTCACTACACAAGACAGTAGGCGTAGTATACATGAGAAGGCGAAATAATTTTAACGTAGCTCTAGATACATGAAACAGGGGACCGAGAGTGGAGATGCCGGTGATGACAATGTGTATTAACTATGACACGAAATTATGAGAAGCATAAGAACCGGAACGGATGGGAAGCGTTTGGTGAGCGTCGCGGCGCCGTTTCTTTACAGGCGCTTATTTTTGCGCCAGCGGTCACTTACTGGAAACAGGCCGTGGACCGGGCGTAATTGCAAGAACGGCGGCCAGCCGCGGGCCGGATCTGGCCGCCGTTCTTGCAATTACGAGGGCCGGGATTCAGAGACCCCTGTCGTAGAGGAGTGGTCAGCATAAACCTGCCATTGATTTAGCTGCTTTCTGTACTTTGTTTCACCATAGTTCAGGGTGCATTCAAAGGCTAGCATAGACACAGACTAAAAGTGTAAGGTGCGCTTATTTGTTTTAAGGTGATGACAGCAATCGCAGAAAGAGATCGCGAATGCCGTGACGTTGTGCTCTATGCAGTGCTTGGTTGGCCCCAACGTAGCATCGGCTGGGCTACGTCTGGAAACCCTACAATGCATGGCGTATCTGATATGATACACTTCTGTAGAAAGCGCCTTCCAAGAAAGCAGAGCAGAAAGGCAGTGCGAATGCATGTTGCATCACATCTGAGGCATACGTTTTGTGCCACCGGTCTCAGACAGACACGCCTCTATTAGGGGCGAGATGTTTTAGTGGTGCCCTCCTATGGTTTCCTCTTGTGACGTCATTACCTTACGAACAACATGTTCGATGGTGTTTGTAACGAGCATGATGGAAGCTTGAAATCATTGCGCTTCGAAACCAACACTGCAAACACCGTCAAAATTGCGGTTCTTACATTACTCTTATTCCCGTCGATGAGAAAACCTTTTCTGACGTAATAGTCAGCATTCGGCCAATCGTGGAAGGCCGACCACAGCGACGCTTTCGATCGCGCACATCCCCATTTGGCTGCCCGGCGTTTAGCTCGGCGCTCAGGCGCATGGCGTGATGACATCGGAAACACTTTCGGGGATAGCTTTAAGCCTGTTCAAACATGCAGCGGAGCGCTACAAGCATAGCGCTGACCTTGCGCTAAGCACGTGCTGACGGGAGCGTTCGCCAGCTTTCTATCGCACCGTAAAAACTGTTGCTCATGGCAGACGAAAAGTATAGCTGACGACACGTGAGCAGCGCTACATCAGCGCTTTGCTGCATGTGAGAACCGGCTTCGAATCCGGGGGTGTTACACTGCTTATACATCATACAAAAGACAGTCTGCATACATCTGAACGCGAGTCACCGCGAGATCCGTGCTTCGAACGCCGCATGGCAATGAGCTCGAGCAGGAGCTTGGGCACGCGTCATTCGAACCAGGGATATAGCACAGACTCGTGTTTGCAGACTGTTTTTTGTATGATGGGTATAAAAGCAGTGTGACCCCGGCGGCCCTTAGCACAGTTGCATTTGAGTGGGTTTGACCAAGTTTGACTGCGTTGCGTCGAGGGAAACGAACGCGAGTCACAGGCACATCTGTGCTGCTTCGTGTGAAGCGTGCAATCCAATTCAAGGAATAGCTTGGCACGCGACATAAGAAGCAGGGATCTCCTGGTTTCTCACAGCCGCAGCTCAACCAAACGCACTCAAACGCTCTCAAACGCAACCGTGTGTAGGGGCCTTAACGTCCAGGCAGCGCCGCTAGCTTCCGGACTGTACATCCCTCATGTTTGAAGAGGGAGTATTCGCTGGCGGGCAATAGCTGTGTGCGCAACTGCTAAGCATGTCCTGACGGCGAGCTTCCACGGTTCTTTTGCAATGTGCATTCCGCACCATCAAGATTGCCGGTCCTAGCAGCCTATTGATGTGAGCTCGTTCTAAGCATGCGCTCTATACATCGCCTTCAAATATGGCGTCCAATGAATTTCCCCCTACTGCGAGACATTTGCTGTTGCGCTGTGCTGTAACAAGGACAAAAACTGCTTTTACCGCATCCACAACCCATGAGGCACCGATACATCGTCTACTATCAGACATGATACACGGAGTATATTTCTTCGTTCTTGAGTTCAAAAATTGAATAAACGTGTTTTGCATAATTTTTTTAAATAATTTTACAACGAAACACTCCAAAATTATTTTAGTAAAAATAAGAGGGATTAAGGTGAAATGAGGTTTAGATCATACAAGGCATAAGAAATGGGAACGATGTTGCAACGTTATCAAGGTGAGATAATCTTCGTGGAAGCATCTCCAAAGGGACACTAAACTTCCAACAAACATTTTCTTTTTTTAAATTGCTCAATTGCCTTGGTAGGAATCACAAAAAAAAAAAAAAAAAAAACTATCCAAGAAACAAAAATTGGCGCAATATTTGCCCCGAGACTAATTTTAGCGATTCCAATACATGCTTCTACACTCCAAGAAGTGCCTGCGCGTTTGCTTACCTGCAAAACACTCGAAGAGCCGATCTCTGCGATCTAGGGAATCAGCTCAGCGAATGATGAGGCGGATCATCTGTTTAGATCTCAACATTAAGTCTGCGCTGTGGCATTACGCAGTGCAAGCATGCTTTGCATTGCGTAATGCCACAGCGCAGACTTCATTTTTAGTTCTAAATGGATGTTCGGGCTCATCATTCCCTGAGCTGATTTCCTAGATTGCAGAGATCGGCTCTTTCAGTGTTTTGCGGGTAAATAGACGCGAAGGCATTTTTAACGTGTATATCGGGGTCGACGTTTAGATATAGAAGCGTTTTTCGGAATCGCTCCTCACTCAGAATGAGTCCCTCCACATAGATATTGCTCTAATTCCTTTTTTTTTTTTTTTTAAGGGGTGGGGGGATATTTTGTGGCATATATGTCATATCCAGGCACTTCGAAACAATGCATTTGGGGAGTTCAAGGCCTCTTTAAATGGATACCACATGACTCTCATACTGCTGGTTTGTTAAAAAAAAAAAAAACGCTATTATAACTATACATAACTTGTACAGTTACAGGTTGACCGCTGGTTTTACAAGAGAGAAAAAACGAAATTCTCAATTCCTGGCGACTCTCGCGCTGTTAACTAAAAACGTTCTAACCTATCCACATTTTAACCCTGGAAAGTGGGGACAAGGAAGACAAACACGACACAGATCTGTGTCGTGTTTGTCCTCCTTGTCCCCACTCTCCAGGGTAAAGATGTTTATATTCAACCAGCTCGCCTGCACCCTTGCTTTAACCTATCCAACACGGCACGTCGAATATTGGAGGATGGTCCCTAATAGAACTATGGCCCGCAAATATTCAACTATACTTTACCACATTTACTGAACAGCTTCATTAGTTGCGACATTCAACTGGACTCGCTTGCCATGAATGAGCTTTGAAATTACTGTGTAATATAACCGCACAGTGTAAATAGCTTTGTGTGCTGATCTGTTCTGCCAGGACTCTTTTTTGTATCAGCTATTTTCGTGTCAGCTACTTTTGTTTGCTTGTTTGAGCTGTTCTGTTCTGCCAATGTTGGGGGCCGGGGAGCCGTCAAGCTGTCTTTACAGCTTTTTTCCTTGGCCTCCATTTCATCGAGTGATGGAAAAATAAAGGCATTATTATTATTAAAAAGTTGAAATGTACTTCTCACGTTGAGAAATCAGTTAAACATGATCAACGAAATCTGCTTAATGACAATCGCTCGTTTGTAATTTGAACAGATGGCTATATTTCTCGTTCCAAACAGCCGATTCCAGCGAGTGCTCGAAGAGCAGCCATCGGAGAGCGCGATGCGTTTCGGGAGATCCGGCGCCCCCAGCGCGTTCGTGACGTCAGGTTTTCCTTCGCGAGCAAAACTACAGGAAAGCTGGCGTGGTTGTGAGCTTCGCCATCTGGTTGCGTCAACGTGTTACAACCTGGCCGTTCAGGACGCCCGCTACCCGTTCCCCGCAGGAGTTGAATAGGCGCGGGAAAGAAGCGATATCCGGTTCGGCCAAGTTAGGACAGGGCTCGCGCCCGCGCAGCTTGCTCCGTACTTCCGCGGAGCGGCGCTTCTTTCATGGAGAGTATGACGTAACAACGTTCGGTTTATCTCTTAAAGCAGCTGTGCAACGATATTCAATTGGAATGTTTTTCTCTCTACACGAGCTTACTGGCACACCTGGGACTCAAGGATACTCACACGCAACGCCATTGGCCAAGAAACTCCTTTGTTGCGGTGTAATTTCAAGGACAAAAGCGATCATTTTCATTCAATCTCTCCTTTGCAAAATTTGATGACGTAACTCGGGGATCGCAGTACACCCAAGTGACGATATTTGAATGCGGTTCATAGATTGGACCCGAGCATTGCGTGGGCACTCGACTTGGGCTCGTGACAATTGCTAGCTCGAGAAGCATTCGGGTTGTGACCCGTGTCCAATCGCTGCAACGACGACAACAGCCGAGCCATAACAATGTCTGGAACTCAGCGCGTGTCCTGCGCTTTGCCAACCCCAGCGCGTGGCTATGATCAACACTGGCGGCATATAATCGGCTCCAGATCACGTGGCCGCTTGTTCTGGCTGCGAGTTGAGGGGGTGAACGCTGCTCGTTTTTCTTTAATTTTTTTCTGGGACTTCTATTGCGTGGGGTGAAAAACGAACGCGTGTTTCATAGGTCATTAACGTTAGGGATACGTTTTAAGCGGTATTTGCGCAGAGTACAAAAATTGTTGCGTAGCTCCTTTAAATAAGGTTTCGGTTTCCTTTCGAGCATAAAATTAGTGTCTCTGTGGTGTGGCCGGAACATGGTTGACATTGAGACAATAAAATAGGCGCTAGAATTTTGTTATAGTATACCCGTTTACGACGACCGTCATTTCGCTAAAAGCGAAGAGGCGTAATGTCCAAGTTCCGCCGAGAGAATATGCAACCATCTCTCTCCACCCCGAGACATAAGACCACCATGTTGGCGGTCTCGATGACGCTTCATTATCATCGACCGACCAGAAGCAAGCGTGCCGTGTTTGTGAGCATCATCGGTTGTATACAAAACGTCGACCGACGTTCTGACACCTCGCCATAGGTGGGGCCCCCGGATGCGTCGCTGGAAGGTCTGAGCACGGGAACATCTGTGAGTGGCAAACACCGCGATACGCGTTTTCGAGAATATGGATTTGTTACGCGGAGCGTAATTTCGTCTGCTTCATGCGCAGGAGTTGCGGTGACGACAGAGAGACGTCGAGCTTTGATTGGCTCTGATTGAAGGATAGTGGGTAGACCTTAAATCAAGCTGCCTCGATGTCCACCCACTATCCTTCATTCAGAACCAAACAGAGCTCGGCCGTTCCGACGTCACCACAACCCCTCTGCAGAAGAAGCAGACGAACTTGCGCTCCGTATAGTCAGTGACATCTGAAGAAACCTAGGGCGTGGCGCTTCTTATATCCACGCTTCTTGCTTCCTGATTTGTCTCTCGGTATATTCTTATCGAGAAAAAGGAATGCCGCGGTGTCATATGATGGGGTATGATAATAGGATACTAAAAATTCAACAGGCCGAATTTTTTTTTTTTTTTATGTTATTGTTGATTGCGGTTGTGCGGAGCATGGCAGCGACTCTTGGGAGACTCCTGCATCCCTAACAAGCCCTGCTATAGTGACGAAGCCCACATCGCTCAATCTTCGAGTAAAACAAACGGATCTGCGTTGAGGGCGCCGATTATCACGTCTCCCATGTTTGGTTTTTTGACGCTTATCTCGTTTGTAATTTTTTTTTTCGAATACTCTTTTTTTTTTGGGGGGGGGGGGGGGAGAGGGGGGGTTTGAAGTTGTCTTTTGCCGCATCAAAAGCTTAAATGCACTACCAGTAGCTCGCACGCACCATAACGGTTCTTATGTAGTTATTTCGCATTCAAGGGTGAGTGTTGCTATTCGTATACACCAACACGCAGTCCTGACGTCACGCCGCTGCGGTACTACTGCTATTGGCTGTTTAAGCCGCTGCAGGAGGCCAACCATTCAGGCGTGTGGCTGGTGTCGCTCTCGCTGTCTTCCACTCTAAACAAAGCCCGCGCGTCTACTTTCCCGCACAATACTCGGAGATCGAGCCAATCACCGCAACTTACGGAGGCGCTCAGCGAATGATGATGCCGAAACAAATTTTTAGGCCAAAAACGCAGTCTGAGTTGTTGAAAAAAGAAATTTGCGTGTGTGTATGTTTATACAGCCTAAACCTTAGTCTGCCTCAATGGGCGACTTGTCTTCCAGCTTTAGATGAAAAGTTTGTGTGACATTAACAATGCAAAACGTCACGCTTGCATTGCTTTATGTCACAACTCAGACTGCGTTTTTTGTGGTCGACACGTATATTTCGGCATCTTCATTTGCTCAGCTGCCTCCATAAGTTGCGATGAGTGACTCTCCGAGTGTTGCGCGGGAAAGTAGACGCACGGGCTTTGTCTGATCGTGCATATTCATCATCGGTTAAAGCATTTCAACGAGCGGCGCTATTTTAGAGGACATGGAAGGACAGATAATTGTTGAGAGACAAAACCACACTTCGTTCGCCATTTGTCCAACAGGGCGATGGAAGCTACGTGCTTGTTGGACATGTCAGCTGTCGATTTTGCACCACGTGATCCGGCTTTCCGCGCATCACGCGCAAAAAAGCGGAATCAGACAATAAAAGGCAGGCGATAGACTGGTCCAGCGAGAAGGAAGCATCCACCACCCTGTCACCTTAGCGGTGCACGAAGTATAAACGAGTGAAACAAGCCTGGCGATGGCCAGGATTGTTTCCTTCGTGCTCTACATCAGAACTGCTCGTACTTCTGCGTACCACGGCACGGTTCTTTCTTTTCTTTTTTTTTTTTTTTTGTATTTCGTTCAAAGTTTTAATTTATTTTACGCGGATTGGGGTTCTAAGGGTGCGCGTGAAAGCATTCACCGGATTTTATCTTCTGGATACAACAAAAAGTCACCACAGCTTATGTACTGCATCCGACTCTGTCTGTAGGGATTTTTGAGATGAGCAAAAACGAAAACAAAAGCGGAAAAGTAGCGAACGGACTAGCCATAAGAGTTGGACAGGACTCAATCATCAGCTTGAACTCAATGCGGTTAGGTCAGACTTTGTTTTGAGAGTCCAACCTGTGATGGAGTCGAGTTAAAGAACTATCAACCTGTGACCACTTTTTTTCGAATTCCCAGTTTGAGAGGTTTTTGGTATGAAATTCCGTGGATGTGGCACGAGCGAGCGCGAAGTTTCCTTCGAGCCACGAAGCTAGTTCCTGTTGGCTCCATTGAGCTATGGTGACGTAGATGGAGCTCCTCAAACATCGCTTTTGTGCCTATGGGCTCGTAGCTCTCAAGTTTTGAGCAGCGCTCCAGGCGAGCAAAATAGAATATTTGGCTCGCGTTTCAAAGATGCGTCAATATGCTTCCCCACTTGAGTTTTTTTCTACTCCGTTCCATTCTAAGTGCCAGCGTAGCAGAGGCTACAAGAGCGAGCTGCGAGCTTTCAGCGTCCCTGTCAAGCACGCGCGCTCGTGCAGTGCGAGCATCTTTCAGGAGGACGTGCTTTTGCGAGTAGCTTCGGCTTCGCTATCACGTAAAGGGAAACTTACGTGCTCGCGGAAGCTATGAAAGAAGGCAAAGATGAAAGGAATGTTTAATGGGACGCCCCGGCCGCAAGCTGCATAATTCTTTTTTTTTTATTTTTATTTTTTTAAAGGTTTTGTTATCGCGAATCTTCAGATGCTTGCATTCGAACGTGGCACGTGCAAAATCGAATCTTACAGAGACACCTGAAAGGTTCAGCCATCATAACATGGTCGCGTCTTGCGGATGCGCTCGCGCCCCCTGCCCCAGAGCAACGGGTCTAATACCCAAGCTCGTGCTCTCCTCTGCCCCTTTCTTTCTAAAGCCGGGGTCACGCTGCTCGTACATCATGCAAAAGACAGTCTGCATACAAATTGGAAAGCGAATCACCGCGAGATCCGTGCTTCGAATGCCGCATGGCAATGAGTTCAAGGAGAACACTTGGCACGCGGCATTCGAACCACGGATATTGCGGCGACTCGTGTTTCCAGACTGTCGTTGGTATGATGTATAATCAGCGTGACCCCGGCTTAATGGTGCCGTTTGGTTTTACGAGTTTTCTACCAAGGCATCCTCGAACCAAGTACCTATCTAACATGGGGCACCAGTTCTTCGCAAAGTGGTGGATTCTACAACGTGCGCATATTTTGGAGTCACTTGTGCGAGTATGCTCATGCAATCTTTGTTATAATGCAACTTCGAAAGTGGAATTTTTGCATTTCAGGAGTAATATCTACCTGAAAAACGTTTCTGTATGGGAGAGTAGTGAACGAGATATTTAATATGTATATTGCTTACCACCCCGCTAGCGACGCAACCGAGTAACTAGCTAAAACATTTAAAAAAAAAATACATATTGAGAGTATTGTGGTGAACTCCTTGCTTGACTGTACTATGAGCAACGTTTTTCGCTATACAACACGCAGGTTGAGGCAGGGATTGTACTACTATATCCGCATAACGGGCATTTCCGTAAGCTTAATCGGAAATGGTTGTAGAGTAAGTCAACAGAGTGAATTCCGGCATTCTGATTATCGCGTTTTCATGGACGTCCCATCGCCTGGTTTACGGGGGGGGGGGGGGGGGGGGGGGGGGGGAGGAGGAGGAGGAGGAGAGGGGAAAGGGGAAAAAGGGGGGGGGGGGGGTGGGGCGAGGCATACGAAAACATGCCTCAGTGATACGCGCACTAGCCTTTAGCCTTTAGCCTACTCCCAGCTTTTCTCTCCTACGCATATCTGGTAAGAAAATCACGGAGTCTGGTAAAGCCTAGCGAGCTGGTTGGGGAAACATCATAATCGAAACCCTGAGACATGGATAAATAAAATAAAATAAAGGACAAGACGACTGGTCCGTTATTTTATTTTCTCCGCGTCTCAGGATTTAGATTATGAAGCTCGTGTAAGAAGGTTCTAAAGACGTACGAAGCGATATTCATAAAAGTGCATCCCCGAACAGGGAAAAATAGATTCGAAGTAACAGTGACGCCACGTCTGCATGCTCTTTCTCGCACTCGTCCGACACTCGTCTTGGGGGGGAGGGGGGGGGGGGGGGGCGGGGGGCGGGGGGGGGGGGGGGCGTTGGGATTGTTTGGTCCCCCCTCAGTCGTTTTAGCATACGTCGTCCTTCCTTTACTGTACGAGGAAAATCATATGTTTCCCGTGCATACAGGTAAGTTCTGGGTTTGTGTTCCTTTTTTTTTTCTTTTTTTCTCTCTTTTTTTTTTTTGCGTTGTGGAGATAAATATATTTTTTATAAGTAACCAAACCACAAACCACGATTTATAAATACTCACGCCATGTAACCAAACCACAATGAATAAATAGAATATGATATTACGATAGTATAAGGACCCATACATAAATCTCGATGTGTTCTTTGCCAACCGGTATCAGACAGCTTTTTCTTGTTCATGTCATGACAGCGTTTCTTTTCGTTTTTTTTTTTTCCCCTTGTGGTTGCTTTCTTGCGTTTCTGGTGTTCTCGCACTCTGTCACTCTCTACTACGATGAAGGGGTGAAAGTGAAATCCACAAATTCACCCCCGATGGTGCCTGTTCTTCAGTATTTGGCGAGTAAATGCAATTGTAAAAATATGTATGATCCGTCTCTACTACTTTTCATAAGTGTACTGTGGATGCATGAGAAAAAAAACATATTGAAGTGTACTAGATATTAGATTTAGTTCTTGATTGAATTAACGACTACGTCACTGCCCTACCTTGAATTAAAATAAAGCAGCGCGTTAGCATAACCGATAAAAAGTAACGGACGTTACTTTCTAAGCATTCTGTTTATTCGGGAAGAAAACTCCATATTATAGTGGCACGCAGAAACTTTGCTCAGTAAGTTTTTCTTCTCTCTCATACTAGCTAAAAACTTAGCGAGGAAAAATGAAAACACGGAAACGAAAATTCTCTATGCTCCAACCTGAACTGGAGAAGCATATCTCCCGCACTAAAATATTATTCATGATACAATTAGACTTTCGTGTAGCCTCTTCATCTTAATTATAGACCGCTGTTCAGCTGACGAAGAAGCAACATTTTAAAATTAAAATATGAGACGCGTACTGCTTCTTGCTTCACTCGTCTGCCACAAATGAATGCGACTACACGAACGCGCTAAACGAAACTGCTTCGTTTGCACGAGCACGCGCGCTCGTGCAACGCGATCATCGTTCAGGGGAACATGCTTTTGCACATAGCTTCGACTTCACTGTCACGTAAAGTTACAGTGTACTAGAATACGGGGTAGTGTTGGGACCGGAGCGGCTCGCGTGAGGTGTGTGGTGTAAATCGCGATAGGTGTCGATACCGGCGCATCGGCAGAAGGATCAGGGTGGTGGTTGTGCGCGTGCACCGCGTGCACGCGCACGTGCGGCGGTGCGTGCGGCCTGCAGTGACTTTCTGCTGCCCTGTCGACTGTAGCGCCGCGATTGTTGTCTACACGCGCAGCCTCACAAGTTCCCATTGTCGAGTTGCGCCGGTCCAAACACTACCCCGTATTCTAGTACACTGTAGTAAAGTGAAACTTATTTGCTCACGAAGGTAAAGGAAGCAATACAAATAATAAAGCTGAAAGGAATGCTTGATTAAACGCTAATACCGCGAGCTGCATTTTTCTTTAGTTTTGTTAGACGCTTTGTTATCGCGCATGAACAGGTGCTGAGAGAAAGCTTGTATTTGAACGTGGCTCCTGCATAATTGGACGTTACAGCGCCGCTTTTATGATCGTATCGCGTGGATGGTGCAGCTAATATTACATGGTCCCGCCTTGCAGACGCGCTCTCGCTCCCTGCCCGAGAGCAACGGGCCTATATCGGTGCTTCGAATGCCGCGCGCCAAGTTGCGGCATTCGAAGCACGGGTATCGCGGTGACTCGCGTTCGAACCTTTATGCAGACTGTCGTTTGTATGATGTATAAGCAGTGTGACCTCGGCTTAAGGTATTCCACAAAAAGCTTCGCGTCTCCATAGGCTATGCGGCCACTTACTGTGGTATGTTTCGCGCTGGGGGAGTCCTAGAACTTTCGTCTGAAGATCAGGCAGGTGTACTAATCGAGCAGTGAACGCAGCTAGTCCGATTAAAATGGCAATGATTTTTTTTAAATATATAATAGACCGATCTCACCAAGCGTTCGGCGCATGCGTGACGCCACTATAGCTTTAGTTCGCAGGAGGGAGGCAGCAGTGTACAAGACGGCTCGCGCCGCCTCATGCTCCACTCGCGCAGAGCTCCAGCGAGGTTGTCGCACGTGCAGAAAGACCTAAAGCTCCCTGGATGCATTGCGGCAGCGGTGGCGTAGTCAAGCTGGCTGGTGAGATCGGTCTATTAGAAGCGCGATTAAGGATGCGTAATTCTTGCTCGAATGTGCGCGAGGAAAGATAGGTATATCGGTTCATCTTGCCTTGTGCCAATTTAGATAATCTTAACCCCATGTAGCTTATATGGGGAGTGTGAAAGGCAGTATAATCATCGACATGATGAGAACGACAGGGCATCCAGCACGCGCTCTTTTCCTTTCGACGTACTTGGCTGCGCGCGCACGCTCGAGAGTCATGAGACGCCTAAACTAGTGGCTCTAGCCTAAACGCTATCGAAGCTATAGAAAAATTGCGCTAGACAAGGAAAACCTAAAAGACTACCCTTCCGTTCTTATCCTGTCTGTAATTATACTCTGTTTCACCTTTGTTGTACCGCAAAGAAGGCTAGAAGCTCGAGCTCATAGCGTTGGGAGCTGCTCTTAATGCACGAGAGCTTGTGCTACCGCGATGTGCCCTAAAGCAATAAGCTTGCGCTTGTAGCCTTTCCTGCTGTACATTATGAGGTGAAACAGAGTATATAAAAACACAAAGTTGAAGTTAGGAAACTTTAAACTATTTTTTTTTACCGTCAAAATTTGTGACATTAAAAGTGAACGCGTAATTTGTAAATGTTAATCTAAGAATGCAACGTAGATACTCTAGATATTTGTTTCTATTTGAAAGTGTAACTACTGCGCACGCAATCGAGGAAAGAAAAAAAAAGCAAGGCGTTATCGGTAAGGTGAAAATGAATAAAATTCATGTAACGCGCATGCTGTTAACACTGGTGTTTTTTTACACGGCGAACACAATTTTCGAAACGGCGAAACACTATAGCCGATCCCGCAAAATCACTGCTGGAAAACTGACTACGATCCGACGCTCGTCAAAAAACCCAATAGTCCGATTCTGCTACGATATTAGACTACCGCGATCATTGACCAGGATCAAGAACTTCTGGTCGCGCTTAGGAAGCTTTCAGTACACACGAGGGTGACGGCGAAATAGTTTGACTCGTTTCCGCTAATGAGGACAAACCTTTCGGGAGTGACCAAAGTAAACTTACTGACTCGGTGTTCGGACCCTGCTCCGGCTCTGTCGGCGCACTTCCCGCTTTTCCCGAACTTCGGAGCAACAGTACAGGAGATGACACGTTAACGGGCGCGGACGAGGAGGCGCGGGACGCAGGAAAGACACCTTCTCGTTCTTTCGAACCAGCACGAGCTTCTGTAGGGAGGCCCCGGCTCTTTTATAGCGGGCAACCGCCACCCGTTTCGATGACGTGCGAGGCCACGTGATCGGTCCGCACGTTTTCCCGACCACTCAAAGTTTGGGCCGGGAAGGCTCGGACTCGGGCTTCGCGAGGAAGGAGGGGGGGGGGGGGGGGGGGGGGGGGGGGTCATGGCGACTCGACTGCGCACGCGTCGACTGTCCGCTCCTGCGCTCCTGCCCCCCGGGTCCTCTGAATCGGACGACGCGATTTCTGACAGTTTTGCCCAAAATTCCGGCCATAAAATGCGGGTGGGTGTTTTGGTATAGCGTTAAAATCGGATTGTAGATGGTGCTGGGAGGAGAGAAAAGGGGAGAAGGGGGGCGCGCTCCTAAAAACGGAGGCAACGCGATTCCTCATTTCGGGCTTTTTATTTATTCGTCCGTTTTTTACGTGTCGAAAACGGTGGTGTACGAGGCCTGAGTCGGAGGTATAATTGCGGCTTCTATGACAGCGCGGGAATTTGGCGGGAACGGGCACCCCGTCGCGACAAGGCCCGCGTATTGTGAATTCGCTTGCTGTGGGAATTGAGTCGCGCAACTGCCATCTTTCTGACAGTTTTCTCGGTGGACTTGAAGAACCTTTTCCCTCTTTCTTTTTTATGAGGCGGCTGGGCACGTTGCTCCTCGTCGCTTGACGTTAAGCGATACTGGGCGAACCAGTCACTCCTGTCAGCCCGCGTTCTCTGCAAGCGGCCGGAACACGTCACGGAAACGGTTCCCGTCATCCTCTGGACGTCAGTTTAATGCGCATGTCAGGTGTCACCGCGGATTTGGACCCGCGATGAAAGTTTTGGAGATGCAGCTCGGACGGGCCGCTCTGCACGAAAGGGACGAGGATTTCGTTTTGTATGAAGATGGTTATTTACATGGACCTACGAAGGAAATGTAAAAGCTGCTGAATTAAAAACGGGTGCTCTTCTTTATTTAGTTTTTCTACTACTAGTGGTCTTGATTCAGTTGAATTCTTGAAAGGAATACACTCACGAACTGCCTCAAGGCCTAACCGCTCCTCAAACATTTTTTTTAAGCAGGGATGGGCAGTATTTCAAATACAAGTATATGAAATACGTATTTCAAATACTTTGTGTATTTTGCCTTTGTATTTAATTACAAATTGGGTAATGTATTTGACGTGTGTATTTGAATGCTAAAACGTGGGTATTTCAAATACAATTGTAATTAAATAAAAATTTTGGGGCTGAACTATATCCCTCAAATTTATTGTCACTGTCCAGAGCAGGAAGAAAACTACGTTCTGCACCGAATGCAGTGTCTCTCAATCAAGCACAAGCGTTTAGTGACTTTGTGATTAAGACCGTGCTAGTCCAGGGCAAGAATAGTGACGAAATCGACGTTCACAGGCAGACTGGCTAAATAAGGGCCTGTGACAACTTGTGATGCTTTCCAGCCTGATTTCCATCCATATTTTTGCCTGGAACATTCTAAATGTGCGGGTCGTCCAGATTTTCGTAACTGGTGCGAGGTGCAACGATAAAAAATTCTCTAGCAGTGCTGCGCGTCTTGGTCATTTCGGTTCTTTGTTGGCCTATACCAATATGTAATCGACAAAAAAAGCTGCTTAAAGCTCTGTACTTTTTTCACCTATTACGTCCAAGCTGATTACATTTTTTTTGTGATTATATTTCTATTACGTTACTAGAGCCTCGCACACTAACTCCCGAGCGTGTAATACACAATTAAAATGACATACACAGAAACTCGTTGCAGGTGCCCTGAAGTCGCTGACGCAAATTTTGAGGAATGTATTTAGAAAAGTATTTGGAGGAGACAAAATACATTTGGTTGTATTTGTATCTTGTATTTAAATGCGTTTTTTGGAAATGTAATTAGATTTGTAATTAAATACATTTTTGGCGAAGTATATTGTATTTGTATTTCGATACATATCTGCATGTATTTTGCCCATCCCTGTTTTTAAGCGACATTTTTTTTTTAATTTTAATTCTATCTGTTGGTGGAGGAACTATGCAGAGTTAAACTGGTCATAAAAGTATCTCTAGACGGTGCATTTGTTAGATTCAAAGGCGATGTTTTGTAAATATGAGCAAAACACAAAAACAAAACAGTCCTTTTGCGGGCAGCACAGCAAAGATGGTGCTGCAAATTGTGCTGCAAATTGTATTCTGCTCAGAGCTGTATCTGGATAAATTTCAGTGCGTGTTCACGGAAACGGGGGTGCAGCCACCGGAGCCACATATTTCCCAGAGCTTCCATGCCTCATTAATAAGGACCCCGTTAATCTGGGTATACCCTTCTATAAAGACAACTTTTTCAATCACGAACTGGGTAAATACACGTATTTTTGGCTTGTTATTGTAAGTAACTCACATTATGGACGCTTTTTCCGGGAACGGAGGTGTCCATATTAATGCGATATCACTGTGGTGCATCCAACTGCAGGGTTGGATCGAGGAAATGAAACCCGATTTTTCGGCCCGCATAAAAACAACGCTTTGCAGCGACCTGAAACTCCGTGACAGTGCGACGCCAGCGGTGGTGATAAAATGCGAAATTTTGAGCGCATGACGTTACCTTGATCAAAAGATACGAAATAAAACAAAATATATCTATTTGTCGACTTCCACCTAAGCCTAATATTAATCGAATGTAAATTTCAAAGTGTGGGTGCGCTCTAACATTTACTTCAGTAGAAAAAAAAAAAAAAAAAAAGCTTGTCAGTTAGAACGTTTGTATTGCTTTCTTTTTTTCTAAGTTTTTCACTGACACAATTGCTACAGGCACCCAGAACCACAAATTTCAGTTTGATGAATATTATAGGGCTTACGTGGACGTCAGCTCGTATAAACATTTTGTTTATATTTCTTTTTGATATTTTGATTCAGGTAACGTCATGTGCTGAAACTTTAGCATTATCACCACCCGCTAGTGTCACATAGCCACATTGCCACAGAGTTTGCGTAGTTTATTTATTTATGCGGGCCGAAAAACCGGGTTTCATTTTCTCGATCTATCCCTGTATATATGTAACCTTAAATCTAAACATTCGCGCCCGCTACCAAAAACAAGGAAATAAGGCGTCGGAAGACTGAAAACCGCATGACTAAGATATTTTAAGCTGTCTCAGCTAGCAGGCTGACAGGCGCCACTCTGACTCTGTATTCATTTATCCCACCATCGAATACGCCCTCGAGAGCGACATCACGGGCTTCGCATTTTCAGTCTCCACTAGGGGTGTCGCGAACCGGTCGAGGTTCGACTTCGACCAGGTTCGACTTTTTCGAACCTCTTGTGAAAAGTTCGACAAAGGTTGGACTCAGGTTCGACTGCTATGCGCATGCGCGATAGGCTGGCAAGTTGGCTTCGGATTGGATGGTGATGGCTAAGGAATGAGTTAAGGGCAGAACTGATTGGTTATTTCAGTTAATACAGTACAAACAATTAAATTATTAAATATCTTCAGTGACTAGAATTAGTTCATTTTATTTGCAACTGTTCATACAATTAAAATAACCCTTTGCATAAAAAAAAATTCTCCAAACCTAGGCATGCTTGTATCAAGGTATGACCAAACTGTCCACAAAGTCGAACCGGTCGAATCTGGTTAAATGTTAAAAGGCTCGTCGAACTGGTTCGACCCAGTCGAACCCCGAAAGTTCGACCTAAAAATCCGTTTCAACAAAAGTTCGCGACACCCCTAGTCTCCACGAGCTATCACCCTCATCTCCAGCGACGTTAAAACAAAGTGACCAATAGACCGATCTCACTTATAGAGTTATTATAATATACGCTAGAGGTTCAACTGGCGCTAGTGTCTACGGGACTTTCGGGATGCAAATTGAGGCAGACAGCAACCAGTCTACTTTTGCGGTGCTCCTGTGCATTCCTATGGGAAAACGCGCGTGTATTTTGTCTCTTCGCCGGAAAATAACATGAATAACTTTTGTTATTCGGGTTGTACCGAATAGTATGTACCTTTGTTAACATTGTAAAAGTGTAATTGCTTTAGTTACAGCATTTTTCATCACCAGTGAACGATGTTAAACTTCGCTACATTTCAGGCTCTGTTCCATGGCAGGTATGTAGAAACGAGTGACAATTATAAGCAAAATAACAATCGAAAGAAATATAGAGTGTGTTCAAGGTTCGCTAGCATTCCAGTAACGCTTATATATCGCTGATATCCCTGTCCTGTCACTGTAAAATAATGACCCCGTCGTGCATCTTTACGAGCGGTTAAAATACATGCAAAACGTAAAGAATAAAGTATGTGGGCTATGAAAGGTGTGTATTTTTTATTATTTATTATGCCGAGCAGCTTTTATCAGGCACCTGTTTTCTGTCTTATCCCTATTTTTAAAGATTTCAAGCGTGCGGGTAATGTTTTGAACGCAGAACAAGCATCTACGCACATATTGATGAGCAGATACCTATTTACTGCAAATAGGACAATAATACGTGGGATTCAATTTATTGTGATCATGTGCATGCACAAGGAGTTACTGCTCTAGTGTTACTGCGTAGTTCTTGCCGTCGCTCTTGGTTTTCCAGATGTCCCGTTCGTTTAATATGTATATATTCCATGCTGGAAAGCGCCGACGCGGTGTTCGCGCTAATAGTGTCCGACAGTGCACATAACTAAACATGTACGAAGCCGTTTTAACAGCGTTTTTAACGCCATGAATTTTAAATAAAAGCGCCGTAACTGACCCATTATTTCGTCCGCCTGACTGAGAAATGTTCCAATCTACCTAATACTTACGAATTATTCGTGATATTTGCTCTTATAACTATGCGCAGAGAGAAAATCCGCTCGCTTTTCCCCATAGAAATGCATTACCGGAAGTCAATTTCCGACTGGTTGCTGTCTGCTTCAATTTGAAACGGCACACTAGCGCCAGTTGAACTTCTATCGTACATTATAATTAGGGTCCCGTGTTTTTGGATAAATCCGGAAAAAAAAATCCCTGAAAAACACTGGCCGTTAAATTTTCTGTCAATCCGGATTTATCCCAAAAACTCCCATTTAAAAAACTAATCGACCAAAAAAAAAAAGTCCGTGTTTTAAAACTAAACCAAAAAAAGAAAAGAAAAGAAAAAGTCGGTGTTTTACAAACACGTTTTATAAGAGCACAGGGTCAGTGATCCTGAGGAGATGCCAGTTCAGTTTTCTTTGAAATCTACAAGTACCGACAAAGGGGTTTGCCTTTTAGCAGGTCGAGGTTCCTCAGGACAACGGCTCATGATACCCGGACCTCATTTATTTATTTATTTATTTTTTGAAGTACAAGAATACCGTAAAATGAACTCCGAATTTTTTTTGAAAAATTGGTTATCTAACAAAAATAAACTCCGATAAACCCCGGATATCCAGCAAAAAATAAACTCCAAAAAAAGAAACAAAAAAAAAAACCTCAGAATTTTACGAGAAATAAACTCCGAAAACACGGAATCCTAATAGACCGATCTCACTAAGCGTTCGGCGCATGCGTGACGCCTGCAGAACTTTAGTTCATAGGAGTCATGATTCGAGGGCTCGTGCACCATCTCGCGCTCCACACGCGCAGAGTTCCCGCGGGGTTGTCGCAGGGGCAGAAAGGCTAAAGTTCCCTCGATGCATTGCGGCAGCGGTGGCGTATAGGGAGTATTCATTGGACGGCCATATTTGTGGGTGCTGTTTAGAGCGCATGCTCAGAACGAGCTCACATCAATAGGCTGCTAAGACCGGCATTCTTGATGGTGCGGAATGCACGTTGCAAAAGAACTGTGGAAGCTCACCTTTAGCACGCGCTCAGCATTCGCGCACACATCTATGGCCGCCAGTGAATGCTCTCTATAGTCAATCTGACTGGTGAGATCGGTCTATTGTAATAACTCTTTGTTCTCACCAGTCAGTTTCGCCACGCCGTCGCTGCTTGCATGCGTCGTGGGAACTGTAGCCTTTCTGACCCACTACCTGAAATCACCGGGGAGACGGGGTTGTATAAAGACAATATTAATTGTGCCGCAAGACCTTGTAAACTGAAGATTTTAGAAAACATCACGCGCCTGTTATTTTGCACTAATCTCCAATAAAGTTCCTACAAAAAGGTTTTTTTGTTGTTGTTTTTTTGTTTGTGCGGTCCGTTCAAGGTGTAAACGTTCCTGTGGTTGGCTTGGGTCACTCTGGGCTTGGCCCCCTGACCTCGCACCCACTTCTTGAAATTGCACTCACACACACACACTATACAATTTCTTCCTTTACTTTGCGTGGGGCTGTCGAGCGGTCTCGTCGCCCCACTTGACGACGCGATGCGTCCGTTTGCCTCCGAGTCTCTTCTCGCACTGCTCTTTCTTACTTAACCTAAACCCCAGGTTCTCAAAAACAACATGAAAACTTTCCCCTCCCATGGGTCATTGCCCTGTGGGTCCGCCCCCTGACCCTAAGACAGAGGCCTTGCAAACAAACATCCCACAAGGCATTTTGAACACAGACACATGACACCAACCTGTCAACGTGTGGTCTGCTCGTTGCCAAAATTTCGAGAGGAGGCTAAGTGTCTCTTCCTCCCCCCCCCCCCCCCCCCCCCCCCCCCATCCCGTTTCCCAAACCCCTCTAAAAAAAAACATTTGTCTTTACAGGAGGATCACCCGGCACACGACCACTTCGACAGAACGCGTCTCCCCCATATGACCTGATACACGCCAGGCTGCGACTTCGCGTCCCCAAAGGAAACAGTTTACGTCCGCAGATGCTTCTTCTCAGACTTTTGTATCCGACCCTTGCCATTTTATGTGACACATGACAGTGACGATATAAGCTTGGCCAAATGGAATAGATTGTGCAAATGTCGTGACCTGGTGCTGTCACTCTTCTTAGCCGTGCTCTTTCTGTTACCCACTGTTGGGTTCGACTCCAAGGTGAAATCGCTTTGGTTTTGTAATTCAGCATTTTTATTCCTGAAACCTCAAGTCGCTCGTAATTTGCTAGCGGAATAAATGCACTACCTAGAGGTGCTTCTATGACAAGTTTCCCCTTTCTTCATGCAATCCGGTCATGCATATACGCAGTTAATTTCACGCTAGAGTAACGCTCACAGAAATAAGACAAAAGTATTGCGATGAAAGTCTTCAGATGGAGGTTAGTTTTACCGCAGCACACGGCTGATATCACACGTGGCATACCTCCCGTACGCTGCCCCTGCTTCCCACTAATAGCCACCGTTCAGAAATATTTATTAAATCCTAAAACTAAACATATACCTAATTACCTTGTTTGATGAAACTGTTCAAAGCTTCGAGCTGTTGAAAAGTCATAGACAAATAAAAAAGATTAACAGCAATGAAACCAATCCGCGTCGCGTTAAATTGTTTATGTTGTGGCTGCAGGGAATATGCGTGTGATTATATATCACACGTAATTCTGATTTCCTTTTCAATTTTTATGTGATCATTTTCCCAACACTGTGATCTATGTAGTCGCTGTTGATTGCGAGTGGTGCGTTTTGGGCCCAATCGGCCGGCGTTGTCCTTGGGAGGCCGAGCAGCGCAGCAAGTGGTATGCACTACAAAGTACGCTATTTTTTATATATATATATAAAACCGCACACAATCCGGTTTTCAAATGGGAAGTTGCAAGATAGCTTTTTTTTAGTTTTATTGTTACTACGGCTGCGCAGCCACCGGCGTAACCATATTTAGTCACACATATTATAGGAATAAAAAAAAAGTGTATACGTATATGCGAGTCGAGATGCAAGCCTCAACCTGGATGAAGAAACATACCGAAATGTGTCCTCCATAAAAACCAAAGTTCAGGCTGAAAGATAAGCGAGCTAACGGATGGCCCCATGTTCAAGTTGTCACTTGCGACATTTCTGAAAAAATTGCCTCAAGTGTGCTCTTACGCTATTGGCGACGTGAGTGACCAAAAAGGTGGCTGTTGTCGGCCTCTCATGATTGTCCAAATTTTCACGGTGACGTCCATAGTAGGATTAATTGTTCTCATCAACGGAAATAAGAGTAATGTCAGACTGTCAACTCCCACGCTGTTAGTGTAAGGATCGCGATGACTCCAAGCTTCCGCAGCACAGCCGAAATTGCTATTCGCAACTGACAATCCTCGTCGTGATGTCACACGTAGGAACCATAAGAGGGCGCCACGAAACATCTTGTCGCCAATAGGTATGTCGAGATGATGTAGAGAAAATAAATATAAAATATGTTTTAGTTGTTTAAAACAAATTATCCAACTAAAATTCTCTAACTAAAAGTGACCTGATATCAAATATTTTCACCTCTTGTGCTGCACAATAAACCCTTTCCGAAATTCTGTCTGGCCACTCCGTTAACTATCATCATCTAAGTGCATATCATCTGTACATGCGAATGGCGTCCTTTTGATGGCTGGTGAAGAAAGAATTCAAAGACCGACGCCGATGCGGAGCCTGAACATTCCAGACGTTCGTTCGGAGCATTGCTGTTCGATGTCACCGTGACGAGACATTTAGGCTTCTATGCGCTATACGCATTTGAGGGTATCATGTAAAACCTTGGAATGATCGGCTTCGGCACGTCCCAGACATCTCATGACAATAGTATATGGTGAATTTTATCGAGGGTTTTACTCGAGTAAGGGCCTCGTGCAGAGTGGTACACTCCATCGAAACTGGAACAAATAGAGAAATGACTGTACAGCGAAGAAAACCGTAACTTTCGTACGTCTGCCGTTAACGAATAAGTACTCGATTTTGACCACCATTAGAATACGGAAATTTAAACTGATATTTGAGCCACCAGATAGATCCGAATTTGTCAAAAAGGGTATATTAAGCGAGTGACTCAGGCACAGATTTGTCATATAACATAGAGCCGTTTATTTGGAACCGCATCAAAAAGCCACAACACGTGGCGTTGAAAATACGAACCTGTCGAAAGCTGTCCAAAATGCTTCCAGTCTCATTAACTGGCATTGTTCTACTTGTATATTTTCCATCTTGTTCAGATGCGACGTACGGAACTGACATAGCACACGTGTCTTCTGACCGGGCGCATAAATACGCTACTAGTGGTAAGTTCCAAAACGTCGTATTTTTCGCTCACAATGGGCTTTGAAATGAAAGCGAAGAGCTGTAGCACGGTCGCGCAATGTGGGTGGAATGGTGCCGGCACGTACTCCTGAGGACGGAAATGCGACGTGGCTAATTATCAGAGCCGTCGTGGTTGGCCTCGTGGATGCCACGGACGAACGCCATCAGAGCTCGGCGATCCGTGAAGTAAGTGGGTAAGCGCGATGGAAGTTTCTAAAACCACCCAACATTACGCGCAGCGACTGGATACTGCCAAAGTGGGATTTTACATAACGCGAGCAATGTTTGAAAACAAGTCTTTCAAGCAGACGATACGGAAGACCCTCGTTTCGTCGCGTCGTTACTGGCAGGGTGCCTGGGCGGCCGACGGTAAACCAATGGGGAAACCCCGACTTTCCTGGCCTCGTGCCAAGGGCGGAGAGAAAGGTTTTTCCGTAGCAGCGACGACAGGAGACGAGGTCCAAATCTCTTCAAAGTGTCGCCCGTAAAGCAATTCTCAACTCCAGCCCGCGGCTCGCCCTCTTGCGGACGAACGAAGAACCAGAGGAGCGGGGCGGTGGCAGGGGCTGTCGGCCTTGGTGCCTTGGTGCTACTATTATCGCACGGTTCTGGTCAGCGAGTCCGTGCGTGAAGCGGAACACCCACCTCACTATATGTGAACGAACACTTAACAAGCTCGAATAAGAAACTATTGGGAGCAGCCATCGCGCAGAAGCGAAGGGCTCGCTATAAATTCGTGTGGTCCACTGGTGCAAAGGCGTTTGCGCGCAAAAATGAGACGTCGGAAATGCTAAAGATTACCTGCCTTGCCGACGTCGAAAAAATTGCGAACTAAAATGCCCTATTTTAAACAAAAAAAAATATTTTCGCCTACCCGTAAGAGGTTAACATGGCTGTCCCTGCCAACCTCACAAGCTTGACACGGTATTTGCAAAAAAAATAATAATAATAATCACAAGTCATTAAATTCTTTTACCTCAACGTTAGGTCAGTCCGGTCTAAAGCTGACAAACTTTTATCGCTTTTTCGCACGTTTTATTCAAAATTTGATATCATCATGCTCACCGAAACTTGGTATATGAATGACAGTGATTTTTTCGTACTTCCTGGGAACGCACATTTTTATCTAAACCGTATACAAACCTGCGGCGGCGGAGTGTCTATGTTAATATCAGATACTGGCTTCGAGATTGTGCCCGCGTTTTCGAGAATAACAATTGATTACGAAGTGCTTTGCGTACACAAGAAACCTTGACATGTACTGCGTTTTGTATCGACCACCAAATAGAAAGGTGCATGAGCTGTTAGGATTCTTAGATAGAATGTTTACTGCCGATATGTGGAGTAAAATGCAATTTCATCCTCGGAGGAAATCTAAATATTGATATGCTCCAGGTTCCTCATCATCAGTAGGAACTTTTAGTGTTATTGTCTTCATGTAATCTTGATAAGGTAATACTTCACCCCACGTGTGCTAGGGCATCATGTTCTTCGTTGCTCGACCTTTTCATTACGAATCATGACATATCGGAAATTACTAGTGGGGTTATCTGTTCCGATTTGAGTGACCATTTGCCTATTCTTATACTTCATCCTCAAAAACGAAGGTCAGCGGTAATTCGTCACCAAAATACGTCCCAAACATAAACTAAACATCTTTGCAGACATTTAGGAGGCATATCGAAGGCGCAGACTGGAGTAGTATACTCGGAAAAACTGATGTCAGTGAAGCTTATAATATATTCATTAAACTTGTCGTAAATCTGTATACATTTTCGTTCACGTTGAAAAAACTGAGAATCAAAAAAACGGGCCTTAAGCCTTCGGTGACTGAGGATCATCTAAAATCAACGCGTATGAAAAGTAGCTTATACAAAGCATGTTTAAGAGCAAAGAACCTTGATAAGCTTGCAGAATTCAAATCCTTCAGGAACCGCCTGAATGCGGATTTGAGACATGCAAAGCTTGTCTACTATATGCATCAGTTGGACCCTGAATGCATGAAAGGAACCGATTTGCTTTGGAAGAAACTTTCTGCTCTTTCAGGCAAGGCACCTAATTATGAAAAAAATAAAAAGCTTGTTATTAATGGTATAGAAAAGTGTGACTCTGCATTATCAGATGATTTTAATAAATATTTTGTTCACACTGGCACGGGAACTTATTGTAGTGATGCAGCTAAATATATACCAAGTGTTTGCGAATCTATATTTTATCATCGAACCGACGAAAGTGAAGTATACTCAACCATATTAAGTTTAGGGAACAATTTTAGTGCCGATGTCGATAGTCTTAATATTAAACCCATAAAATATGTTGCTGACCTCATTTTGCCTTGTAACACATATTTATAATCTTGCTCTTTCATATCGCGTATTTCCCGTAAAAATGCCAAATCGCTAAAGTCACCGCATTCTTCAAATCGGGAGATAGAAAGAGTATGGGGAACTATCGCCCTATATTTATACTTCCTGTTTTTTCCAAAAGGCTTAGAAAAAAATATGCCCTCCAGAATTACAAATTTTTCAGTAGAATATGATCTTCTAACAAAATTTCATTTTAGATTCAGAAATTTTAAATCAACCGAGACCGCACTTTTACACCAGAAGGAGGCTATACTTGACCGGTTAGAGGAAAGGTTAGCAACTGTTAGTGTCTTTTTAGACTTTAGCGAAGCTTTCGACTGTATTAATCACGACATTCTTTTAGACAAATTGTATTCATATGGCTTTCGAGGTGTTTCGTTTTCCTCGCTAAAGTCTTATTTACAGTTCCGTCAACAATATGTTTCCGTAAATGATCACAAGACTTCTTTACTTTAAATTTCCTGCGGAGTGACACAACGCAGCATTCTGGAGCCACTCTTTATTTATTTTTTATATGAACGACATAATTACTATTGACGCCGAAGTCAAATTCATTATTTATGCGGATGATACGGCTATGATAATTTCCGCTACAAATTCTGAAACTGTTATTTCTAAGGCAAACAATGCTCTGAGCAAGTTAAAGTTGTGGTGCGAAAATAATCCTCTTCGCCTAAATACGGACAAAAGCAAGGCCGTAATATTTCAACTTCATTCAGAAACTCGGCTTAACTTATACCCTCCTTTGAATTATGGCCCTGATATTATTCATTATGCAGATAATGTTCAAACTTTCGACGTGTTTTTTTTTTTTCTTATATGATGTCCTGGAATGATCATGTGCAACACATTCGTAATAAACTGTTGAGAGTAGTAGATGTGCTAAATAAATATACATATGTTTTACTCACCAGTGTTAAACTTCAACTTTATAGGTCCCTTTTTTACCCACATTTAAGGTACGCCCATCTTGTCTGGGGATCTACTGGTTTGACAAATCTAAACACAGTCAAACTTTTACAACAAAAAAAAAAAGCTATTCCAATCGTTGCGAAAGTCTCTTGAATGTCTCTATCGTTACCTCTTTAAAAAAAATTGTATTCTATAACTGATGTATCAGATATAGCTACCCTCAGCGTTTAATCTTAATTTACCAAGCTGCAACTCGTGGTAAGCATGAAACATTTTTTTCAGATTGTCTGACCTTCGTCCATACATCTCATTGTACCATACTCGTCTCATTCATCCATGGCAAATTCCTAAATCAATAACTAATTTTGACGTGAGAGAATCAAGCATTCACTTCCCGAATTGTTAAATCATAATGGGAGTCGACATCACTTCACTAAATAAAAGGGACATATCCAACATTGTATAAATACGTGCATAATTATTTTTGTATTGTGTTTTGCAAAATTATAGTATATCTAACGTTGTATAAAAATTTGCATAGTGTACCTGTTATTATTTGTTATCTGATTTTATGACTTTGCCTTTTCTGTCTGCTTTGTAGGGTCCCGAGGGCTGGTCAAGCTGTGCAAACAGCTTCCCTCCTTGGCATCCCCCATCGTTCAAGGTGGAAATAAAATCAATGTTCAATGTTCAAAAGCAGTTTTAACGAAAAAAGTGAGCGCGTTAAAATGGGAATTCTTGTGTTCCGCCTCGCAACGGCGTTGCACGAAGGGACCCAGATGTCTAATTTCGTTAGGGACTTTTTGTATGTCGCATTCGCTGCTGATTTCTGGTCTCGTGGTCGCCATATCAATCTGTGCTTAACATGACGGTATACGCTCCTGCTAGTAGTGTGGAGCTCTAGCGTACCGTGCGTCTACTTTCCCGCACAACACTCGGGGAGCCAATCAGCGGAACTTGCGGAGGCAGCTCAGCGATTGACGATGCTGAAACATATGTTTAAACCGAAAAACGCAATCTGAGTTGTGACATTAAGCAGTGCAAGCGTGACGTTTTGCATTGCTTAATATCTCAACTCAGACTGCGTTATTTGGTATAATCATATCTTTCGGCATCGTTATTCGCTGAGCTGCCTACATAAGTCCCGCTGATTGGCTTTTTGAGTGTTGTGCGGGAAAGTAGACTCACGGGATGTTTTTAGAGTGTAGGAGAAAACTGGTTGAACAACGGTATTTCGAGCAATAAACGTCGGGAATGGGTTTGCATTTTAAGGCTATTACAAGGAACATGACCATTTTCTCCACCACTTCAAAACGACAGAATGCGCGCACTTGCCTTCAGGTAATTACGAAGGCAAATAAAGAAATGCTCAGAGCCTTTTAAGCGGGTCCGTGTTAAGGGCCGCCCACACTAGCGAGAAAACGCGCGTGGCACGCCGATCGCGGCAAGTAACAAAATGTCGCCGAAGCACAGTCAGCGCCACGAGCGCGTGCAGAGACACGCCCTTTATCTTCCCGCTTAACCGATTTATCGGCGCGCCGGGCGCGTTTTCTCGCTAGTGTGGGCGGCCCTTTAGCCTGCCGTTCGTGACGCGAGCTTAGAACGGGTAGTTTAGGCGAGGCGGGCCGCAACGTTGCAAATATCACGGTACACAATAGTAGGGTATATTAAAAAGGTTTATTTTTGATAGAGCAATGAATAAACTCCATAAGCACGCCGATGATATGATAATAGGTAGCTTTAGCATAGCGTTCCCTCAGGCTACCGTGCACGTACGGCAATTTAACATGGCGCGCGTTGAAAAGTACGCTTCAAAGGTGCAGCGCGAACTTTCGGTTGCAATGCTGCACCGTACTGCACTCCGGTCATTCTGTTCTGAAGCTTCCTATCAATAACCATAGCCAAGTTTATCCAGTGTTGCACTACACTAAAACTGCGACGATGAGCATCGAGTTGTGAGCTTGTGACACGAAGACATCAATACTGTGAACGCTGCTCTTTCGGAGCTTGACGGTCACGATGCACGGCTCACTTTTTAGAGCACTAATGACCAAACAAAGCGCAAACACCACGATATCTTTATCACCCTCAAAAAGATTTTGCCACAAACAGTGACGAGGCCGGTACCCAGAACGCGCTCGCCCTCCACAAAGCTTCGCAAGTTGAGGTTTCCGCAACTTTAAAATATCAACATACTGGTATTCCTAGCGCACATCAGCATCTCCACCACCTGTAATATGCTCCTGTTCTGACCGCTTCGCATTTGTAGACAAATAAATTATTTTTAGCGCAGTGACCAGCGTTAGCGAGCAGGCACACGGGAAATCCTGGAAAATCCTGGAAAATCCGGTCCTGTAAGCACCCCGTCTCTTCTGCCATCTGGGAACTACTGCCTCCATCTACGGAGTTGCGAATAGCCTTAAAAATGCGCTTCGTTGCACCAATAGGCCGGAGTAATTTCCGCTGACGGAACAGCAAAGCTTGTTTCAATTTTCGTCGTTGAGCGCGTTCCAGACACCGTCCCACCGTTACACCAAGCACTTATACTTCGCCTCATCCTATAATGGACTACAGCCAAAGCTACATGCCACCAGGCTCATTCACGAGCCAAGTAAAAACCACGTGGTATATCGCCTCGCCTCGTGTATGAATTCGCTACTCTCGGAGCCCTGATCCGCGTGTCCACCGCAGAGCGAGACGAAGCATAGTTGCAAGCTGAGCGGCTGCGCCGCTTGCACGGCACATAACTGATTTAACCACTACACCGTATATCCTCACTCATTTCTGCGAAAATCTGACTCAGAATGTATAATGAAGCGATATATGAATGGCATCTACCGCACACCTCAAATCTCCTTACCAGCGTCTGACCATGTTCCCGAAACTAGGTTTCAGCTTCCTCCCACTGCTACAGTCGAGCGTTTTCTTTAAAGCTGTGCATTTCTGGGATTTCAAGATTAACGAGCAGTTTTCTGGGCCACCTGGTGCCCATTACGAATTTCATATGCAAATGCCGCTCACGCGTCACAATGCATCAAAAGGCGAACACGCAAAATCGATTAAAACCTGGGTTCGTCAGGCCCCAAATGCATAAGGGCGATTTTTTATTGGGCATGAAAAAAAAAAGGGGAAAAAACACGCCTATCAGAATTCTCCACCTGCAGCTAGCGCTTTGATTTTTTAGCCGGTTCAGCATTTCGCACCATATTTCATCTTTTTTCCCCCCTTGCGCACAACCTTACCAACAAAAGCGCGTAGGCCGAGCCACCGCTAATGATATTGACTGCGAGATGTTTTGTTGAATACATTTCTGGCGTTTCTTGCGTGGAACATAACGTCTGGGATATATAATGCTTTGCTTTTAATAGTTTTTTTTTTTTTTTTATCCAAGCAAATTGTTGGCCGCAATGTGAACGCTGCACTTTGTCTCGCTGCTCCCCAGCCCGCGTGGGATCATTGCCTTTCTGAAGCGAAGCCGGCGTCCATGGTTGATGCTACAATGAGAAAACACGGGCAGAGGCGCTTGCCTTGATTCAACTCGTTAGACGTGTTGTTATATTTGACACCTTTTCTGGAGCACAATAAATAACTAAGGACTTGTGTAAGCACGAATGGACCTTGGCCGGTCCTCTCATCACGTATGTTTCAAAAACCAAGAAAATAACATTAACGAGTACACGACAATGACTCGTGCTTCGTCTGCACGACCATTCGATTACGTGAACTGACGAGAGTCCAGGGACACGCATTCCCTCGAGTCTTGGTGACACTGCGTATCTACTTAAAGATAATCAATGAAATGAAAGTTTGAAACAATTTTCCCGTGTTCGTAACCGTAAACGTAATAAAACAAGAATTTACTCATGACCTCAGGGCCGAACTTCCTGTGTTCCGTAACACGTCGTCGAATCCGAAGTGCATTTCCCGCATCGCAGAGGAAGATGCGATACCAGCACGCGAAACGTTAGTACAAATATATTGTCTCGTCAACTGTCTCCAAGAGGACTTTTAAAAAAACCTGTCATTTGTGTAATTGTTCCACACGGTATACCTGCTTCCTCCGTTTGCTGAAGCGGCGAGCTCGCGTGACTGGATCAATCTATGACACGCTGGACGGTTACTTTTCGTAAATAGTTCGATGATCTGTTATCGACCATTTCATTGTTCGCAAGCCCCCTTTTTTGAAAACGGTGGAATGCGCCATAGACTATTTTCATGCTTGAGATAGTGTAAAATATAGACCATTCCAATGTTTACCACCATCATTTTACCACCGCGTGGAGAGAAATCCCGGACCAAGTGCGGCTGTAAGCCTGAAATTACTAAATGCACGAAAGCGTGCGCGAGCACGCCATACATGGGTAAATTACTTCCAAAATGTAATTTAATTACAAATACAGTTACTTTGCTCCAAACGTAGTTTAACTACAATTACTAATACGTGAAAAGTAATTCATTACAATTACAAATTATTTTTAAAAAGGACTTTATAATTACTTATTTCTGAGAGCGACCCCGACTTGGGCCATATAACTTTAAACGAATTGTTGAAAAATGCAACGCATTTATTCATTCCTTGCCCCAATGTTTGAGGAGGCTTAAACGGACACTGACAAGGTATCTATGCTCGCCGAGGTTTTTATTTGTACACGGCATATCAAAGCCTAAATACCCAGAACACAATTTCGCGGCTCGAAATTCGTTTTCTTTCCGCCCGAAAACCGTCGATCGAGAACTGGCCGGTTTGGGTCGCGTTCACTCTCTTCTCCGTGGTCACGTGCCATTTTCTATGGTTTAGAACTTTAGACCAAAGTTACTAGATTTGGTTTAGACACAACCACTAAAGATAGTCAAAGTCGTGGGTCATCGAAGGCACACACTCAACACCAAAAATAGGCAAAAATATGATACCGATTTTTTTTTTTTTGTGGCTTCTAAAAAACCCCAAATACGAAAATTGAAAAAAAAAAAAAAAAAAAAGTTGCACTGCAACGAAATTTTAGGCAACTTTCTCCCTATATTTCTTCTTCCTCCCCAATCCAGTTTCGGTTTCGAGCAGTTGCGGTTTTTTTTTTTTCGTTTCTTTTTGTTTATTACAAATATACTTGATGCTGTATCAAAATATTGATTGGGATAGCCTTCTAACAACCATAATAAAATTGCCTAACAAAAAATTTTAAAAAAAATATTGGGGGGGGGGGGGGGGTGGGGGTGTTGTGCCCCTTTAAGCATCATTGTATAAATGTGACGTATTGGACTTTTTTTTGTGTGAATTTTGTTAAATTAATGATATAACTTGACAGTTTGGGGTAATGAAGTCCTGCGTTCTTATATTTTCAATAAATAACAATAAATCAGTTCATATACTCAAAGAAACCAGATCGCTAAAGTGAAATTGGGTTGACACACTTTTGTTAGCCAGACAAATAAAAATGCGACAATTAGTCATATCAGAACATTTTAATAGTGTTAATATAAAACTACAATCAACACGTGCTAATACGACCACATTCACATACAAACGTGTCATGTTATTGTGAATTATTTACATTGAGTTGAAATTATAATGGCATAGAAATATATAAGACCCGAATCCGGGCTCTCGAGTCAATAGTGACGATCGGTCAGTCTCCAAAATGCTTATGCAAATAATATATGATGCAAAAACAAACAGGAAATAAACTTGAAAATAATACAAAGAAACAAATATGCGACCATACTAGAAGAAGGACGTAAAAACAGGCAAGAAAAAAATAACTTCATAGACAATTCAAATCCCACACCTCGGCTGAAAACTGAAGCTCAATTTTGTTTATTTGGATATTTTGGCACGTTTACGCTTTTGTTTTCTGTTCGCACCGCAGACGGCGCCACACGGCGCCGTTGAGATAGGCTCCAAAAAGCATTGTCTCTTAGCCCGCAGTGTGAGCAACAAACAACGCGACGCAATGTTTGTTGTGCGTGTGTGTGAGTGCGTGTCTATGTGTGCGAGTGTGTCACGGAGCGCTAGGCCGCTTGTGCGTGCGCTGAGGCTTTCAGAGGGGTGCCGTCGGCGCCGCAAAGTCTAGCAAAAGTAATTGTCATTGTGCCTGAAATTTTGCAATTACTGACGCTAGAAAGTAATTAAATTACAATTACAATTTCTTTTAGACGAAAGTAATTAATTGCACTTACGAGTTACAATGAAAGTAATTAAATTACAGTAACTGAATTACTGTTATTGAATTACTAACCCACTATGGCGCACGCACGGAAGGTCACACCCACCCAATCCTAAGTGAACGAGCTCCTAGTCTACAGGCAGGCACGTAGCCAAGGGGGGGGGGGGGCCCATGGGGCCCGACCCCCCCCCCCCCCCGAAATCTTCCATTTTTCTGGGACCTCCTCTCCCCCCTCCCCTTCATACAGCATTTTGTTATCGGCGGGCCCCCCCCTCCCCCCCCCCCCCCCTCCCCTCCCCCCCGAAACAAAATCCTGGCTACGTGCCTGTCTACAGGCATTTTGAAAAGTGCGGCCTGAACGCTTCTAGTGACACAACACTGCCTTCGCTTGTATACCTAAAGCCCATGTATGAGTAAAAAGTACCGCCAGTCATCGCTATGCAAATGTTCGAGACAGGAACCAGGGAATAATAGCACGGCTTCTCGATAGCTCAGTACATCTGCCATGAAACGCGCGACGCACGCGCGTCGTATATTGGCGCACCTGGCGCCACTTTTTAATACTCGCGACAATTGTCGAGCGTCTCCGCGTAAGGTAGCGGGTTCTTCTGCGCCGACGTTGTCCGAGCCTCCGCAAGATCTCTCGGGGTAGCGTAACCGTGACGCGGGCGTCGATGACAAATCCAAAGGGTCGTGCGTTAATTTGCCTAAGCGGGTGCAGAGATCCGCTTTCTTCCGGCCTTGTTCCTGCGGAGCCACCGGGCGAAGTGCAGAACGCTGTTTGAGCGGCGCCGCCAGTGGGCCGCTCGAGATTAGAGGGTGGCTCGCAGCGGCTACCGTCTGCGGGGGGCCAGCGGCGGACTGAGGATCAGCCGGCCACGACTGGAGTGGGTGCACTAAGTGCCGACCGGCCGACTTCATCGACGCCGATCCAGGGTCGCTGTTCCCCGATGCTGCTCGCGCAGCACCAAATCGGGACGCCTTTGGTTCGGGGCCTGATTCCTATGCATGCCTTGAGACTGGGTCAGACCCGTCGCCTTCTTCCTTATTCTCGCGATTTCCTCTCGTTTACGGTTCACTCGGGACCCTCGAGAACGGAAACAGAATCGGAGCATAAGTGGCCTCTGTTTTGTGTCCTCGGCGTTTCCTCGGCTCTCAGTGGCACTCCCGTGCATACTGTAGTCGATCCTTAACTTACAACTATATTTTGTCAAAACCGCGTGTGGTGCTTGCGATACAGGCGAATCCGTACTCGAATGCCTCGCTGAGCTGCCAGCTGAACTCTCGGCGAGTGTAACGTGGCGGCGACAGTTGTGTTCCCGGAGAATATAATAACGTTTCATATCTGACTTTAACCATGCTTGCTGCAACCTCAATACTACGAATCTGTTATTTATCTTTTGCTGTTGTTGCTGTTGTTGATGTCGCTCACCGTGCGTTATTATAATTATTTGACACCAACCTTCATTATTTCCCAGAAATAGAACATGCGCATCAGCGAAAGGTTATATCTTTTTGTTTTTATTACTTATTATCCTCGTTGAAGATAGGACTGCTTAAATGTTCTGTGCTCTCTTCAGCCTTGTCCCTTTCTGGAGCGCATACGTTGTGAGTTCGCGGTGATATGGGCGACGTGCGAGAGCAGAAGCGTCGTTGTTGCCGGCTTCTCACTGCTTTCCACGATTGTCCGTGCGATCACTATGACTTTTTTAGTGGGCTTAATCGTCCTCGCTTCTCGTTCGTGCGGCGGAAGCCTTTCTCTGAACCATCAGCACGAGCTCGAAGCGAAATAACGAACGGGGAGTAGTTTGTTTGATACTATCATCTCGTTTTGTCGAAATCTCTGCGAGAGGTTCTTTCATTGGCGTGCGTGTTCTTTCGCGAGATCATTTAGAGTCACCGTTCCCAATTCATCGGATTCGATCTGGCGCTGCTTCGTGACTAAAAGTGCGGAGTCGTGTAGGCAAATTGCTGTTGACGAGTTTATCGCGTCGTCTAGACGCAGTCTTGCTCATGCACAGTGCAGCTTTGTGGCACTCGTTTAGTTCACAGCGTTGAGACCGGGCTCCAAAACATTTTACAGGCCGCTCAATGATGCCCCGAAGTAACACAGCGCCAGGCTCTACAAACGTGCAGCAACGCTAATGGCCTTTTTGTGTGAGTATTCACGTCGGTTCCCTTTGGAGAACTGGACCACAACTGGACTAATTTGTTGACTTTCTCATTTTTACAATTCGAGCTTTAGATTTCTAACATCGCGTCTCATCGCTGAAAAAGGCACACATTCACAACTTAGGTGCGTGACAATTATTTTGTGGCTTGGAAGTCTAGTAGTCGATCGTTTTCTCCCATCTAGTAGTTTTGAACGCGTTAATTGACAATGCCAATTAGTTACTCCAACGCAAATGCCGGCACAAGAAAACACTCCAGAAAGTTTTCGCAATGCTTGAGATGCCAGCCTCGGTACAAAGCAAATATATCTGAGGTGTACACGTAAGATGCGTCCCGCGCTAAAGACGGTATGAATTTGATTATCTAGAATTTATTGGAGGGTGATGTTTCTTACACCCCTGTCTCATGGGCATTTCACATGGCATTTGTAGCGAAGACCTTCGAGATTCGCCCTACAATTTTATTTTTTTCTTCCCAAACAACATTTTTAAGTGGACATTTGGGCGGTATCAATGGCAATTGGCGATACGGAAAGTGGTGAGAGGTAGAAACAAACATGCTTTAGCGGGTGTAGCAGTGTAGTCGCTTCTGACTTGATACTTTTTAGTGCGCAGCTCTTAGGCGCCCGTTCCCGGCTTGAGCGGCGTCGGCGTCGCCGTCGGCGTCGCCGGCGCCGTCGGCGTAACCGCAACCCTCGTAACCCTCGTGAGGGTTACAAGGGTTACGAGGGTTAATCTCATGAGGGTTACCCTCATGAGGAGCGTGAGGGCCACGAGGGTTACTTACCCTCGTAACCCTCACGAGGGTTACGAGGGTTAGTTACCCTCAAAAGGGTTACCTTCACGAGGGTTACCCTCACGAGGGTTACGAGGGTTAGTTACCCACAAAAGGGTTACCTTCACGAGGGTTACCCTCACGAGGGTCACGAGGGTTATGAGAGTTACCCTCACGAGGGTCACGAGAGTTACCCTCACGAGGGTCACGAGAGTTGCCCTCACAGGGGTTACTAGGGTTACCCTCACGAGGGTCACGATGGTATCCCCAGGTCACGATGGTCGTGACCTGGGGATAGCCCCCGAGGTCACGTGACCCCCCGTTGACGTCATCGCCACTGATGACGTCATCAGTGACGTCACTGATGACGTCACCGGCATCCACAACGTCATCATCACTGATGACGTCATCAGTGACGTCACTGATGACGTCACCGGCATCCGCATCGTCATCATCATCATCACTGATGGCGTCATCAGTGACGTCACTGATGACGTCATCTGCATCGTCACGTGGCCCCAGGTCACGTGACCCCCCCACGTCACGTGACGCCCCAAGGTCACGTGACTCCCACAAGGTCACGTGTGGGGCGTCACGTGACCCCCCCCGACGTCACGTGACGCCCCAAGGTCACGTGACTCCCACAAGGTCACGTGACCCCCAAGGTCATGTGACCCCCCCCGCCCCCCGAGGTCACTTGACCCACCCCCCCCAGTACCCTTCCCTCCTCCTCCTCAAGAGCTGCGCTCTAATTCGGCGTTACAGGGAGTTGTAAACGGCTTTCATCTTTATTGTTCCCGTGAACCGTGGCAACGAAAAACGACGACAGGCCTCTACCTTGGATGCCGGAAGCACCGCAGAAACTTTAGCTGTTTCTGCCATTGCAACTTATATGGGAGGCGTTGGTGAATATGACTTCGTCATCGTCATGTTCCCGAGCCATCGTCGTTTGTAAAGCACGTCACAAACCAATGACACTAACTATATGAATCATGTCGCAGAATAACTTCACAAGTTGGAGTTCCTGGAAACAACGAAGCTGACCAAATAACTGGAAAGGCCCATAACCAAGCCCCCTCAATTCGAAGTCCCGTAAACCTCGAGGACTCGCTTTGCCTTGTCAAGGCTCATATAGACGATTTCGCTCCTCCTAGCCTAATGACATATCAGCCCTACATCACCAAAGGATTTACACTTGGAAACAACTCCCTTTTTTCATTCATTCATTCATTCATTCATTTATTGATACTGTCAGCCCATTGGGCTATTACAGGAGTGGGTATACAAAAATAAAAGATGAAAGTAACCACTATACAAAGAGTAATTAAACAAGACAATAGATTGCTCAAGACCGCTTCATACGCTTAAACGCGCACAAGAAAACGTTACAAAACTGAAAGCAGCACAGGTATTAACATTTCACAAAAAAGCAGAAACTTGGTCCGTATTTATACGATTACGGCTTTTCACGACTGTCACATTCGACAATATTATGTATACTTTCTAAAAAGGCATTAAGGGATGTTGACGAGACAGCAGAATCGGGCAGCATATTCCACTCTTTGATGGTTCTAGGGAAAAAACTGAATTTAAAACAATCATTTCGTACAGTTGGATTACGAATGAACATGCTATGGCGATGCCTTGAGGATTCGTTAGTGCTGATTTCGAAGTAATCCGATTTGTTGATCTTTATAAAGTTATGTATAATTTGGAAAAAAAATTTCAATCTTTCGTACTTGGTCCTCGATTCCAAAGATGGGAGATTTGCGAGTTCACATAGTTTTGTAGGAGAAAATGCTTGGCCGAATTTGTTAAAGATGAACCTGGAAGCAAGTCGCTGAATTTTTTCCAATTTATGGCAATTTGTTACAGTATGTGGATCCCACACAATTTTCGCGTACTCAATAATCGGTCTTACTAGAGCTGTATAAGTCAGGCATCTTATTTCCGGAGTTGCACTAGTAAGGTTTCGCCTGAGGCACCATAGTGCTTTGTTGGCCTTAAGAAATACTTTATCAATGTGGGTATTCCAACGTAGGTCTGGTGTAAATACTAAACCTAGGTACTTATGCTCTTTTACTCTTTTAAGTCCGACGCCGTCAATGTGATAGTTGTATGCTAAAATATTTTTTTTTCTAGATACTGACATGAAGACTGATTTTCCAAGATTTAACACCATCTGCCAATTATCACACCATTGTTGAATTTTTTGTAAATTACGATTTAGTTCGTCCTGGTCATCTGGAGTTTCTATTTTATGGTATATCACACAGTCATCTGCAAATAGTCTGATTGGAACGGTTATGTCTTTATGCAGATCATTTATGAATATTAAAAACAAAAGGGGACCCAAAACACTCCCCTGGGGAACCCCTGAAGATACAGGTGAAAGGCTAGACTTATGTCCCTTAACTTCTACAAACTGTTCTCTAGAAGAAAGATACGATGAAAACCACTGCGTGACGGCTGAATTTTTAAAAATGACGTCAATTTTCAGTAATAGCTTAGGGTGCGACACTTTATCAAACGCTTTCGCGAAGTCCAAAAACACTACGTCAGTTTGACCGCGACAATTAATCGTGTAAGAAAGGTCATGTACAGTTTCGATAAGTTGGGTTGTGGTGGAAAGTGGAAAGGAAAGTTAATGCATTTACGCATCATTAGTGATTTTACTAAATATTTCCTATACAAAATATATGCAACACGGGGCCTACTCAACCTGCAACGAAGAAGAAACGATTAAACACCTTCTTCGTTGTAAGGGTTATGAGGTACAGTGGGTTGAATTTTTCTTTTTCACAAACATACAACATTTGATGTTACAGCACCGGAAACACACGACATCATATTTCATCCTAAATAATACACCCGCCCACGTCGTAAACTTCAGCTACGTATACGCATTTGTCACAGTGATGCATTCCACAGGGAACAGACCCCCTGCCGTGCCAGATCGAATCCAGCGCATTTGTGTGTGTGCGTGTGCATGCGTGTGTGCGTGTGTGTGCGCGCGTGTGTGCGTGTGCGTGCGTGTGTGTGTGCGCGCGCGCGTGTGCGTGTGTGTGTGTGTGTACATTCCTCACTTCATCGTCACAACCACCATCTATTTTTCACTTTTCGTCCTCAGTTTTCTTCCTTCTCTTTCTCTCTGCTGTCTCTCATTTCCTTTCTGGGGGAAACGTTCTGCAACCCCTCCAAGAACAGCCTCCACCTCACCTCTGCGACTCCCCCCCCCCCCCCCCCCCCTTCAGACGCTAACTACTAATTATGTATTAAACATTATTATGGGCGTTGAAATGGTATTTCCCCATGTCAACACATACTTTTTCTCCGATGCGCTAGGTCGCATTTTTTTAAAAGGTGTTTGTTCGAGGACCTTCGAAATACACCGTTTAACACACAACAAAAGACTCGTAATTAAACATTATGTATAGAAATAAAACGACAACATTCTATTCTCAACCAAATGTCCCAAGGGACCGCACCACTCACTGCATGTACTTTTCTCAACGGTGATTACTAAAAAAAAAAAAAAAAAAAAAAAAAAAAAAAGCTAAAGAAGTTTTTGGGAAAAAAAGCAAAAAAACAACGAGTTAGAGGTGAATTCTAGATTATTTTTATCCCTTGAATTTGAATATGACGTTCGTTTTCCCAGAAGATGTAAGTAAATGCGAGAAACACGAAAAACCTCCGACCAGTCGTTCCGTCATACCCAGATTTCTCGGCCGTCAAACGCATCACTCGTGTGGGTATAACGCGTGCCATTGCAAGCTTATCCAGGTATATTCTCCCGCACTGACACCAGTCGTGACGTCTTTCTCTGACCTTTCTGAAAATAGTAAGAGTGCGCGTGCATAGCTTTGATAGGCGCTGAAGATGCGCGACTGCGGAGATTCCGAAAACTCTGGTTATAACGTCACGCACCGGGAAGGAGGTGCTTCAGCGGTACTTTGGAAATGGTTTTCTGCAGCCTCCGTGCACCACATTGAAAAATAATCTCGATATTCGTCATCCTAGAGGCCAAATGAAGACGATTTAAGTGTGTTTACTGAAATATAGAACTGCTTCAGCTGCCCTTTAAAGGAGCTGTGCCACAACCGTTTGTGCTTCGCTTAAATAATTGTGGGAGTTGATGTCCCGCCCCTTCTGAAGAACAAAAAACCGCTTTTGCCTGCATGTCCTAGTTTGTATGAAAAAAAACAACAACAACAACAACAACAAATATTGAGGTTTTCGGCACCTCTCAACTCCTTCACCATCTTCCGAGTCCCGTGCGATGTGACGTGAAAGGGGGACGCGCGGGGTTCCGGTGAAACTCTCTCCGCCATCAGTGACCAGCGAGAACTCACCCGCTCGCGACCACTTGACCACGTGCTTGCGCCATCTGGCCGTCCTGCGGCTGTCTGGCTTCTGGCGGTTCCTCGCGGTAGCAGATAGAGCTGGCAGTTTTGTTGACCACGAAAAAATGGCACCACTGAAACTCCGTATAATAAAAATTCCGAGGATGCCTTAGCAGTGCTTATGAGTTGTGAATGCGAAAGCGTTCTCGGTGCCGAAAGGAGCAAGCGCGGCCGCAGCGCCGGCAGGGAGTGCCGCGGTGCGCCGCGCAGAACGCCCCGCCGTGCATTCCGAGACTTGCCAAAGATGTGGATTTTGCCTCAAGGAGGTTATAATGGGCAGGAGGTAGCGTCCCTATCCCCAATGCATGGAGCGAAGTGTAACGGAAGTAGGTGTGGCCACGAGCCGCAACGAGCATTTCTTGACCAATGGGAAGCCTAGTGAGTGGGCGCCGCCATTAATTTCGGTGCAAACAACCGCGTTGCGATGACATTTCCGTGGCAACGCGACTGTGTGCACCGAAAGTAATGGCGGCACCCACTGTTATTTGAAGCAGCGCTTAACGGGAGACTTTTAAACCGCCTGGTTGCCCAGCAGAAAGTGACTAGAATTGAGACGCTCTAGACGACGCACCGTGAAGGACTTGGCGGTGCGCAACGCATTTTTTAATAAACAGCAGCAGCAGATCGCACGAGCGCGCATACAAGCCAGGAGCGCACAGAACAACGGGCTCGCGCTTCCAGTTCTGACTTCGCTCGCACATAATGTGGAACTAAGTATAAACACTCACGCTGCAAAGCATTTGCATCGTGTACGCCCACGGCGGACGCCGACCGCATCGAAAGCTAGCCTCGTGAAGCACACGCCGCGGAGCAGATTAGAAAGCAGACGAACCGCCGGTGCGCTACCCCACGGCCTCGGAACGGGTGCGCAAGGCAGTCTGGGATTAAACGCCTCTTCCGGCTTCACTCAGGCTGACGTCATGCCGGGTCCTGTCTGTTTAAACGTCCTTGATTTTGCCTACACGCAGCGCATTCCTACAAGCAGCGCGTTGCGTTGCTGTGCTTTTCTTTGCGTTATATTTCTGAAGCGCGACTGCTTTGACCTTGAGCGCACCCGCCAGCTTCCGTGACAAAGCATCTGATATGACGCGTCGCAGCCAATTTAGGTGCCGTTTTTCGAGGTTACGGGTTTTTAGGTGCCGTTTTTTCGCGGTTACAGACGCCGCCGGCTCCGCTCCATGGGACAGTAAATGCTTTCGCATTAAAAATTTTGTCGATGATACCAGGTTTTTGAGGCATTTATATTTATGTTGGGACGACAAGAGTTCTAAAAAACACAATTTAATGAGCAGATAGTTGCACAGGTTACTATTTTTCCACAAGTCCCCTTTGACGTCACGGCGCGTGGTTCTCATGGCCGCCGCTCGCGGCTGCAGATCGAGAAATATTATAATTTTTGCATTGCGATTACGCGGCGGAATGTCAACAGTTCGAAGGAAGGAGATGGGTTATTTTTTTTTTTTTCTGACAAGATAAACAATGTCAAAAGTACAAAATGCAAACTCTTTCAACTTTAAAATCGTTGCACAGCTCCTTTAAAGTCGCTTTATGTGAATATTTTCAAGGGGCTTTAGTGATTATCACGGGTGCTTCTATAGTACAAATACAATGACCAAGCAAATTTTTATAATCAGAGCAGGCGGTAAGTGATCGCGACATGGCTTTATCTACGGTGAAAAGAAAACAACATGGTAACTGGTTCTAGAACTCTATGTCCTGATTTTTTTTCTTTTTACCCTGTTTGTTTTTACCTTTTTTTCTGTATGTTTGTGCAGTCTCAACACCACGTGAAAATTCAGCCAAACTAAAAAAATTCCGTGCCAAAAAAATTTCAAAAATTTCTAAAATATGCTGTTCGTGATACAAAGAAACTCTTTCCGGGAACAAAATACCATCCTTGGTGGACGTCAGGGAGTGCAAAAACATGTTAATTAAAGAAATAATTAGCCATAATTTACTAATTATTTTTGAATTAGCGACAATAAACATATCATTCAAATGAGAAACTCGCTAAGCATTATCGAAAACCACTATACCATCTAGGGCTGGGCCTCGATGAAAATTTTATCCCGATTAATCGCCACCCATTAATCGATTAATCGGTCTCGTTCATTTCCATGTGCAATATGTTTTAAACGCCAAATTTACTTCTTTTTTTTTTGCCTTTGTTTTGGCTGCATATTTGAGAAACGGAGCAATATAGAATTTCGAGTATGAATCAACCTCGATGTGTAGTTGAGGGCAGTTCAAGGACACTCACGCTCACAGATTCTTACTTCAGCCGTATGAGAGAAAGAGGTTCGTTGATATTCTCCGGCAAGCGCGACCTCCTTTGCTTGTTTTCAATAGTCTCCGTGGCGCAAAACGGACACTCTCACGGCGTTGAATTGACCGGGACACGTGCAATCTTCTGCACTTGTCGGTAGTTTCAAATTTCGCCCCTGCAGTTGACTTTGGTAACCGAACAAAACGGCCCCGAACAGACTGTCCCCGGACAAAACGGTCCCGGACAAAATGACACCGGACAAAATGGTCCCAATCGTAAATAAATGGTTAAAATAAATTTTGAGGGGTTCCTTCTTGCTCCTCGCTTTTTTTTTTTTTCTTTTAACTTTACTTGGTATAATCCCAAGATATAAAAAGATAAATATACGCAAAATACGAATACAAAATTATATTTATGAAATAAACACTTGAAGTACAGTAGTTAGTTTTCAGTTTGAATTGGCAGCTCATGCTGGTATTTAAAACCGACTAGTGTAATATTTTCCTTTTATTGAACTACATAAAATAAAGCTGGTGGTAAATCTGCATGATGCATGGCTTTCGCCCAGCACGTCTTAGTTTTTTTTTTTTTTTTTTTTTTAACATCGAACTTTATTAATTTGCAACATTAAGTTCACGAAAAGTAACTATACCGCATCGAATTAAAGCTTACAGCGGGAGCTCGAGAAGAGTTGTATTGAGCAGTGAAATCGTGGATTGTCGGGCTAATTGGTTGATCGACATAATGAAAGACAAAAAAAAGCGCGAAATAAACGCTACGATGTCGAAGAAACACACATGGGACAGGCGCCTGTCCTGTGTGTGTGTTTCTCCGACTTTGTCCCGTCTATTCCGCGCTTTTCTTTACGTTATAGTAGTAGCGTTCGAGCTCACTGGCATCGCTGCAGATGTAATGCGGCATTCACACGGACTGTGTGAGAGCAGCATTACCAGCGGATGCACTTGTTTTCTTCATCATCAAATGCGTGCGTATCTGAAGTGGATGTTTAAATGACCACGTTCGCCACCGCCTCACGAAAAAGCAGAAGCTATCTGATTTGTTACGTATCTGACGCCTTTGAACCATGAAGTTGCGTTAGCAGATATTTCATGAACCCCTCCGCCGTAGGCCTTTAGAATAGCTGTATTATAAGGACATTGAATGTCCCTTTAATCAAATTCCAGAGTAGCACCTCGTTAAAACATTAAAGAGTGTCAATATTCACTTGCCACCATTCTGTCCTGGATTGCACTTGGGACCATTTTGTCTGGGGCGTTCGGGGCCACTTTGTCCGGGACCATTTTTTCTGGGGCCATTTTGTCCTACACCCGTTTACTTTAGGATAAAAATTCGCCTAAAGTTTGTCCTTCATGCAAGTATACCCGTCCACGTCTGAGTGGCGAAAGAGATTGAATTCTACTTTTCTTTGTGTGTGTTCGTCGCAATTGTATTGATTACCCGGTTAAAAGAATTAATCGCGATTAAAGCATTAATCAATTAATCGGTACGTTAATCGATCAATTGCCCAGCGCTCGACTTATTTCTCGCGTCTCGGCCACTGGGGAGCAGCATCGCGGGCGCAGAGATGCGCTCCGATAAGAAACAGAAACGTAGAAACTCGTCTAAATGGAGCGTTTTTACTGAACGTCGTAAAATGCTGCCCCTGACTTATATCTTTCTAAAAAGAGTCGCTTTAATAGTTCTCGATGATGCTTAGCAAGTTTCTCAGTTGAATCATATGTTTATTTTCATTAATTAAAAGTTAATTCGTAAATTTTAGTGAATTATCTTGCTAATTGGTACGATTTTTAGATGCTTGACGTTCGCCGAGCCTGATAGTTTGTTCTCGCAAAGAGTCTTTTTTTTTTTTTTTTAAATCTCAAACAGCATATTTTTACAAATTTTTTAAAGCTTTCGCCGAAACACCCTATATTTCGACCGTGCAATTTGAACTGACACTCACGTCAGCGAATTTCTCGCTGATGAAATAAGGTAGTCGAGTTCATGCCCCCCATACTTTCAGTGCACGCGGACAAGCGTACGAGGCTGCCCCTTTGGCCGGCAAGCCCGCCGCACAATGTTCATATTTTGGCGGCGGCGTCGGGATCGATGAAGCGAACCGAACGGGATGCCTTATTAGTGGGCTTGCGCCTTCAAAGTGCTTGCCGAAGTGTTGAACCTTGCCTACCTTTTTGTACTTCTCTTGGCTCATTCGATAAACTTTCGCTCCTGTCTTCTTTTTTGCGTAATTAGCTGCTGTTCAGCGCGCAAAGAACTGTGACCAACACTTGGGTTCAAGTGTGCCGGCTACCATAATGAGCCCCCAAAAAATGGCACATCTCGTTAGCGGAATATAAAACCCAGGGAAGGACGGCGAACACGCGGCACGTTCTAGGATACTCGGGCCTCCAAGGTTGTTGGCCCAGAAATGGCCATTGCTTAAGCTTTATTTTATAAAAATTTGGTTGTTGTTGATATTGTTTTTTGCCGGGCGGTTTTTGTTTTATAAAGTTTCTTTCCACAAAGGTTCAAAAAGCGACGGCATTTTTTGCACAAATTGCGTAAACACCTCCATTTTTTTTTTCTTATTTTTTTTTTTGTTATGAACCTTTGTAAAATGATTGAAACGGAAGCTTTTCGCGCAATAGTCCCCTTCGTCGCACCATCGAAATGATTACATAGCGATGTCGGCTTTGGTGCGAATATTCTGGAAATTTCTTCCGGGAATCACGAACGCCATGTGAGCTGTATACCCGTCTTTGCGGAACTGTTTATTCAACCCAAGCGAGAGTCGGGGGTAGACGTATGCGCGTACCAGTTGTATTCAACACGACATGAAGGACTTTCTTTATTCATAGTGTCGTGTTTTTCTTCCTTTTTCTGTATTTCCGTTGGTGATTTGTTTACTTTTCAATGTGCGAGCTCTAGAGGCTAGGCTAGTTTTCACGCTTTCCGAAAGGAAAAAAAACAAACACAGCGAGTGTATCGATATTTATCGATCACTGTTTCGCTTTTACACCGCCCGATTTTCCAACTGATAAAATTCGCCACGATCTCTCTACCCTCCCTTTACCCCTTCCTCTGCGTGGACAGAACGTGAACAGCGATAGGTACTCCAAAGTTTCTGGAGCCGAGGCGCAAACCAAGCAAATTATTGCGCTTGTAGCCTTCATTGCACTCTTTTGCGAGTACGCGTGTCCAGTGTAGCACACGCGTTTTCAAAACTTATTGGCAAAATTAATTTAAAAGAGAGTGACTTGTTTTGTTGCGTATAGTTTCGAATTCCTATCTAGCATCACGGACCCTAAGGAGCAGCGGTATTGGTCATTACTAGATTCGCGGAGAAAATACCGTTGAATAATATCTGAATCTTTTTTTTTCTTTTTTAAGTAAAAGTATTACAAACAGTATCTATCTACAGACTTTCTTCAAAAACTGATCATCCGTTATATATATATATATATATATATATATATATATATATATATATATATATATATATATATATATATATATATATATATATATATATATTAGGTACAAAACTAGAAACTTTTTCTTTCCCAACTCGATTAGCGACTGGAATGACCTGCCCCAACACGTGGTCCATGGCCAGCTTTCTGTGACACGCTGTTTTAGTTCCCGATTCTCACGTCAGGTGGCGTATCAGCCTGGAACAAGATAAACGGGGAATTCGAAGCGCGCGACCGCCTATCTGAACCTCCTCTCCTCTGCATCTCTCCAGCCTCCCACCCCTTTCACCGTTTCCGTCTGGCTATCGCTTTCTGAGATCGAATGCTGCAGCACCTGTCGGCGACATTCAGGCATTAAAAAAATAAAAAAAACTCAATGCGACTAGTTTTTGAGTTTTCCGATTATGCCGAACAAAAATGCGTGAAGCTCGTTTCAGATCTGGTACGAAGCTGATTTGGTACTAATTTGGTACTAAACCTACACCTTGGCAGAGTTACGCAGAATATAGATCTTTCGAACAGTCGCCTTCAGCGAGAGAAAGGAGACATTTTATTTACAACGACGCTTAGTTCATTTCATCTATATGTCTACTGCGGTAATCAGGCAGCTGCCATGGCGGTGTAGAATAATAATAATAATCAATCAATCAATGTTTATTATAGTGCCCAGGAACAACCTTTCGGTCTTGGTACTGGCACACTGAATGAAAATGAATACATAAAACACACAAATACAGAAGAGCAATGCACTATACAGAAACTGAATATAACCATACACGACATACACTGAGCTGAATGATAACAAAATACAATTTCTAGGTCTTGTTGACAATGAAGAGGAATTGCAGTACTGTAAAAAGTTTGAGACGCACTCAAAGCGAATACTATACGAAGCAGTAGCACAAGGACAGACCCAACAATGTCTGTGCTCTCCGAAATCAATCTTAAAGTGAACCACAATCATTATTCACCCGCCGGACAGGTCCTCAATAGAAAAGTTAAACATTCGCACAGTTTCAAACACATTCACTCCGGAATAATAATAATAATAATAATAATCAATCAATCAATCAATCAATCTTTATTATACAGTGCCCAGGAACAACCCTGAGGTCTTGGTGCTGGTACACTGGTGGATAAAAAAAAAACACTATACACATCTCCGCAGAAAATAAGATACATTTTTAAGCATAATACTGATAATACTAGCTATTGCACGGGTAATTAGTACAATGAAATAAAAACGAGTCAGTAACAGTAGACACGGAACACAAGACCGAAGGACAACAAGTGCACCACCAGAAAACACGACATGGAGATGACGAAATTCAGACATAACAGAGCAATTCAGCAATGCTCATCCTGCACGGGCAAGTTTTTAATAGAAAGGACAAACGTCCTGTAGCAAGGATTGAAAATATCAAGTTTTTCAGAGTAATGATTCAAACGCTGAGCCATTCTCACAATTGGGTTTACCGGACTAAACGTTCTAGAAACATAAAAAGATGACGGAAGACGAGTAGGCACACGTGGGACCCTAAGGCACAGTTCAGATAACAGGCTCAGAGAATTGATGAGTCCATGCAGCGTTTCAAACAAAAATAGTAAGTCCGCGTTCTCCCGACGCCGGTGCAAGCTAAGCAAACCAACACGCTCTAACACAGACTCATATGTTAAACAGTGAACATCCTCCTTTATGTAGCGATGTTTAAAGATAGAAACAAACTTTTTTTGCACACGTTCGATCTCCAAGAAGTGACTTTTAGAAATTCCATTCCAAACAACTGAGGCATATTCTAACTGCGACCTGGATAGCGAACAGTATAACGTGATAAAAGCCGTCGGGTTTTCGAACTCCCTGGTTAAGCGAGAGGCAACACCCAACATTCGCAATGACGAGTTAACCAGCCTACCAACGTGATCAGAGAAACGCAACCCAGAATCAACCATGACTCCGAGATCTTTCATTACACTTACTCGAGGCAAAGTCTCTTCTTGAATATTATATGCGAAAGAGATATTGTGAGTTTTTCGAGAGAGCGTCATGACCTTGGTTTTGGACGGGTTCAAGAAAAGGTCGTTTTCAGAGCACCATCGGTAGAAAGAACATGCATCTTCCTGGAGCTTAGCACAATCATGTTCAGTAACTATTTCTCGATAAATTTTTATATCGTCAGCATATTGCAGGAATGAAGAATTTAAAACAGCAAAAGAGACGTCGTTTACGAAAATTGTGAACAGAAGGGGTCCTAAAACAGATCCCTGAGGAACGCCAGAGCGAGTCCTGTATAACGAAGAGTTCATGTTGTTGACCCGGACATACGCCTCTCTCTCTGACAAGTAGCTTTTCAACCAGTCATGTACTGAACCACATACTCCATAGGAGGAAAGTTTGGATAAAAGAATATTGTGATTGACTACGTCAAAAGCCTTACTTAAGTCAAAATAGACAACATCTAACTGACCTCTGCTACGTATCACACGAGATGCGGCAGACATAAAGCTAACAAGATTAGTAGTTGTTGATCTGCCGCTCATAAAACCATGCTGATTGGGAATTGCTAAGTTTCGAAATTTGAAAGAGAAGAATTTATGAACGACCATTTCAAAGAGCTTAGAAAACGGAGAGAGAAGAGAAATAGGTCTATAGTTACAAATATCACCTTTTTTCCCCGACATTAAGACTGGAACAACAGCAGCGACTTTCCACGTTTCTGGAAAGGTTTCCAACCTTAACGAGTTGTTAAATATAGAGCACAGTACCGGCGTGAATATGTCGTGATACGTTTTGAGAATCGCAGAGGGAATGCCGTCGGGCCCTACTGATAATGTTGCTCTCATTTTCTTAATACAGGATCGTACGCCCTCCTCATCGACATTAATGCAACTTAACAAGTCACCAAACCCATCTAAGTGAGGCAGCGCAGGTGCAGAACGCTGCGTACTATCCCTGTAGATGGACCTAAAATGCTCAGCGAATAACTCAGTCACGGACTTCAAATCGCTCTCGTGATTATCCAGGACAATCTTCGACTCGATATGCCTCCCAGAACGTGAATTAATGTACCTCCAGAATTTCCTCGGATTATTGACAAGATCCGATTCCAATGAACAACGATGAGCCTGGCGGTCGCGATCTAGGACCGTCTTACATTGCTTTCTGCAGTTCTTGAATTCCACCTCCCACTTTAAAAGGCCACTTTTCTTAAGCTTCTTGTGAAAAAAGTCCTTTCTTTTCAGTAGTGCTTTTAGCTCACTGGAAAACCAGTTAGGAAAGCGAGATTTAGTAACTGTCCTTAACGGAATAAAAGTATCCATGGCCCCCCGAACAGTTCGCGTGAAAAGTATGACCTGGTCATTTACATCAGGCGACTCCAAGATCAATGTCCAATCAAAACTCGTGAGGTAATGATGCATCCCGAAATAGTCCCCTGCCGACAAATTATATGAGGTGTGCGGCGGGGAACCACCAGAATGAGCACGAACAGAGGAATTTTCGAAAGAAAGTACTATATCAAGTGCAGGATGATATGTATCCTGAGGAACTAACGGGAGTTCACCCCGTGCTACACGCACAGTGTCCATATTTGAGAAGCATAAATCTAGAGCCTTAAACTGGTGATTCAGAACATTATTGTGTTGTGTGAGATTTAAGAAAGAAGAAAGGTTTAAGAGCTGGGTGCCTTTCTGCCTGCAGTAAAAGTTGTCCGTAAAAACATCAAACTGCGGCCAGTTGACTCCAGGAGCATTAAAATCCCCCAAGATTAAGACTTCGCATCCCTGTAAGTCATTCACTGTATTCTCTATGCCAACAAGACACCTATGAAATTCATCTGGCGGTGTTTGTGGTGGGTGGTAAAATAAACCGATTAAAACGCGTACTCCCTTTGCAGCCTCAACCTTGACCCATACGCTCTCGGGAAAATTCTCTAAATCTACGCGTCTCCTAGAGCGGTAGCGCCTGTCGACTGCGACCAACACTCCACCTCCCGTTCTGCTCCACGGGGTAGAATCACGATCGCGACGGTGCACCTCAAAACAAGGAGGGAAGTAATCGGAGGAGCCGGTGCTAGAACACAACCATGTTTCAGTTAAACAAAATATAGAGCAATTGGATAACGTAACATTAAAGAAAAAGCAATCGGTTTTTGTACGCAGGCCGCGAACGTTTTGGTAAAATAAATCAATGTGACTCATCCTTGGTTTATCCAACGATCAGGGGGTGGCGGCGGCGGCTGCCTCGGATGCATGGAGCAGGTCTTCCCAAAGGGCGCCTCGAAAAGCCTTAAAGAGGCAGGATTTGGGCCACACGGTGGGATCAGAGAGCCTGTCGAAGTCTTTGGCATCCACGGACACATGGAAGGAGGCGTAAGAGTCGTAGCGCGTCTTCAGTTTCCGAAACTCCACTTCCTCAACTCCGACGGAAGAGAGATGAGAACTGATGTCTTCGCAGCTGGTGTCCGGGTTCAGCTTGGTGACGAACAGGGCTCTTCGTCGAGTTGATGGAGGGGCAACGATCAACTTGCAGATTTCCGACGCCCCGATAAGCACCGGGGTCCTAGCTTTTGGTCGTGCAGAGTTGATGTCACTGGGAGGGAGCTCGTCTTTCGGCGAAGCATCATTCTGGCCATCCGAAGGGAGAGCTGCCGCCACAGTTTTCGTAGGAGAAGCTTGGGGGAGAGAGCTGTGTAGAGCGGCAGCATAAGTGTCCTTTCCCAAAGACCCCCCCCCCCCCCCCCCCTGTACTTCCGTTGGTATGCTCAGCGACGTGAACAGCGTGTCTACGTTTTTGAACCATCCTGAGACCATGGACTCGGCATCTGGCATCTGAGCCAACACCGCGCACAGCTCCTTTGCGTATTCCGACATCTTGCTTCTTTCACCCGCATCTTTTCCACCGCGACGCGCTTTCTCCTCTCCCTGCTTCGCGTTAAATTGCGCGAGCTGGAGTTCCAGTTTTAGTGCTTCAATTTTCAGCTTGAGCTCGTTCTCGCTCTTACTCCCTCCCCCTCCGACACTTCGTCCAGCATGGCCGAGCTCTTGTCGCCGCTCTCACTCATCGCTCCCTCAGCTCCTTTGGTCATCGACCGAGTCACCACTGACATGCGAAACCCGGAGGAAACAGAAATGAGTCCCACTTGTGTCAGTCCGCCGCTCCTGAGGCGATGACTCTCCGGTGTCGCTGGATGTCACCCGCCGGGGTCGGTCTTGGGTTCGGGTACGGCTGGTTCGTACTTCGGGTCGCAACCCACGCAACTTTCCACGTAGACAATGTTGCGTCGTCGGTGCACGTTGGACCGCAGCACACGGAGCTTCTCGCGTAGATATTGCTCCGTCCGCTCGTTCTCTTCGGATCGCAACCCACAAGGCCTCTCACGAGGATATCGCCTTGTTCACATCGGGTCGAAACCCGCAAGGCCTCTCACGGGGATGTCGCCTTGTTCTCTTCGGGTCGAAACCCACGAGGCCTCTCACAGGGATGTCGCCTCGTCAACTTGGGGTCGAAACCCACGAGACCTCTCACGGGGATGTCGCCTCGTCCACTTCGGGTCGAAACCCACGAGGCCTTTCACGGGGATGTCGCCTCGTCCACTTCGAGTCGAAACCCACCAAGACCTCTCACGGGGATGTCGTCCTGGTCACTTCGGGCCGGAGCCCACGAGGCTTCTCACGTGGATGTTGCCTCGTCCGCCGTTGAGCCGAAGCTCACGTACTTGCCAGCAGGTCGCCGCCATGTCGTCTCACCGGAAATCTCGCCACCATCCTGTCGACTGCGCCAGTTAAAGTTTGTTGTTGGTCCTCCCGGTGGTGTGGGAGGCAGGTTCCGCTCCGATGGTCTGGAGCGTGGTGGCACGAACGTCGCTGAGTGACGGGTCGACTCACTGCTTGTAGAGAACTATGTGCATTTATTTACACTCTAGTTACTAGTCCCAACTTGGGAGACCATCCTGCCTCGTCTAAAGTCTCCACCCCCGTCCCCAATTTTTCTCCATCAAATCTAAAGTCCGAATCTCCCAAAATCCTCTCCGCACTCTTTTTGTAGGCCCGTAGGGGCCTCCTTTCCCTTCAGGAACCGACCAATCTCTTCAAATTCCACCACTCACACGTGGTACACTGTTCTACAATGGTCGGCAAACTGTCATCCTGGCACTCCAACCACCAAACCCAAATTCCTTGTAGAGTTGTTCTCTGCAATTTTCCCAGTCTGACTGGCACCAACCGCTAAGTTATTGCATCGGGCAAAAAACGACCATTTTACACTAAGTGGCCAAACCCTCTATATACAGGCACATTCGGCTAAAAGCCACAAGCAGCTGCAAGAACGGGCTGTCCCAGGGATCTGTCCGAGCAGACTCCCGAAACCCGCGACGTTTCTTAACGACCGCGGGGGAACCGCTCCCACCTCTCGGCCGCTTTGCCCACGCAAATGCTCCCTCCAAAACGCCGACACCCACAAAGAAAGCTAAAAAAGAAAAAAAAACAATGCCGACGCAACTCTGGAAAGTTCTAACAAAAGAAAACACCTTAATAAATAAGCATGATTTCTATATACTTATATACTCCATGGTTCTGCATGTCGTGTGTTATGACTTCTGAGATGCTTGTTTAGATTAAAAAACATTCAATTATAAAGTACGGCAGATCTGTAAAGGCATGCGAGTCTGAGATTGTAAAGGAAAGACATATTTAGAATATTTAACTGCTGAAAATAATTAGCAGTGCTCTCATTCCATGCGAGATTTGCTATTATTCTAATTGATTTTTTCTGTGCACGAATGAGGTTAAGTATGTTATGTTTCGTAGTTGTGCCCCATATGAGATGACAATATGTTAGGTGAGGAACAACAAGAACATTGTATAACATTTTTTTTTTAATATTGCATGGTAGGCTGTGTCTATGTTTATTTATTAGCCCATTTATTATCTATGTACCTTTGTACGGGTGTGATTAATATGAACGTTCCATGTGACGTGCTCGGTAAAATAAACGCCCAAGGATTTTATTTCACTTACAACTTCTATACACGGCCGCTGCCGTATATATCACAGCGGCCGATTCCGCTTTGGTGGCAGCGGATCTTTATCCTTTGTGGGTTTCAGTTTCTTACGTTACTTAGAAGGCAGCTACAGAGCTGTCGTTTTGCACGCATTTTTCTAATTTTGGTAGGTAAATTACAACCAAACTTTATTGACATAACTAATTTACGTTACCAGAAAATTAGAAATTTAGAAATCGCGTACCAGATCGCAGAGTTTTCGTTGACTAATAAAGTTAGGTTTACCATTTTTTTTTTTCTTCATAATGTCACGACTGTGAGATTGTTCTGTGGAAAGCGCTTTTTGCGTTATCAACTTTAAGATAGGCTTAGAAAATCAAAATGCCTTGTGAAAATAATGTTTTTTTTTAAATCTTGTTTTAAAATTGAAGACGCAAAAAAAAAAAAGGTTCTATACAAAACAAGCCAACAGCCGTGACAGTATGAATGAAAAAGATAGTAATCCCAACTTTATGAAAAAAAGGAGAAATCTGCGATCCGGTACGTGATTTCTAAATTTCTAATTTTCTGATCACGTAAATTAGATATGTCAAAAACATTTAATTGTAATTATAAGAAAGCGGGCAAAACGACAGCTCTGTAGCTGCTTTCTAAGTATCGTAAAAATGAACTGTAAACACCAACAATGAAGATGGCGAAAGCGGGACCGCCGCCTTAACGTGTCCTGATTATGGCCTATAGCTTTCTGCCACGGAATACCGTGCGCTGCGCCTGTGCCTAAAACCAAATGACTTGACTTTTTTTTTTTTTGGGGGGGGGGGGGGGGGGGCTTTGGAACGGTGAATAGACTCTTAGAATAAACAGATAAACATTCTGTAGCAGCCACGATAATTGAAACAGCATCACCTCAGTCCAAGTTAGTTTATCTGATTAAGGTAATCGTAGCGCAGTGGCGTAGGCAGGGGATCGAACCCCCCCCCCCCCCCCCCCCCCCCAACCCGGGGCGGATGGTTCCGGTTTTGTCCCCTTCCCAATAGACCGATGTCACCAAGCGTACTGCGCAGGCGCGCGCCTCCCGGAAGTATTGCCGCCGCCATGCTACTTATAGTCATCGCTCTCCGGCCCCCCGGCTAAATAGGGCCTAGGTGTGCGTATATCATCGTACGTCATAGCTTGGGAAGCCCTGGTATTAGCTCGGATTCTCCTGCATGTTTGTATTTCATAAGCTTTCGTTGTTTGTGATGCCTTAGTTTGTCGTCAAGCGCAAAAAAACAGTACCAGTCGTTTTATCGCTCTAGAATCGCCTTGTCGTTTGCTTCGTCGACGTCCGATTCATCGTCTTCACGAACGCGTGACACTGCGTTCATGAGTGGTCCCCACTGCGACCGCGGGAAAAATAACGACGCCACTACTCTCTAGAGTACTCCGGCTGCTCGGATGTCTCAATCAACTTGGGAAGAGGTGAACACCTTGTAAAGGAGTAGAAAATTCGAGGGACCATCGGCTCGTTGTAGCACCGCGGAACAGCATCATATGTGTCGGTGGAAAACTGAACTTGGTAATGCTCAGGCTTGAACATTACTTTTAATTGATAATGAAGTAAGACGAGCTAAATATACATTCTCGGGGAGCGATAGTCTTCTAAAACTCGTTTCACGCTGGTTAACAGCCTTTATTCGACAGGGTACAGATGAACTGCACACAAAGAAGAAACGATCTACAAAAAGAACTTGCCTGACGCGCCGTAACAACGCGCATTTGTCAAAAAAAATAATAATAATAATAATAACCGTGCCAGATTTAAAAAAAAAAAAAAAAAAAACTTCGGGTAGAGATTAGTTTTTGTGCACAGTTAATATTAAGCTTTATTTTGTTTGCCTAAGCTCCGAACAGTAAGAGTTGCCCGACGGTGGAGGCTTTTTTATGAAGTTTCGATTGGTGTAAATACAGAACGGATAAGGTAACGCCAGACAAAATCAGGTTGTGGCATAATAACCACAAAGTCGGTGGGGTTCCTTGGCTACCTTTTTGGCGGTAAGTTTTGTACTTCTAAATCGCATTATGCGGTGCTCTCACGTTTTGTATGAAAAACAAAATTAAGACTGATTTCGAAGAAATCGTTTTATTTCAAGTTATTCATATCGAGAATCGCTGCTCTTTTCTTAGTGAGTGTCCTGATTTTTTGAATCACGGCTGTGCTCGAGCTCGACAGATGTCGACGCAATAACAGTTGTAACCACCAAAATACATCGAGCAAAAAATGTATAAGAAACGGCCACTGCAAGGCAGGGCCGAGGTCCCGATTGAGATAGACCAACGGATATATACCGCTACGGAGCGAGTGCTCCGGGAGATTCCAACGTACGGAACACTTCGGCGCGCCCTACTACACTCTAAGAAAAAATGGAGGAAAAAAGTAGCAACGGCGCGTCTTCCTCCCTTCTACTGACGCGCCCCCAACCGGACACGAGAAAAGGGGAGGAACGAAACGTTTTTCTCCTTCTCCAGGCAGACGGGAGAAAGCTTTCGCCCTCCCGACTCATCTTCTTTCGGTTTCGTTTTTCGAGTAGGTCGCGCACGTTGTTTGATAAATAGCTGTTGAGTTCATTGAGCTTCAGCGGCAGTGAAGGCCGCCTGTAATTCCGTCCTCTAGTTTAAACGTGCAGAACATTTCGGTTGCAATGACGCTTTTATCACTAATTTTATCAAACGAGCAAAGGAAGCCGCTAGAAACAGCGAAGTTGCGGAGCAGTGCCAGCAGTGCCACGTACACTGGGGGATGGCCGTCTCCGGATTGCGGGACTCGCGCGCGCGGCGAACCGACGGAACTACAGTCGCTACAGTGGCGAAACCACGCGGAACTGTGTCGACGTTTTCGACGTTATGGAAACCGCAGGAACTGCGTCCAAGACAGGCAGGTTTTGCTGCCGGCTGCCTGGGTGCCTTCCGCGCTGAGTTCGGTTCTGTTTTCCGATGCCGAGTGCAACCGGCGTTCAACGTGGTTCTGTATTTGTGCGTGTCAGCAACATAGCTGCAACATCGTGATGGCAGTGTTGTGGGTTGTGAACAGAAGACTGGAATTATCGCCGATGTGACCGTGTGTTCGCGTATCAGTGGTGTAACAACAAGATGAGATCGTAAACTGTCGGGCATTGATGCCGTTGGTCGGGCCGTGATGAGGGGGCGGGGTGTCGCAGGTTGACATTCCGCTTTACATTAAAAAGTTTAATACCACATGAGGGATTACGTGCAATCGATCAACGTGCGGATAGTCATGTTGGAACGCTGGTTTGAACAGTAGAAGCTCCTATCGCTATCGTACAATGGCCAATATGACTGTCGGAATTGTCTCGTCTCCGAGAGCGATTGCGCTCTGGGGCAAGGACTGAACTGTACGAAATCGTGACGGAAAGTACGTATATTTACAGTATGGAATTTCGGCATTAAGAAACAATAGAAGGTAAAATCGAAAAAAAAATCCGAGTGGCGCGCTGGGATGAGCGCTAGACGTTTTTGGGCTCGCCACGGCGTAGCTCCGTACACTGAACACCTGCCGCAAGTCGCAGCTTTGACTGCATTCAAGTTGATCGAAAAGCGATTTCTCAGCATGTGAAGCATCACTTCCAGCTGAGTGAATATCCGCTCTACAGAGATTAATTCAAGACGGCAATTGCAGCTTTGCGCGAACAGCACAAATATAAAAAACCAATAGAAATACAGGCTACGACGTGCCGTGTGGGGAAACAAACTCATAGCTTCGAACCGCATTATGGCGGCTTGATTTATTGGCTTTCAAATAATTACGGCTTGATCGAGCGTTTACTTTTAATAAGAGATTCATCCCTTGAGCCATTTAAAATACTTTCAGAGGTATGACATTGCTGGGAAAAAATCAACATGCTGGGAATATTTTTTATTGCTTAGGGGGTCACCGAAAAGTTCCGTACGTTCAAAACGACCAGTATAAAAGACGGAAACGCAGAGCACGGGTGTAGTGTTCGGGTTAGTGTGGTGTTCCGTTGTATGTGCTCAATGTATGTTCACCTAATGCTTGTAATAAGTGTAATGTGTGTGTATAGTAGAGGATCCCCAAGCGCAGGAGAGCGGCTCTGAAGCGCAGTAGTGGCCTGAAAAGAATAAATTATTTTTTGTAGAACATGAATTGGGCGGTACCTAGCGCCACCTAGCCTAGTTGCTTGCAATTACTCTGCTTGACCTCGCCATCTGGTGGCTAGCGATTTAACCTTTCACGCTACGCGATAAACAGCGGCTTCGAGTTTGTTCTTTCGAGAGCGGCTTTTGGTTTCGCGGATTGAGTTTTGCCCTTCTCTGTGATGTGCGGTTGACGAAGGAATTGTGACTCGAGGAACACCAAAGGTAAGACTCAAAGTGCGCGAAGTAACTGGGTATCGGTTGTCTCCGTTTAACACCGCAGTGCTGTCGACGGGAAGACTGAGTAACTGCTTTCGAAACGCAAGTTTCTGTACCTGTGGGGGGAATCTGGCTTCGGAAATAAACACAGTTTGCGGAAAGCTCGTGTGACGCTTTTATATGCTGCTGCTCTCGTCCCGTACAAGAGACGTAGCGTCCTGGTTAAGCCTTATTGGGCTCGATTTGCTCGATTCGGGGCCGCCATATTGAGATGCAAGCGACGGAGGAACGTTGCTCCCCTGCTTCGGGGACGAACGTTTCTCCCTTTCTAAAGGAACATAGGTTACAAGACCGTTCCTCCCCTAAGGGAGGACTATCCATACCCTTTTTTCTAAGAGTGTATGTCTCGTGCCCTGTAATCTTGCACTCTTTAGTTAGCGTGCAATGCGGTGAATATAAATTATGAAGCAAATCACGAAACAAATCGAAAAACGCGTTTTCCTGCCGCTCTTCTCCAGCTCCGTTTACCTTTCTTGGACACTCTTTTCGGGGGCTGCTTTTTTTCAAGAAGAGATAAAATCCGATGCCTTTTTGCCTAATGCAGTTATTGTAGCACCTTAGCACAGAACAAGTAATGCCACCCACTGAAAACCGTGAGTAAACGGCCGATTAAAAGACTCGTGCTAACCCGAAAATTTCTAAACGCCGGGCGAACCACGCGCTTTGACGCGGCCAGAAAACTGGGGAGAACTACTGGTACTATATAGGGTGCCTACATGTTTCCGCCGCTCCGCTGTTTAGGGTGGCGACAACGTTTGTGATACCTGTTGCCGACAAACCAGTGTTGCCTACCTCGTTACCATGGCAACCTCCGCTGTTTCGTCGACCATTTTGTCACACTCGCCAGTCGTGTGCTCGCGCTACTCCGCTAATCCTCGTTAGGGCTAGGGAGCGCCCATCGCTCTCGTTCCGACGGCGAGGTTTCGGCGTGCGATGCCGGTCTGTCGCGTTCCATTTTGTCGAGGGGACTCACGTTTCGATAAACGCAACGCATACTTCCTGCTCGCAACTTCAAAGTATGAAACACCCGAATAAAGAGAGCGACAGCCTCGACGACCGCCATTCCGCTGAGCCTCTGAGACGGCTATGCTCTGACTCGTCTCGTCCGACTCCTCTTATGAACGGAAACGGAAGTGGCCTCACAGTGTTGCCGGTGTGTCGAGGCTACAAAAACTCAACGTTGTGTACGTTTAGCGAAATAAGAAGTGGGACAAAATGGCGGTGGGAGAGGATCTGGGAAAGGGTAACAAGAAGTTGGCGCCACCCTAAAGCGGAGCGGAAACATGTAGGCACCCTAGTACTATAGAGTTCCTGTATAGCTACCGTAGGGAGCCTATAGACCTTTTCTGTTTACTCTCGTCCTCAGCCACCTAATAGGCGTATCCGGTATGGGCGACGAAAAAATAATCCGACTTTTCAACCTGCAAATAGTAAAAAAATAAAGGGGAGGCAAAACGAGAAAGTGTGACGGTTACGCTTATATCCTTAATGCCTTCCATTGGCGTGGCAAAGGCAAAACAATGCTTTCGCCCATACTGGAAGTGACGTCAATTCAAGATGGCGGCGCACTTGCAGAAAAGGTCTATACAGGAACTCTAACTGGTACCAGAATGCATCGCGGCAGCGGTGGCTCCGCGCAACTCCTGGTGACATCAGTGTGCGTGATCGCCCATGGACAATGGCCACTTGCAGCAACGGTCCGAACTGACAGTCCAATCTGACAGTCCAGCGTTACTGTCCGATCTGACGATTCAGCGTTGCGATCCACTCTGGCGGTCCAGAGTGACGGTCCCGCGTGACAGTTCAGCGTTACGGTCCCAAAATCCTTTAAAACTGACGTATAAAACCATTTTGTGTTAAAAAAAGCATGCGGTCAAAATATGTGCAATCAGAAAATAGGGGTACCCTACTCTTTGATGTCGCAAACGCCCGTTATTTCCAACATAGAATGTGTTTGTTGTTGTTGAAAATGTCCTTATAAAAATGAAGAAAAAAGGAAACAAAAACAAAAAAACAGTGAGGTCCGCTGGGTGCCGTCCTCGGGGAGAGGAGGGGGGTTCAGCACCGACTTAGAACAAAACAAGTTTCATGGGAAAAGCGTTCAATTTGGCTGTTGTACATTTGTTATACATGATAAGGTTCTCTTTGAGTATGTAATACAGAATACTACGCGGTCGAAGTGCTATTGAACCTAGGACCTTGTGATCAGTAGCCCAGCGCTCTACCAACAAAGAAATAGGACGACCACGTCTCAAAGCTTCAAAGTTCATTCCTTGTGGGGCCCAATGCCAACAGCACGCGCTCGCGGAGTCAACAGGAAGAGGAAAACAAAACAGGAAACGGCAAACGGTTTACGGCCACATGGTCACATGACTATGATCCGTGAGGGCACGTGACCATTGTTAATTGGTGGTCACGTGACCGTTGTCTATGGGTTGTCACGCGACCACTGACTTTGTCAAAAGCTGGAAATAGCAGGCCAATGGTGGTCAGATGGTGAAGTGACCATAAATTGTGCGGTGAAGTCACTGTAGGTTATGGCGGTCACGTCACCATGGTTCAAGGGTTCCGTCAACTTGGCGACCAGGCTGGAAATAGCGTACCAATGGTGGTCAGGTGGTCACGTGACCATGATTCATGGGTTCACATGGCCATTATCCATTATCCGTGACCACGCACAGTATTCATGGGCTTGAGTGAGTCCAACACATTTTGTGCTTTTCAGTTTTTGTCAGCATGATCAAGCTGGCCTAACTTTTTTGTTTTGTTTTGCAGACATCAACAGCTCGTATTCACCCGTACCAGCATTTGGGTTCGGTCATCTTAGGTGACGTGAAACTTCTGGCGCCACTACGACGGAGAGAGAAATTGTCAAGGATATCAATAAACGTCAGAGTCTGTATACGTAACCTACCGAATCTCACAAACCTCCCGGGAAACAATGCTCCGCGGCTACTATAGTATTTATTTCAATAACTTTGTACCGTCTAAGATACAAGAGGTGTGAAAGTAGTCAGCCTCGTACGTTTCGCGCAATGTACTCTTCTCCCTAAATTATGGCAAGGCAGTTGCTTAATGTATACAACAAACACTGGTCAGCACAACATGAAACCATAAAACATATCGGAGGTTGACGGCCGTTCTCAACAAATGTGCTGGGCACGTAGCCACGGGGGTGGCTCAAGGGGCCCGGCCGACCCTCCCCCGAAAACCTCAGTTTTGCTGAGACCTCCTCTCCCCCTCCCCCGTTTATGGCGTTTCGCCGTGGGCGTACGTACCTGAATTGTTTTCAGCCTTTCGTCGCGCCGAAAATATGTCTAGTTATACACGCCTGAAATAATTGTGTTCAGTTTGTGGCTGTAACCGAGCTAAAACTTTATGCACACAGACAAATTCAAAGCAAAATAGATACAATGCAAGTGTTTCTTGCCCTATATAACAGCTGCTTATATTTGAAATCCAGGGCACAGATTTTGATTGTAAACATCTAATTATTATATAGTCATATTATAACCTCCACATTCTTAGTCAATATGCTGTCACAAACGCGTCGTACAAATGGTTTTTTTTTTTTCGGTTAGCCTATGTAAAGGTAACTTGACCGCAAGCTTTTTGGGGCACGACGAAGTGCTAACTTTACAGGGGTTAAAAAGCGGGCCGAATACGGAATGTCTCGAGGATAAAAAAGTATTAATTAAAATACCGAAATTTTTAACTGCGGCGCGTGCTATGAGTCGGCAGCTATTATATTTCTCGGGAACATTACGCTTCTTCATTTCAGGGAGAAGAAATTAAAAATTTTGTCAAAGTAGCCCATAGGACCCAATGAAAAAAAAATATGTCGGTTTCAGGAATAAAAAAGTATGCAATCCTGAGGTTCAAGTAGGTATTAAATAAGAATGTATTAGTGACTTATATAGATATCCCGGGGATCTTGTGGATTCCTGCAGTAGTTTGGCTGGAATTGTTATTTTACTGCAATCTGCTGAGGAAATTTGTATAAAAATCGATAACCATCAATATTTCGCCAAAACTCCCGTTTAAAGGGATTAAAAACGTCGTATTTTTTTGCCGCATTGCACGGTCGTGCAATACGGGTGGAATGGTACCTTCACGTACCCCAGGACGGAGGTGCGACGTGGTTAATTCTCATAGCCGTCGTGGTTGGCGCCGTGGATGCCATGGACGTCCGCCACCAGAGCTCGGTGATCCGTGAGGTGGTTAAGCGCAGTGAGCGTTTCTAAAACCATACAACATTACGCGTAGCAACTGGATACTGCCGAAGTGGGATTTCGCAACGCGAGGAATGTTTGAAAACAAGCGTTTGAAGCAGACGACACGGAAGACCCTCGTTTCGTGGCGTCGTTACTGGCGGGATGCCGGGGCGGCCGACGGGAAACCTCGATTTTCCTGGCCTCGCTCCAAGAGCGCATAGAAGGGTTTCTCCGTAGCGGCGACGTCAGGAGACGAGGTTCAAATCTCTGCAATGTGTCGCCCGTAGAGCTTTCTCTTTAAAAACAATATTATGTTGCAGTTTTACTAACTACATATTGCTTAGTAGAAAAAAGAAACATATAGGAAACTAAAAAAAAAGTCGGCACTATTGTTGTTTTTTCTCTCTCTTTTTTTTCCAGAGCCTTCTGTTTTTTTGTGTGTGATCTACAGTCCTTTGTGAACCGCAGTAACAGAACTCTGTATATCAATCACTACAGGGTGGTTGAGCACTGTAGTTTACAGTGCTCAGCCAAATCAGCCGAATCCAGCTCACTAATTAGATACGAGCACTGCGTCACTCCCGGTGACGATCAATCCGCCTGCGTCACTGCTTCCGGTAACGAACAATCCGTCTACTAATATTATGGTTCGCGTTTGTGCTGAATTATTGCAGTGACAGAAATCGACGAAATCTAATACGTTTTTTCGTACTGACAAAGCTGGCGCGCGCACGTGACTTCATCGTAGCGTCTAATTTGCGTGCGGTCTCGTGCAAATACCAGACAAAACCAGGCACTCGGGGCAACAACTTTAACATCGTTGTATATGAGCTTCGTTCGATTTACCTACACCTCCTGCACCGGTGCAAAAAAATATAGGACAATGTACTTCCGGTATGTGTATTGAGATGCGACCGGAAGTGCACTGCCCTACACTTTTTTGAACCGGTGCAGGAGGTGCAGGAAAATCGAACGAAGCTAACAATGCCCGCAGCACAGCACGTGCGTTTTCTAAAGATTGCCAGCCCAGAAGCGTGACTGATGTACAATGACAGCACAAGCCGGCAAAAGAACGACAGCAAGTTCTAGCCAAGAGCACGGCCGGGCTAGAATGAAAAGGCGCTCTTTCTTACGACCTTCACAATGGGGGTACTTAGTTTCTCTCGCCCACCACAGCTCGGTGGGGTCGCTGCGATCTCACCCCTCCTAGGGTGCCTAGATGTCTGTCTGTCTCAGGGTGAGGACATCCATTGTTGCCCTGAATGTGCCAGCGCGTGACGTTCTCGCGCACTCGGTGCGTGAATCGGGCGGTAAAATGGCGTCTATGCATTAGCCAAAGCTACGCGCTCGAGCTGAGCGACACCGGATTGCGCGCACTTCAAAAGGCATAAAAAAAAACGATTGAGCGGAAAAATGGCTGAGATGTCACCACTCAAGCAAAAGCGCGCGTGTGTATGAAGGCACTCTAACCCCTCCCGACCCCTGTCACCGTGTCGGTCACTTGGCTCCGGGGTCGAATTAAAGGAATTTCCAACAGGCCTGGAGGCCGTCTGCTTGCAGGGACTTACGCAGAACACTTCTTCGTCTTCTCAAAAAATAAATTACCATAAAGAAGCGTCTACTTATCGCAAGCCCAAAATATCTCAAGCAGCGCACTACAGTTGTTTCATATGAGTACATTGGCACAAAGTTTTAATCATGGTGTCCGGAACAGTTTCCCAGGGTGGTTTAGGCAGTACTTGGAGGTGTTAGAGTGCCTTCATACACACGCGCTCTTGCTTGAGTGGTGGCATCACTGATCTCTATTGTAGTAGGCTGGATCGCGGATCGGGAGCCCGTCGGTGTCGCCAACGGTGGTCGTTGCTTGACACTAGGCAATGCACGCAAGTCTATGGGGGAAACGCACAAAAATAAGAATATTGGAGCATGTACGCTGTGCACGGAGGCGAGTATTTTATGGTGGTGCGATCCTTATGTCGGGTGTGTGGAGATCGAACCGGTGTTTGTCAAACGTTCGAACGCCGATTAAAAAAATCAAACGTACCGGAGAACCTACGCCTGAGCTGGAAAGCTTGCTCTCGTAGAGGAGTAAACAAAGGAACTTGCCGTCAATTAGAACGTCTTCAGGGAAGCCCAGAAGTTGATGAATGACAAAGTTCCATCTCGACAGCGGCTTTCCGGGAGTAAGCGAATTCCGCGTAGCAAAGCCTTCGAGCTTGTCGTCTGCTAAACCCAACTCAACGAAACCGCCACCGACTCAGCGGTAACTCTATGATACTCTCGAGTCTCGCCTCATTGAGCTGCACTACAGCGGAGTCATTCTCGACCACAAAATGTTTATTTATAAGAACTGCGAGGGCTGTAGGTTTTGATGTTTGTACGCAAGCTGTTTGACGGGCTTATCAAAAAGCATCTAAAAAGTTTCAGTACCAACAACAGCTTAGAAACGGGGAAAACTGCACTTTTTCTCGTTCTTCCCATAGAGGTCCATGCGTTGGCTGGTGTCAATCAATGGCTGCCAGTGGCGACACTCGGCCATAACTCGGCCCCAGCTGCCTAGGCCGCGGTCCGCGATCCAGCCTACTACAAGAGAGATCAGTGGGTGACATCTCAACCTAGGGTGCCTTCATGTGCGCTTTGCTTGGGGTGATGACATCTGGCCATTTTGTTTCGAACGCTTATTTTTGTTTTTTGTTCTGAAGCGCGTGAAAGAGCGTGTCCCTGCACGTGCTCGTGGCGCTGACTGTGCTACGGCGACATTTTGTTTCCTGCGATTTCTATGTATTTTGCCTGTGTGCGCGTGCTGTCGGTATCGGGTACTACAAACGATGGCATCACCCTAAACAGAAGGACATTGAGGCACCCTATCTCAACCACTTTTCCGCCCAATCGTTTTTTTATGCATTTTGAAGGGCGCGCATACCGGTGTCACTCAGCTCCAGCGCGTTGCTTTGGCTAATGCATAGACGCCATTTTACCGCCTAAGTCACGGACCGAGTACGCCAGAGCGTCACGCGCTGGCACATTCAGGGCAACAATGGATGTCTACACCCTGAAACAGGCAGACGTGTAGGCACCCTAACCCCTCCTAAATCTCCTACATGTCTGCCTGTTTCAGGGTGTAGACATCCATTGTTGCCCTGAATGTGCCAGCGCGTGACGCTCTGGCGTACTCGGTCCGTGACTTAGGCGGTAAAATGGCGTCTATGCATTAGCCAAAGCAACGCGCTAGAGCTGAGTGACACCGGATTTCGCGCGCGTCAAAATGCATAAAAACACGATTGGGCGGAAAAATGACTGAGATGTCACCACTCAAGCAAAAGCGCGCGTGTGTATGAAGGCACTCTAGGAGAGGTTAGAGTGCCTTCATACACACGCGCGCTTTTGCTTGAGTGGTGACATCTCAGCCATTTTTCCGCCCAATCGTTTTTTATGTATTTTGAAATGCGCGCAATCTGGTGTCACTCAGCTCGAGCTCGTAGCTTTGGCTAAGGCATAGACGCCATTTTACCGCCCAAGTCACGCACCGAGTGCGGGAGCCCGTCACGCGCTGGCACATTCAGGGCAACAATGGATGTCTTCACCCTGAGACAGACAGACATGTAGGCACCCTAGGAGAGGTTAAAGCCCCTCGATATGTTTTAGTTTGTCTTTGCAAGTAGCGCCAAATGCGCGAGCGCACATGGCCCAGCTCTCGAGCGGCCCTTGGAAGCAAATGGCGGCGCATCACTGAAATGAGCGGCCCTTGGAAGCGAATGGCGGCGGAGCACCCGCTCGTGGCACGTGTCTTGCGCATTTCCACAACAATGGTTGGCGGTACTTGTGAAAACACCTTTATCAAGGGGCTTTAGGAGAGGTGGCGTTGTCGCGCCACCACGCGGTAGAAAAACTCCCATTGCTTCTAAATCGAAAGCAAAGGCCGCAAGGAATGCCGATGTCTAGCCCAGCCGTGCCAAGAGCCAGCAGAGGAAAAGAAGGCGCTGGGGCGCTTCTGGGACACAAGCTGTCACTACATGTGTGCCCACTCGTTTCGATGGTTTGACGAGAAGGAAACCTGACTCTGTTTTTTTTTTTTCTTTCTTTCTGTCAACGTTAGCGCACTGAAACGAAAGCAGATCTTGGGCTTTATTAACATTCACGAGTTATTGAGACCTGTTAAAGTGCCAGCTGAACGTTTAAGGATCGACACACACACAGAGACGAACAAAAAGCAGACACCGCTGGACTAGCAACTGTTTTAATGAAATCTTCTTTCTCTTTATAGTACATATTGCGCTAAACGGATTCTTCCTCTTTTTCTATATCTGAACCTTCGTCTTCCACTCTTCCTCTTCTTTCAAGTGCCTGTCAAGTGTGCGGCTCTTCTCAGGTTTACCAGTTCCTTGTGGTGCAGCGCGATTGACGGTGCACTCAGGCAATGATCTCCCTTCGCGTCAATAGCAAAGGCCTCGAGACTTTCTCGAGCAACCCTGGTGCGATTTTTTGCCAGGATGTCAATGTTAAAAAGCATGAACCAACTAGTTTAGTTTCAAGCCGTCACAAGTTACTGGGGTCATTATTTAGGAAAAGCTAAAAAATCATGTCACGGTCCCTTTGAAGGGCCATTGACAACCCCAGCGTCGATATTTTTGTCTCAAATGATTCACGGTGGCGTAATAAACCTTAAAAAAAAATGGATCGCGAAAGTCATTTTTTAGCGCGTGAATTCGCACGTCAAACATTCTCGTCTTCCTCCTCCCGCCGGGATTCCTCTCGCTTTGTTTTCGCGATAATATAAGATGGCGAACGCATTTCTCAGAAAAAAAGAGGTTGTAATTGTAAAGATTATAATGACATTCATAAGATATATATTTTTTTCAACAATTGAAAATGTGCTACTTCGCTGATTTTGAAATGCAAAAAGTAGAGCCCGGAAGTGTAGATATCAATGAGTCAACGACCGTGTCCAGGCTTTTTCTTCATCATATCACGGCCCTTTCGGAGTTGGCAGGAATGGAGCAATGCCTCACGCACCACCTACACGACCTCGCTCCTCAGGTCGCTGACCAAAGTCTGCTACACATCGTTTTTTGAAAAAGCGTTTTAGACCGATTAGGGAGAAGAGTCCTCAAACAACAATGTGCGAGGAAACGAAAGCGATAGCTGTAGCAGGGTGGAGCAATGCGGGTGGAAAGCAAACTTGTGCTCGTTACTTGAAAAATGTAATGGATTAAAATTACGAATTACCGAGCCTTAAATGTAACGGATTACCGTTACAAATTATTTTAACTGAGAAGAAACAGATTACTTTACACGTTACGTTACAAATTACTTTCACGTTACGTTTTCCCTACACTCATCTAGAAAACAATGAATACAATTTTGATATTTTTCGAAAATGATCTGCAATACCACTTTTCTTTTCTCATACACCCGTATTACGGTAGTGTTTGTAAAAATTAAATGTTGTATTTAAGAGAAAGAGTGTAAATGCACTCCGTTCACCTGTGAGCTGCCAAGGAACCGAAAGCTGTAACCACACCCGCCATCCTGCTATCTTCCGATCTCCGGAAATGATCCCTGGAATTGTGTCGACAAAGCTAGAGGTACGCATGCCCAGCAGCAGCGTCTACCTCCGCTACGAGATTCGGAACTAAAGAAGCGATGTACGAACGCTCCCTTTTGACTCGGGTGTTTCGGCTGTTATTCACAAGAAAAAACAAAAAAAAAAAAAAACTTGGTTCTAACGTTACAATGTATAACCAATGCAGAAGGCAGGTGTCCCAGCTTACCTTGATGTGTTTCCGTAGACTAGAGTTTGTTGTTCTTGCTTATGACAAGGGTGTTTTATTTTTTTATTTTTTTTTTGGCAAGCAAAGTATGCACTGAATCTCTATGGTTTCCGTAGACCGACGACCAGTTCGCGCTTTCCACTTTTCCCCCGCTTCCTCCTCTCCCCCCTTTTACCCTGTCCGCCGTTGCCTGCTTCCTCCTCCCCTAGGGTGAGGAGGATATTCTGCCTTGCAGAATCGCGCGTCTGGTCGTCGGCCTTTAAAGGGCCCATGAAACGAATTTCGGGCGTTCAGTGGGCCAAAAGAAAAAAGGTAGAAAGTCAAAAGCCTGACTTTCAGTGCGAAAATCTGAGAACACAGCGGACTATTTCGTACCTCCTCCCCTTCGTAAGCTCTCTGCTTTTTCACTGTGATACATCCGCGGTTCCTAAAGCGCGTCACCGGGCCCAAACGCACGTCACACGATACCGGACCTCCCTTAGTCCCTTCACCCCTAAGCTGACATTGTGGTGGAAGCTACGCGCTTGCCCGACCAATCAGCCGCCTCCCTTTTCCCTTTCATCACCTGACCTCATTCTCTGCGCGTGGGTATGCGCGAGAGAGCGTGATCACGTGGCAAAAGTGTGGCAGGCCCAACGAGCACGTAGCTTCCACAGCACTGTCAGCTTCGGGGTGAACGGGGTGGGGAAAGCAACTTTTGTCTGAATTCTGAGCGACGGGCTAATCTTCTAGGGGACAATGGCTCTGTCCGGGTATACAAACGGATTCTGAGCAAGAGGGGACTCCCCTCTTTTCGTCTTCTTGAACTGTTTGGTAGAATGAACGATTTATGAGTTGAGGAGGAAAGCTAAACAGGAGAAAGCTGGAAAAGCGTATCATGAACCCTTTAACGCCCTGAATTTTGAACATCGCATTAAAAGATGGCCATGCAGACGACGGACACTTCATGACCGAAACCTCGACCAGTCAGAGAGAAAAAGTGGCAGTTACGGGTTATCGATCGTTCATCGGTTCCCACTTTCATGCCAGTATTCGAGGAGGCCAGTGGAGGGGAGGGCATAGAGAGCGAGAAGCGGCGGCCATCGGTCTCACAAAACAATAGAGAATCACACCAGTTTTACGCGTTCTCTCTCTCCCTCACTCTCAGCACTCCTTAGATGGCCTCACCCCCCCCCCCCCCCCTTCCACACACACCTTATGTAGACAGTTGACTTTACAGTGAGGAGTGAACTCGACCACCATGCCCAGACAAGTAAACCAAAAGAAGTATCGTCCGCACCCTCGAAGACGATGCTCTCAGCCTCGCGCCGAGTGTTTTTCAGCCGTGCCTCAAGACTAGCGCACATGAAAGACAAAAAGAATTCGAACCCCTCGCGAGAGGCTACATCGTCTGTTACGCGAGTTGTGAGCCTGCAAATTGAGGGGGTACGGACCCGCGTTTGATGTCTGTGCAGGTGGCGGGAGACCTCGAAGAAGTTGGAAAGGGTGAAAGGATCGACGTAAAAGACAAAAACGAATAAACACGAAGAGCTTTCTTCTGCTCGGGAGAAGAAGAAAAACACGAGGGGAGGCGACGGAGAGCCTACTCGGCGTTGTCTTACTTGATCTTTGTCTTTCATATATTTGTACATGCCTTGCCCATTTTTCTAGTGGTTCAGCTCACCAATCATACAAAAAATCGTGTTGTCTTTTCGGCTATTCTCCCTTTTCTGATGTCTTCTATTTTGTTAAACTTGATCTCTTTATGCTGCTGAATGTTGTACTCGCTGAATGGTGTACTCGAATGTGTTACTGTATTATGCTAATATTTAAAAAAAAGGTAACGAGTAATTAAAGTAATCCGTTACCAATATTTTGTAACGAAATTACATTACAAATTACTTCCGAAAAAAAAAAGTAACGTGGCAATTACCAAATTACTTCAAAAATAACTGATTACTTCCCAAGTATCGTGGAAAGGTACCGTCACGTACCCGAGGACGGAGTTGCGACGTGGTTAATTCTCATAGCCATCGTGGTTTGCGTCGTGGATGCCGCTGACGACCACCACGAGTGCTCGGTGATCCGTGAAGTGGGTATCGTAGTGAAAGTTTCCAAAACCATCCAACGTCACGCGTAGCGACAGGATACTGCCAAAGTGGGATTTCGCATAACGCGAGGAATGTTTGGAAAAAACTTGTTTGAAGCAGACGACAGGAAGCATCTCCCTTCGTCGCGTCGTTATACTGGCAGGGATGCCGGGGTCCCCCCTCTCTTCTCTCTCTGCGTTGCGCGAGCGACGGTCAGAAGTGAGGTGGAGAAACCTAAACTTGGTGCTACACCGAAACCGTCCGCTGAACACTGTTGATAACCGATAAATTCACAGTGAAGACTGTGGCCATGTAAGGGTCACCCCCTCTTTAATCTGTATCGATTAAAAAAGAAACATCCTTTACTTTATGTATTTCTGTACATGTCAGGTCAGCTTTCGCAGGCAGAAGTGCTCGAACTTGAGCCGTTCCGTCAGAGTACAGTGGCTTAAAGAGTTGTAGTGGGCTCACGGGACGGCTCGGCCTGATGCGTTTGATGTTGACGCGGTGGCGGCGCTGTAAGCGTTTCCTCCTGAAACTTTCCAGCGCGCATTGGCCAGACCAGGTCAGCTAGGCGGCTATTATCGCTCTTATATATTGCGGGCAGCGGGCGGACAAATCGCGGGCAGCGGGCGGGAGAAGTTGCAGGAGGAATCTACTGCTGCGCCTCCGTCGTTTTCAGCATCGGTTGCTTCAACGCAATACACAGGGGAGATAGGGCGGTGAGCCCACTACCCAACTTCTAGGGCACTGTAGTCAAAGACACTTGCGAATGTTGGACTGCACTGCGTTCGCGGCATCAAACATTGAAGCATAAATATACTTTTATAAATTATATACCAACATAAGTCTAGTGACAGCAGTATAAACACAAGTTAAAGGGTAATGTGACCCCGATAATGCATGGTACTAAAAGACCCCAGGGTCAAAGGACCTATCGCGGAGAAGTTTCTGGCGGCAAATGGATACAGAGAAAAAAAAAAGAATGGTTGACCTCTTAATAGTTGTCAATTTATCGATTCATCTAAATGGAGGACGACATTCAACCCTGTCAATACCGCTTGTAAAGTTGGGCAATTCGCTCGCGATGAAAACGTTGCTGGAATTTTGAAAAGTTGATGACGCGTACCGCAGTCTACACAACGATCGAAAGTGTTCGAGAACGTCTGCCGTTACGATTTGTCTGGGAATCACCCGGTGCACAGGAGGGCATTAATCCACCCGTTTAGTTTACGGCGCTAGGGGGTGTTCGTGTAATGTGCATGAGGCAATTTCGATGCGAATATCAAATCTTTCTAGCGTCGATACTCTCCCCCTCCCAACTCCCATTTCAAGCCCTGAAATCTAGTGAAACGTGTGAGCCAATACGGGTCCCTTCGTGCGTATGAGATCGTCTGTTTGTACTGCGTATGCAAATAAAATATTGCAGGATTGCTTTCTGCGGCGACTGTAATTGGAAACTGTTTGAAGGCAAGAGCTATAGCCTCAGGCAATTATATTGGTTGCTCGTCATTTGGCACGAATGTCGCGCTGCGCTTTTTTGCAATTTGGCGCTGTTCGCAGGAAATTTTGGAAATATACCATTTTTTGCTATATCAGTTTCTAAAGAAACATTGTTCCCTTCGAATAGTTAAAAGGCGGAATAGCTTCCGCAAAAACTAGCAACCGGCCAAAAAAAAAAAAATAGGTTATGTTTCAGGAAGAGTTTTTTTCTTCAGATGTAACGGAACTAAATGCTTCTTTTTCTTTTCTTCTTCTTGCTACTTACATTGACGTTGAGGCAAAACTGAATTAAGTAAAGATAAATGGGTACGCCAATATGCCTTTCCCGAATCTCCCACAAGGCCTCTCGGCGACCCCACATTACATCGCGCGGCGCAGGGAATTGTGGGGCAGTGCGGATGTGCGCTCGTGTGCTCCGTACATCCTGCAAGCGACGCGATCTCTTCTCTCTAACCATTGTGAGTTCAACATACAAAGACAACACAACGAACACGCAACGAAGCCGATGCGTACACCTCGCGACACTGTTCGCACACACACGACATCGATATTCTTTTTTTTTTCATTTTATTTTGAAATTGTATTAGCGAGCATCAAACTTTACTGCTTAGGTGAGTAAGTTCCGCCAAACTTGTAATTTTGATGACAGCTCATTGATCTTAAAGAAAACAAAATGTTCACAAACAATGTGCGAAGAACTGAAAGCGATAGATGTAGCACTGTCGCGCAACGCGGGTGGAATGGTACCGTCACGCACCAGAGGACGGAGGTGCGACGTGGTTTATTCTCATAGCCGTCGTGGTTGGCGCCGTGAATGCCACTGACGACTGCCACCAGTGCTCGGTGATCCATAAAGTAAGTGGGTAAGCGCTGTGGAAGTTTCTAAAACCATCCAATATTACGCGTAGCAACTGGATACTGCCAAAGCGGGATTTCGCATAACACGAGGAATGTTTGGAAACAACAGTTTGTTTGAAGCAGACGACAGGAAGATTCGTCGCGTCGTTATTAGCGGGATGCCGGGGCTCCCCTCTCTTCTCTCTCCGCGCTGCGCGGCCGACGGTCAGATGTAACGTGGAGAAACCTAAACTTGGTGCTACACCGAAACGGTCCGCTAACATCGTTGAAGAGCTAAACATAGATGGCCTAAAGTTGACGGGCAGTCCTCTAGCGAACGCGTTTAATGCTGTTTTGTTTTTGTTCATCAAGGTAATATTGCATTTGGCCGCAATCCGTGCAGATACATGGATGAAAGCAATGTGAGTTCTAATTTCTTGAGCCGGTTGTTCTCCCGGAAGTGATATCCTTAACGATGCTATTTAAAAACAGTAGCGCTACTGTTTTTATAAAGGTCCTTGCTAGACGATTGTTCAGTGGACGTCCTTGTCCGTGAGGTATCTCGGTGTGCCGCTCGAGCACTACAGAGATAGCACCCAACGATGGGACGAAGCGACGGAGAGAGTGCGAGCAAAAGCGGAGAGTTGAAAGGGTTGAGATTTGTCTATGTTGGGCGCGTGCTACAATATGTAATTTATTTTTTTATAGAAAAAAGTGCGGTACTTGTTGCAAGTTATTGCTATGTCGCGTCTTAACGTACAGAGGTTTGACGGAGTTTTTGCAGTTTACATCTGGAGTTCAGTCTGGGAGCGTTCTACTCGTACAAATATGTTTCGCGCTGTTCAAAGCGGTGGCCAGGGATTTTCCCACCTGTTTTTTTGTTTTTTTGGCAGATTGTGTCTAGGTTTGTTTTTACGCGATCAGAATTATGTATTTATGCGTACTGTGCTGCAGGTGCGATTGCGAAATGCGTTGTCGGAATTTGTTGTTTCGTCCAGTAACTTATGTGCTCAAGTGTCCAAGTCTTTATGCACGAAGTTGTGGTTTCATTTCGAATACTAAAGGTACGTTTTTTTTTTTTCTTCTTCTTCTTTAGAGTATCTCATTTCAATCACTCGGAAATGACTGTATAAAGATTTAGTTGACGTTTTGTTACCAGTGCCCCTCTACAGATCATTGTACTGCGAGTGGGAGCGGCAAAATGTGCAAAAAAGAATTAAGAATTTGCCAGTCAAGCCATCGGTAAAGTCTTTTTTCTTTAAATTGCGCTGTCGCGTATGCCTGTCGTACCTTGGCTAAATGACAAAGGCATTTTTGTACCGTCCATAAATTTCGGCATATGTAAGAAACCTGAGTCTATTGAACACATCTTCATAGAATGTTCGGACGCCGTGTTTCACTGGGACATCCTTCAGCGCAAGCTGAAGAAAGGTCTTCCTCTAATGGCACAAGCCATCGGTTTCTTACCGTTTTACTTGTGTATGCTTCTCGGCCTCCACAGTCTATGGAAGACAAGAACGAGTGTACGCCATGTGGATGTTAATGTGCGCCCCGTACGAAAAAACCTTTATTGAAAGTGTGGCAGATATATACGTAAAGTTTATCGTGCACAGTCTGAACCCCCTGATTGGTTGCCAATTCTAAATGAATTAGTATGTTTGAAGAGATTTTAATGCAATTGTGTTAGCCACAAAGTGGCCAGTCTGTTTTAACATCTTGCAAGTGTGTGTGCTCGTGCGTTTTGTGACCAATGTCTAAACAGGCAATAAAGAAGGGGGGAAAAAAAGAAGAATATCGGTGGCCGAGTGAGCTAACCCGTCTCAGCTCGGAGCGTGGAGCGATAGCTTGCGCAGCAGAACCTCCTGGATGATTGGATGGATGAGAACGGCTATACCATTTGTAACGGGCAGTAGTTTGCGCCACCAAGCCTAAAAACAATAACAAAAAACCTGATTTCCTCTTTCAAGCCAATGCGTTTCTCTGACTATCAACAGGTTATGAAAATGATCGCCAGGCAGACCTTGGGGGGATCAGGCAAAAAAAACTAAAAACATCACCCTCCGCCTCCTTCCCCGGGCGAGGGAGTCGCAAATTTTCCTGGGTTCTATCCCCACTCCCCGCCCGTTTCTATCTGCACTCAAAAAAAACAAAACCCGTTCGTGAAACGTTTTTGGACACCCAAGAACCCTTTTAGCTCGTGAAGAACGTTTTCGCCTTAGCACTATCGCCCCCTGGCGCACTAGGACGGACACTGGGCGATGGAGATGATATGGACAAGCCGAAAAACCCCTAGGTTCTTCGGCTTGTCCATATTTTGCACCCTAAGGAAAAGTTATTCAAGTACCCCCTTAAAGGCTACTTCGTGAAAAACCTAGAAGGGCTTCTTTAAAGCTACTTTTTTTATACGAAATAGTTCTTCATCGCCCTGCTGCCGTTTTAGTGCACCAGGGTGCGATTCACGAGCTGAAATAGTTCTTGGGGCGTCAAAGAACGTTTCAAAAACTTTTTTTTTCTTCTTTTTTTTTTTTTTTTAGTGTGGATAAGTTTTGTATCGGCACGCGTTCGTGTAATCACTACTGCGTGGTGCTTGTTAAAACCCCAGGTTAGCGGTTAGTGCACTGGCTAAATTTCTCATCTACAGCTAAAAGACAAGTCGCCCGATGAGGTGCACTAGCATCAAGGCTGTATAAACATAAAAGCAACCCGATTTTTTAAACCCTCTTCACCACCCCACTCTCCTCCTCGCGGCATCACGCATGGCACTGACGCACGGACTGACACCGGCGGGTTTTCCTGAAAACGAACGTTGTAATGCAAACACATTAAAATACATTAAATTTGGAAAAGAGTCCACCCTGATATCCTAGTATGAGCGGCTTCTGTTCAAAATAAGAAATTTCCAAGAAATCGCAGCAAGAGCGCAAGTTCAGGCAAAGTTATGTTCGCTATATTTCCTCTAACCTTTTTCTTTGATAGCTTTTTTTTCGTATGCTATTTTTCTTTTTAGAGGCGAAGCTCCTTAGGGTCTAGCCTTGTCCGGCGTCCGTGCTCACATCGATTGCCATCCCATCTGTCTTCTTAAAAAAAGAAAAAATGTTTGCGCAGTCGACAGGATTCGAACGTGTGCGGGGAGACCCCAATGGATTTCTAGTCCATCGCCTTAACCACTCGGCCACGACTGCGGGGCGAGTAGAGGGCTCTGAGATGTGGTAGTAACTCAAGAGCTGGGGATGTCATGGATGAAGCGTTGCATGTAGCCGCTCAACGTCTATACAGGAGAGGGCGCTGCGGTCAGATGCGTGTATACTCGCGTTAAACTTTGCATGCATTGGTTCAACGTTTATAGACGAGAGGGCGCTGCGGTCAAATGCTCAATTCAATTCAATTCAATTTTTATTTTCAAATCAAGTCATACAAAATAAAGAGCTGGCCAACAAAAGCAGCACTCTGCTTGTATGTGGGGCCAGGTGACCAAATAAAATACATGTTGTTACAAAAAAAAAGAAAGAAAAAGAAAACACTCCGCAGTGCAAAAAAAAATGAAAGGAACACATAATTAGCAACACAAATAAATACAAAAAGGAACACTTTAGAGGATGAAATATAGGTGCTTATAGCCAAGTCTACTCACGCAACCATGAAATAAAAGTACGAAATATCTCCAACGGTCAGGCTACGATATCTACAGATCAGATGCTTGACACCAATTCCTTAGTTTCCTTTTAAGTACCCTAGTGGATTCTATATCCATAAGGGACCCTGGGAGTTCGTTAAATAAGGAAGGAATGTAATGATTTCTATTTTTCTTTCCATACAGTGTGTATATTTTCGGAATGACGTATCTTTCAGTGCGTCTCAAATCGCTATTTTTATTTACGGCAGTTTTGTAGGAACTACTGAAATAATTATTCGTTATTGCTACGTATGTAAAAAAGCTTTCAAAAAACAACATGCCCAGCTCTTTAGCTTTCTCTTGAGTTTCCAATACTTGATATAAAGTTCCATATGATATGTTGTTTACCATGTGTTCTAGTATCCTCTCTATCGCTCTTGTTTTGTATTCTGAAGAATGACCGTACAGTGTGATACCGTACCGTAAGCCAGCTTCCGCCAAAGATTTAAACACAAGTAATCGTATCTTCAAGCTGCACATACTTTTGAGTTTATACAAATACGCAGATATGACTTGTAGTCTTTTTTACAACAGATTCCACCTGTGCATTCCACAACATGTGTTCGTCAACAAAGACGCCTAAATATTTAACTGAACTGTCGTATGTTAAAGGTTTACAGCTACAACCAGACACTGTACCGAGTGCAAGCAATTATTTGGAGATATTACAATCTGTTTGTGCGGATTTCGAAAACACATCAGTTTCGTTTTTGCAACATTCACAGAAATAAAATTCGCAGCAAACCATCTAATTATCATATGAATGTCTCTCTGAAAAACAGAAATTGCTTCATCATACTTTTCATGTGGTAAAACTAATACGGTGTCATCCGCGTATTGAAACATTTTTGACTGAAGGGGCAGAAATCCTAACCCATTCATATAATTGTTAAATAACATAGGTCCCAACGTACTTACTTGTGGCACCCCGAATTGGACTTGAGCGGGGCTGCTAAGATTATTCATTATCTTAACCATTTGGAATCTATCCTTGAAGTAATTCTCAAAACATTGATAAAAAGGACCTCGAAACCCCATACTATATAATTTTTTCAACAATAACGAATGATCAATGGTATCAAATACCTTTGACAGGTCGAGGAAAAGAGCTAGGGCTTTTTTTGTTTTTATCGAGTGTTTCGATAATGCAGTCAGCGAAATCTTCAAATGTGTATATAACCACGTTCTATACCACACATTCTCTTTCTGACATGGTGACCGTTGACTTAAGCGGTGGAGATGCGTTCCCACGGCTTCTAGCGGATCCAAGCTGATCCGCTAGAAGAACTACTAGCTCTGCATTTCACACACCATAAAGCAGTAATAATGAAGTCGAAGCGCAACCTGGAACTCAGCACTACCTATGAGAAATAAAAAAAATCAGCACCATCAGCACTACCTATGAACAAAATCAGTATCATCAGCACCACCAGAGCTTCGCCCCAATCAACATCATTCACCACGTAGAGATGCGGTCATTTTTTTTTTCATCTTAGTATTTTTTTTTCTTTTGGAGATATGTTCCTGTTATGCACTAGTTCCTTCATCTTTTTTTTTTTCTTTTTTTTTTTGCTGAAACAGTTTTGCCTTTAGCAAGAACAACTTCTCCATAACCTTTACGACACTCCCCCCCCCCCCTTTTTTTTTTTCTGCATGATCTGTCTGTTTTTTTTTCCCTCTTTTCCTTTCTTTTCTTCTTGAAAACAAGTACACTACCTAATAATTTTATTACCTTCATAAATAATTAGATTACCCAAATAATTGCCTGAAATACGTAGAAAAAAAAATGAATTCTCAAACGTTAGTGACGCCTCCGTCCACGTGCGTGACCTTAACAACAAGAGGAGGTAGTAATACTGAGAATCGATCTTGATATGTTCTTCCGACATCTGCCGACATTCGTGTACTCACGGCAGTGTCACGGGATGGTCGTGTTCTAAGTATTACGAGTAATTGCATAAATCACAACGAAAAAATCGCATAAATAAAGGTGCGTTGACACTTGCGACTAGCGACAGTCGCACGAGTGACTAGCGACATGCGACACGCGCGATTGCCGACGTTCACTCTGCGGGCGATCGGCGAGTCGCAGCGAGTCGCTTCTCGGAAGCTCTCGGGAGCAGCCGTCGATTCCGCCCTCCCTGCCCCAGCTCGGCTTCGCGTCTCGCTCCTTTCCCAGTTTCGTTGTCTCACAGCCACACACGCATCGTCGTTTCCATATGAAAAAAGACCCGTTATTTTGGCCTAGGTCCTGATCGGAAACGTGCAATGAAGCGCAATCGCTCCATCGACGTGCACTCGCTCGAGCTCTATACCGCGTCGCAGTACGTACCTGACACGCCGAAAGTGGCACGGACTTGCTGGCAGGTCGAGTTCTTTCTCGGGCGCTGGCTCAGATCGGGGAGCTGCTTTCATAAAGAAATGGGTATTCTTTAATAGCGCTGAACACTGCAGAGCCGCCACAGAGACCTCCATGACTCTGTGTCCATGGCCGCTACCGCGAACCGAGGCGTTGGACGGACATGTTGGTGGCTTCACCCACGGAAGTTTCGGCGTGCCAAATGTGAACAAACGCGAGGCGCACCAAACGTCACTTCCTATCGCGCCGCTGATTGGTTCAGCTGCCGGGCGACTCGGCGACCGGTCGCAAAAATCGGTCTGGAAGCGATTGAGCACGTGCAACGCCCATCTTGTGTAGGCAAACGCGAGCTCGCTTGCCAACAGCGCGTTGGCTCATAAATAGTGGCGAAACAATTATGACCAGTGGGTGCGATCGTCACTGAAGAAAGATTGAGAAATTTAAACATACAGCTGTTCCAATTTACGTCAGCAAAAAACCTGTGACTCAACGCTTCAACTAAAAAAAAAAAACGCTTGCAAAATATTTATGCCGAAGGTAATAAAAGGTCGATCGCTCTTGATAGGTTTTGTCTGGAGGAAACCGCTCAAGACTTTGGAGATTAGGGTTTTAGCCTCAGCCGCTGACTGGCTCTGACGGCTCGGAACAAATGCTGCCGCGATTGTAATGCGCGTGGGAACGTCAAGATTGTCGACCCCGTTCGCGGGGCTTGCGTCTTTCTTTGCCTTCCCCGCATTTTCGGATACGTGCGTACGTGTGTGCGTGAGCACATGCGAACGGGTTCAAGATTAACTCACCCAAAAGGAAAATTTTATGCACCGATAGATTTTGCGGGTGTTGCACAAAATGTTGAGGTCCAAATACATAACTGCGCGCGATGCAAATTTCTAAAATAAATTTAAAAAAAATGGTTTTATACAGTCGTGCTTTTCGCACCACGGTAATTTTCTTTCTAGATACGTCATTTATACACCCATAAAATAAAAAAAAAACTGCAGAGAAGATGGGCCCAATATAAAATTTAAAAAAAGCTTGCCCTTTTTTTTTTTTTTTTTTTCTTTTGCATTGGCTATAATAAGGCGCTTAGGGGTCTGAGAATCGTTCCACGTGTCCACGCATTGAGAAGATTGGTTCTGACGTACGACGCAGTTTCTTATACCTCTTTCTCTTCACAGCTTTTTTATTTCTAAAGGTATTTAGGAGTATCGATATAACAATGAGACCTCGCTTATGTGCAAAGGATTATGGCTTCAGACGGATGTGTATTTTTACTTTTCTTGTTCGAATAACCCTGACGTCAGTTAGGATTGTTTTGTGCATGAACATATATAGCTAAAGCGTGCCATGGACGTCATTAGCACCTGTTCTTATTCTGCGTACATCCGTGGGTGTGTGCTTGCGTATGCGTATGTTACTTTTCTTTTCGAGTCACTTGTGCAATATACTGCTTGTGTATACAACTACTTTTGCAACGGTTACTATTGTATTCAAAAAGATGTAACCGATGGAGTAATCGCAACTCAAAATATTCTCGGTTTTGCTCTTTCCCATATAGAAGTCAATTCCCAGCTTTTCTGGGCCCTTTTTGACCAATTAAAATCTATTAAAGAATCCAGGAATGTAAAAATCATATCAGCGAAACGACTCAAACACTTGAAAGAACAAAATACGAAGGGATGAAAATATTAACATTAAGGGCTGTGCACCAATTCAAACTTCGAACCGACTAATCGAAAACCACATATTCAATTAATTAATCAAATTATCGGTCTAATACGGGAAATGATAGAATTGTCATAATATTGCGAAATAATAAATATAACACTATACATTTGGGGAACACAATCGACCCTTTCCGAAATTCAGTCTGGCCACTTTGATCACAATGATGATCTGAAAAATGTCATATATATCGTGCTAATGGCGGCCTTCTGTTCACTGATAAAGGAAGAAGCTCTAGATGCTCTTACGTTGATGATTCGAGGCGTGTACATTCGAGACGTAGGCTCGACGCGAAGCAGGAATTAAGTGGAAGAGCTGCGTAAACGTTCATTTCTAACTCGGGCCCGGTCAATCTGTTAGCAGCGCAAAATCGGCTTCAAAGCCCCGTGATGTATAGAACTTCATCAAGGCGGCTGTGTGGGTTGGCGCTTTGTTACGATACGATACGAATTTATTTTACACCACAGATACATGTGGTGAATGGGAGGCCGGAGAAAAAAGCTGGAGAAAGGCAGCTTGACTAACCTCCGGTTCCCCGATTCTGCAGCTACGACAGAGCGCAGGAAAATCGATTTACAAAGTAGTATGACATATAATGGACAACGCACAATGCTAAATGAACAGTTTAAGGATAATGCTTTTGGATAGATGGACGACATCAATATTTCTATCAGAATAACTATTTAATAAAACAGGTAAAGTGTAACTTATTCTCTGTTTACCATAATTGGTCTGCTTAGTAGAAGAGCGTGTTGGTTTAAGTCATGGATGAAGAAAGAATAAACAATTGTTGAACAATAAATAATTGGTCCTACACTTCGGAATCTGCCAAGGCTGGTGATGTCTACATGAATAAAAGTCAGATTTTTCTTTTAAATCAGTAAGTTTAGGAATTATATCTGAGCGCCCAAATGCCGCATACTTGTACGCGATGGTTGATCGATAATCATAGACCTGTTGCAGGCACCTAGCCAGGAGGCCCCCCATCCCCCCCGAAATCTTTTATTTTGCTGGGGCCTCCTCTCCCCCCTCCCCCTCAAACATTATTTCGTCATGGGCCGCCCCCCCCCCCCCCCAGAAACAAAATCCTGACTACATGCCTGACCTGTTGTATATTAAAGGGGCCATGAAACGAATTTTGGGTTGGGATGAATGATTTTAAATTGGGACTTTACTAATCGCATATCGTTTAGTTGGCTAAAAGAAAGAGGCTAGAAAGTTAAAAGCCAGCTTTTCGGTACGAACATTTGAAAATGTAGCGGACTATTTTGTACCTTCTTGCCTTCGAAAGCTCTCCGCCTTTTCACTATGATACGTCCGCGGTTCCAAAGGCGCGTCACCGGCGCCAAACTGACGTCAGCAGAACCCAGCTCACGCACTGGACACGAGAACTGCGTCACTCGGACGTATGCGCTCGTCAACAATCGTTCCGTCGACGAATATTTGGATTCGCGTTCGTGGCCAATGAGTGCCCTGACGGAACTTATTGTCACTGGGGAATGACAAGTTCAATGGTATGCATAAAAAGCACGGTGGAAGCTAGGAGTCATCGCACCGGTGCCGAAGGAATGTCACGACCACGTGATTTCACAATACCCATTTGAGTTGAGGATTAAAGCTAAGGAGGAAGAAGTAGGAAAATCGCTTCATGACCCCTTTAAGAAGTTTATATGATTTAAACAATGACTGCGTTGGATGTATGCAGTGGACATTTCCAATTATTCCCATCACCTTTTTCTGCAGTAAATGTAGTGAGTTTAAATTCGAGAAAGCTGTATTTTCCGAGACTAGATTACAATGACACAGATGGGAATAAAATAACGAATTATATAGAACCCTCTTTACACTTGTTGGAAGAATATGTCTGTGTTTATTAATAATCACCACGATTTTTCCCAGTTTAGCGCAAAGATATTTAACGTGATTATACTCTGTTTCATACGTAGCGTGCAACGCTGTCAAAACTACTGGCGCAAGCGCGTGGCTTCATCTATGGTTTTGTTTGCGCGAGAACGCGTGCAAATGATCAACGAGATCAAGCCCCATGCTCGCGCCAGTAGCTTTGACAGCGTTGCACGCTAAGGATGAAACAGAGTATAGTCCAAAGCATGTTTTCCGAGAAAACAATTCCAAGCGTTTTAATACTTCTTACAAATTCAATATTTAAAGAACCAAAATTAAGAGGATCATAAAGTCCATTACTCGGACCTCGTAGGCGGAACATCACGGCTTTTGTTTTGGATACGTTAATATGCAAACAGTTTACTTCTGCCCAAGTTTTCAAGTTTAAAAGAACCGCATCAGCTTTATCCCTCAGACCCCCTTCGCATATGTCTGAAAAAAATACACTTGTATCATCGGCATAGATTATATATTTACATCCTGAGTCAATGTTCAATGTGTCGTTAACATACAATAAAAAAGAACTAGTCCCAGGATACTCCCTTGCGGTACTCCTGATGAAATGCTTAAAATGGTTGAGCGTTGGTCACTGATTTGAACAAACTGAGAACGATATTGTTGATATAATTTATTTAAGGCAAGTGGAAGATCACAAATACCATAAAAAAACGATTTGTTTAGTAAAATCATGTGGTTAGTACAGTCAAAAGCTTGACTAAAGTCTAAAAAATATTCCAAGCGTTAATTTTTTTTTAAAGTTTTTGAGTATTTTTTTTAAAACTAATAACGCTGTTTCTGTTGATCGTTTTTTCCTAAAGCCAAATTGGTATTCTGTTATGAGGGAGTGCTTATCACAAAAAGTTACAATTCGAGAGTGATTATTTTTTTTTAACCCCTTTGAAAACGCTGGTACAATGGATATAGGTCAGTAACTTCATATTTCATTTTTGTTTCCGCCTTTAAACAAAGCAAAAACTTTCGCGATTTGCATTCTTTTTTTTTGGGGGGGGGGGGGGGGGGGGCGGGAATGTATTGGATGATATGGCAAAATTGTGAATCAACGTCAGGTATGGGGCAATAATATCGATCACATATTTTACAGGTAGAATTTGTAAGTCGTCCGCATCACGACTGCGATTTTGTGGCCATCGGACTGAGAAGCAGGCACGTAGGCAGGGGGGAGGCCCATGGGGCCCGGCCCCCCCCCCCCCCCCCCCCCCCGAAATCCTTCATTTTGCTGGGACCTCCTCTCCCCCCTCCCCCTCATACAGCATTCTGTCATGGGCGGGCCCCCCCGAACCAAAATCCTGGCTACGTGCCTGCCTGAGAAGCATCGCTTACACTCTTCACACACCACCAGCTCCGCTTCCCCCTTATCCTTCCGTCCTTTGCGACTCATCTGTCGCCAAAAACAAAGCCGCCAAAATCTAAGCAGTGCCTGACCCTAATGGCCTACCCGGCCGCCGACGCCTACACTAACCTAAATTCTTGATGCCATTTAAAACTAGCAACAAAGTTTGGAAATGCTCCACCGTGTGGCCTGCCTATATCGCTATCGGGGCGTTCAAGACCGTCCGAGGAAACAACGCAACTACTGACGCTGCCAACTATCCTGCCAAATATTCAAACAAAGCCCTGTCAATTGTAATATCACCAAAAAAAACTATAAGCTATTGTAACTTAGAGTTCCTAACGTTATTTATCTATATTCGCTATTCCAGGCACATAATCACGCGACGAACAAAGACATCAAAGAACGAAGCTTAGCCTCGGGAAGGAGCTTGCAAAAACACGTCCGTTCAGTCCGAGAACTGGGAGGTCCGAGACATATGAGAACATGTGTCAAAAGACATATGTTAACTTGTCAAAATAGGTTGCGTACCATAGATTGACACAAAAAACACAGCAAAATTTTTAAGATTCTTTGTATTCATGCGAACCAAGAGAACTACGTGCAATAACCGCGAGCACGAAATTTGATTTTCACCTTGCTTCACTTTTTTCTCGCTTTTCGTAAAGCAAAATATTATAATATATATATGTATATATATATATATAGGGTGGCTCAGGTCACCAGGCTCGATGTAAAATGGATCGTAAAAATCGACGCCTGCACATAGCAATCTAAACTTTTCGTCAAAGGTGCATATCACAGGTCGGTTTTTTCTTGTAAAATTACAAGGCGTAGTTCTCTTTCTGTAAAAAATAAGGCCAAGAAACTTGCCAGGGTCTACGGCGGGCAGCAACGCCGACGACAGGGGTTCAGTAGCGGGGTGTGTTTGGCGTTCGTATTGATAGATGGCGTCGGGAGCAGCGTCCGAAGGTGCAGCCGACCAGCGAAAGAAAGCGGACGACACGCAGACGAAATCCGTTGGCAACAAAAGCGCCACCGTTATGCAGACGCGTTTTTTTACTTTAAGTTTTGCTTTTATTGTCCGCATTTATTTTTTAACCAAAGGTACATTTCAAAAAGATTATGTTAATTTTAATAAACCACGGTGGTCGCGAGCCGTCGCGATAAGGAGGTAGCGCCATCTATCAATACGAACGCCAAATACACCCCGCTACTGAAACCCTGTCGTCTGCGTCGCTGCCCGCCGTAGACCCTGGCAAGTTTCTTGGCATTATTTTTTACAGAAAAACAACTATGCGTTGTAATTTTACAAGAAAAAACAAACCTGTGAAATACACCTTTGACAAAAAGTTTAGATTGCTACGTGCAGGTGTCAATTTTTACGGTTCATTTTAGATCGAGCCTGGTGACTTGGACCGCCCTATATTAAAGACTGATTTTGTTGCATAGAAGCATGAGGCTATTAATGTTATATTTAATTGCAGGGCATCAAAACATACGCCCCGACACGAGTGTTGGATTTTAAAAAAAAACACACAAAAAAAACACCCCACTATTATTTACTCTAGAAAATCACCTGCACTGGCGTGGTTCTTATGGGAGTCTGACGTGATCAGACGAATTTAAAGTACTGCCTGTCTTTCAGATACCTAAAATTATCAAGTAAATCGTTGCTACCTGCACGTACACCGCAACTCAAAAACTGGATGAACTATGTGCCTTACTAGAGACAGATACTTTCTGCGCTCCGATACATATCCGCAAAAACAACATGATGTGCTTCGGTTTCATTATTTACATCAATGTGCAGGTTGCAACAGCGATCATTTATATGTTGCATAACTTGTAAAAATTAATCAAACTTAAGATTGCTAAATCAATTGGATAATTATTTTGTTCTATGCCTAAAGGAACAACCTGCGCAGCAGTTGAATTCGTTCCTTTAATGCCTCAATAACAACACCGATCATTGTTGACATGGTGTAGGTGTAACAGCGCCTGAAAACGAAGACTAAGAAAAGGAACAAACAGCACAGGACGAGTGCTGTCAAGATAGTTTGCTTTGCTTATTTCATAAGGTTTATCACCATAACCCTTTATTACCTCAACACCTCTTAACACAATCATCTTATCTCTCGTCACGTGTCGATCATCAAAATAAAGTAAGCATCCCCCTTTATCGCTTATCAAGTTTTAATTTATTTTTTATACCCACGGCATCTCTGGATTGGAATCGCCTTCCCGCACCTGTTGCCGACATAATCAAAAACGCCACATCTAAAAAGATATTGGGTTGTGCCTATGTTTATACAGCCTAGAACATGGTCTGCCTCAATGGGCGACGAGTCTCCCAGGTGTAGATGAGCAATTTAGCCAGTGCAGTATAACCGCTAGCCTGGGGTCTTTAACGTGCATCATGCAGTAGTGATACACGACCGCACGCCGGTACGATGCTCATCCAGATCGAAACGGGCAGGGGTGGGGATTGAACCCAGGATCCTGGTTTCTGCAGCGCGAGCTTTCGCTCCACGTGTTACGAGCTGGTGTGCGCTTGCCTGGTGAACGGGATACCAGTTTATCGCTCTAAGCCCCTCTACCTCGTCGGCTCAAACCTAGCTGCCTTTGTCTCCACTGCACTCGTTGAACCCGTTAAAACGCGGAACGCAGGCGACCGGCGTTTGACTTACGCATTCGAACGCGTTCGACGAGTGCGTTGGTGACAAAGGCAGTGAGATTTGAGTCTACCCAATAATCATTGCAACCAGAGCTCGGCGTTCTGACGTCACGTTCACGGGTAAAACAGCGCGAACAAGGATACAGAACAGAGAAGCGGCACATAGACGGAGCCGCCTCTCGTCTCTTCTCCCTCGGTTTCTGCCCGCATACGATCACCGAAGCGATGCACCTGGAAACACACTGCAGGAGGGAACTCTAGCGGGGTGCTAGCACTTACCTCACTTTGATGCTCATATTGGCTTACGTCTGGCCATAGCAGGGTTGAGCACTATCGCGATTCAAATATAACGAGATCGTATTTCAGATATGGGGCATTTGTATTTCCCACTGTATCTTGTATTTATGTTTCGTAATAAATTCCCGGGTGTACTCCTGATATCGCGACTATTAGGGGCCGATCGTCTCGTTATAATTTACCAAGAATAATTGCCCTGCAAAAAAAAAAAAAATATATATATATATATATTTTTTTTTTTTTTTTTTTTTGAGGGGTGAAGCGTTTTTTGAAGGGGACGCTGATTTGTTGTTGTGCAAATCAAAGTTCGTTCGCTACGTTTTGTTTCTGATTACCTTCTCTACTCTGCAAAGACAGCAAGTGTTTTCCAGGATTTCAGGTAGTCGACAATTCTTGCAAATTTCCAAAGATGAAGACGCTGCCGTGGGCACGTCCATCCAACAGATAAGAGAGCACCGGTCCATTCCACCGGGACGTCGTAATAGCACTCAATGCGGAAAGAGACGCCCGGATTGTACAAGATCATTATGACGTCTCCAGGCTATTTAAGAGAACACGAGACTAACCTTAGAGGTCTATGTGAGCTTGTCTCACGGAGATTAAAAAAAAAACGCACTTCTACTTTCTTTTTACAAAAATAAAAGTTAAAAAGAAAACGGATTTGAGGCATTCTTAACCGGTAACCAAAATACAAAAATTAAAACTGCAAAAAAAATTAAAAAAAACGAAAACAAAAGGAAAGGAAAACGATTTTATAAATATCACGTTAAATGTAACCGCGTCCTTATTAATTTACGTTTCAGTCCATGATTCTGACCCGAAGCTGTCACAGTGTTCCTACAAATCGCAATGAGGGTACTCGTGCAGTCGTACCTACACTCCATTAAGCTGACAGGGTGGTGGAGGCATTGTTCTCGCCGGGCCAATCAATCGCCTGTCTTTTATCGCCTGACCCCACTGCCTGCGCGATAGTATATTCTCAGAAAGTGTCATGACATGGTGCACGACCGACGGTTGACTAGTCACTAGTCTAACGAGCACGTATACCTCTCACCGGCCTGTGAGCTTATTTTTGAACCGAATACAGTAAACACATGCATCTCGGCAGGGGAATTATGTGCCACGCGATGCTTCATTGCCGCAAAGACAGCGCTCGGCCGTGCGAAATAGGCTACAAGCTCGACCGTTTTTACCATAAAGCTTTAGCATTAAAACAAAAAGATCGTACCGCTCCACAAAAACGCTGCTGACCACTCAGTAAAAAAAAAAAAAAAAAAGAAATAGAACAACGACACGAGGCTCTCTAGGGGAACACAGAAAATAGGTCAAATTTCTAAGGGATGGCTTTTTGCAACGCATGCGAGCTCCGAGTTAGCGGCGTACGGTAGAATTTAATGGAGAAATTACGGCGGTCCCTGGGGGACAGTGCGCTCATTAAGCAGGAACACGGCTCGTCTTCCTCCTCTGCAAGGGCCGCCGCTCGGACATCGATGGTGCAGATTAAAGGCTGTCAGGACGGGATATCCAACTACCCAAGCTTCACGTTGTGGCTGCAGGGTCGAGAACCGGATGAGCTATGGGCTGCCAGCGATGAATTATTTATCTTGGGTGGCCGAGGGGCGGGCGCTACTTCCGTCGCCATCACGTAGCGTATATGGCGCTCCATTATTTTAAGTTATCCGACTTTCCTCATTGGCTCTAGAGTGCGCTGAGGGAACTTGGGGAAATAACGGGATATGAATATGGTGTTAGAGATGTTGATGGCCCGCTTCAATATACTGGGGCACCTAAAATAACATTGCAAAGGGGGGGGGGGGGGGGGGTATTGGAAAGCATTGCACTATGATTGGTTGGAGAGACATATTAAGTGGGATCCGCTTTCTCTTGCAAAAGAAACACAGAGCCAGTTCATTAAACTAAATGGGAGCACGGCGCACGCTATTAGCAGCGAGATGTTTTGGTGGCGCCCTCGTATGTTTCCATCTCGTGACGTCATTACCTTGCGAACAAGATGTTCCATGGTGGTTGTAATGAGCATGGTGGAAGCTTGAAATCATTGCGCTTCGAAACCAACACTGCCAACACCGTTAAAATTGCAGTTCTTACATTACTCTTATTTCTGTCGATGAGAAAGCCTATGCTGATGTCATAGTCAGCATTCGGCTAATCGTGGAAGGCCAACCACAGCGACCGCTTTCGATCGCGCACGTCGCCAATACTTCATCTCATGAGCTATAGCTACCTGCAGCGCTGTGCGAGGCGCAAACGCAAACGCGTGTCTCTAGATTTTCTTTTTCTTTTGCGTTAGTTCTGGCGCAACAAAGCATTCTGCAGAGCTATACGCCACCGCAATGGTAAAATGCTGTAGCATTGCACACTACAGGGTGAAACAAGGAGACGCCAGGCTCTTTAAATCGACCGGAAAATTCGGTTTCTTAACCTACCGCGCTACGACTTTGTGCAGCGTTGCCCACAAATGGTGCATTCATTTTTTTTTTTTGTAAAATTTGCGAAGAGCGAACTTACCTAAGGAAAAAGTAAAGAAAGAAAAAGGCTTAGCTCCTATGGAAACGCAGCGACGCCACCGGTCTGCAAACAACACGGCGCCGTTTCGCATGGGAGACAAGAGATGGCGCATCAAACGCCGCCAACGTACGCCAACGAACGAGCATACTGTATCGTGCCAACTCATGCTGCCCTGTCCTGTCATGCCGGCAGTGCCGCCCCCATGCCGTCAGCACCGCCCCCTCTCTTATCTGTGTGTAAACGGTTATATAAGCAGTGACAATAAAGGCCCGTTCACACTCTTGCGACCTCTTAAACCTGGGTTCCTTAAAACTTCTTAAACCAGAAAACACACTGGCGCCATCTATTGGGAAGCAGTGTAAACTCGGCGGTCCGGCATATTTATTTTTATTTCTCGCGCATTATCCTTTCTTTCTTGGCTCGAAAAACTTTTGTCAATGTTATAAACGAGCCTTTCTATGGGTATTACGCACATTTGACCTATGAAATCCCGCAAAACCTTCGCTCTTGTGAAATGCAGTTCCAGGGTCACCGCATAGATGGCGCCACAATGCTCAGTGTGTTCCCTCACTCTAAAAACATTTAACAAGTTTTAAGAGATCTCGTCTCTCTCAGTCGTACTCGGTCGCAAGAGTGTGAACGGGCCTTAAAGGCCCGTTCGCACTCTCGCGACCGACTTCGACCGAGAGAGACCAGACCGGTTTTTAAGCCTTTGGCGACTTCTTAGGACCGGACGCGATGCAGCGGAGCTGGTCCTAAGAAGTCGCAAGAGGCTTAAAAACCGGTCTGGTCTCTCTCGGTCTAACTCGGCCGCAAGAGTGTGAACGGGCAGTTCAGCGCTCGTGGCTACCGGTTCGCACGGTTTTCTCGGAACGTGAAATTCTTTCTTTCTAGTCCAGTGGGTGGGGGTGTATTCGGAAAGTGGATAGGAAGTTCGTAGGCTTTGGCCACGGTGGGCGGCACCACCCCGTACGGAGGACAGCAGCCTGTACAGCGGGTTCCGGCCTCCCAAACGATGTCCCACGCCAGCCAACTTCCGGACGGAGGAGCGACCCCCACGCCAGCAAAGCGACACCTGAGTGAGAGCAGCTCCGGCGAGTTCGCACACACAACATCAATGCTACAAGACGACGATGGGGCCATGGACGGCAGCGTTCTCGGAAGCAAGGAGGGCGGCGACTTCACAACAGTCAGCAGAAAGAAAAAGAGAACTCGACACGAAGGATCTCAACGGAGCCAAGGTATCGTGAAACTTCCTAATACGGCACGCATCGTTCTGTGCGCGCCAACCGTTCCCGCCACGAATCTGAGGAAAATCAACCGCCAGCTGCTATCGGACGAACTGGAAGCACTGGCTCCCGGTCAGTTTAGCGAGGTACGAGTAAACACACGGAAAAACATAATAGCCACGGATGCGAGGACGGAGGCGGGGGTGAGAGCTCCTCATTCTGACCAAAATGTGCGGGGTGCCTGTCCGAGCTTTTCTCCGTCGCTCGAAGAACTCGCGAGTAGGGGTAATTTCGGACGTCGACACCGATATCACCGAAGAGAGACTGAGTAAGATAATCGGCAGCGGAGTGAGCGTCGTGCAAGTTAGGCGGCTAGGCTAAACGCAAGCAGTCAAGGTTGTGTTTGAGGGTGACACGCTTCCTGCCCACGTCAAGATTGGATTAGTAAGGCACAGCGTTAGGCCCTTCGTCCAGCGTCCTCTACAGTGCCGACAGTGCTTTCGCATCTGACACGTAGTGGCAACCTGTCCTAACAGCGCCATTTGTCCCAAATGCTCACAGGTTCATGGTGAAGAAAACTGCACTTCAGCACAGAAGTGCGTAAACTGTCAGCAAGCGCACGAGGCAACCTCGTCGGAGTACCCAAAGCTCCAAAAGGAGAAGGAGGCCTGCAAGGTCAACGTGCGAGAGAACATCACGTTCCTGGAAGCGGCCAAGGTAGTCGAGGAACAGCGAAAAATCAAAAGGCGCAACAATCAACATGTAGAGAAACCCGGAGCGGGCACCTCGCAGCCTAAAAGCCAGACCACCGCGCAAGAAGTGGACCGTGGGGCACAAGGCAGTTCTAGTCCGGCAGGGGCAGCAAAGGCCGATAACCCACACAACGGTGGTAGGGACAACCATGCGAGGGGTCTCACCTATCGCGATGCCACTAAGGAGTCAGGGCACCCCCCCAAATCCGGCGGCGGACAGAAAGAAGCCACGTTACCATAACGAGACACAGGGGATACTGCCAAAGCAAGGGACGTCAGTTCCAGAGTCCGCTGTGCGGTCTGCCGCGAGGAAATTTATCAGCTTGGTGTTCAACACAGTGCGCCGGCTCCTCGAGCTGCTGCCGCCATCGGAGTTCCGCAAAACACTAAACAGTCTTCACTTCCTGGAGGGCCTCCTTGGGGCTGTCTTCTAGATGGACAGCACATAGAAGAAAGCAAGGCACGGGATGGCAGCACTAACCCCTAGAGGAAACACAATCACTCGAACGGCACCGACCGTCCTACAGTGGAATGCCAGAGGCCTCAACGCCAAGCACAGTGAGGTTAGCCTGCATCTGCAAAGCAACCCAAGCCCGGTGCTGGCATTGACGGAAGCGGGACTGCCGGGCAAAGGATCGCTACCTGGATACTTTAGACTAACGACACAGGCAATACCAGGATTTCCACATGGAAGCGCGGTATTATTTATACGGAAGGAAATACCGCATGTACAACTCGATACCAGCCAACTTTGCACGACCTCAGCAGAGTTCGTGGGAGCCAGGATGAGCATCGGGAACCGAACGTTCGCCATTCTTCTGGGATATGTACGACCAAATGGCACAGACCTGCCGAGCGAGGACATTCTGGCATGGTGTAAGGACCGAACAGAGGAGTTGCTTATATGCGGCGACTTCAACGCACATAATGTGGCTTGGGGAAGTGCTCGAACAGACAAGAAAGGGGACGCCCTTATGACAGTAATAGAGCAGATGGGACTTGCGGTGGCGAATGATGGACGGCCGACGTTCTTCAGGCCTCCGAACTCGTACAGTGTTCTTGACGTGACAGCGCACTCGCCATCCCTGGAGATGAAGTGGGAGCTAGCCCCGGACACACGGGGAAGTGATCACTTCCCCATCCACATCATCATCAAGGGGTGTCAGGGGGCAAGGAAAGTCTTGCGTACGTGCACAAACTGGGACGTTTTTCGAGCAGCGCTGGATTTGAGCCAAGAAGAAATTCCAGCAGCTATAATTCAGGCGTTACAAATGGCCACACGCACTACTTTCGTCACAGAATGGCTCCCAAAGCCGGACCTCACTTTTTTAAACCTTCAAGCGGCACGAACCAGGGCGCAGAAGAGGTACCGCCGGACGGGAGAGCCCGAGGACAAGATCAATTTCAACAGGGTTTCGGCCATGCTGCGAAGACACGCAAAGGTGCTGGTCAGGAATCGATGGAAACTCATGTGCAAGAATGCCAACGCACACTCGTCCATGACTAAGCTGTGGACCGTCCTAGGGACAATGACTGGGAAAAGCCGTTCAAGACACCCTGCAGGTCTTAGCGCTGGCGGCCAACGAAACACCAGATGCAGCAGCGGAGAGTCCGTGCGCCCTTTACGCCCCGGCAGAGGCAGCGGGAAGACCTGGGGTACCAAACACCGCGTCGGGACCTCTGGATGCCCAGTTTACAGTCCAAGAACTTCAGAGTGCCCTTCGCAGATGTCGGAAGAAGAGCGCAGCAGGACCCGGCGGAGTCCCGTACCAGGCACTCACGAACCTCACCGAAGAGGCCCAAGATGCCCTGGTCAAATGGTTCAACGCTATATGGAACTCCGGGGACGTCCCAAACGAGTTGAAAGAAGCAATGGTGGTGCCTTTGCTCAAGGCAGGGAAACCGCCAGGAAAGGCGGAGTCATACCGCCCAGTTTCACTACCCTCGTGCATAAGCAAGTTATTCGAGAGGATGGTGCAAGCTCGGATATGCTGGTACCTGGAAGAACATCACTGTCTCCCGAACTGCATGACCGGTTTTAGGAGAGGGCTGGCAGCCCAAGACAGTATCCTGGACCTAACAAGTGATATTGAGGACAACAGGAACAGGCGGAGGAACACGATTGCGGTGTTTTTGGACGTGGAACGAGCTTACGACAGCGTGCCGCTCCCTAGAGTCCTTAAGAGAATGACCGAGATTGGCCTGACCGGTAAAATTCAAAAGTTCCTGGCAAATTTTTTAACCGGGCGAAAAATTCAGATCAGGTCCGAAGGTACAGTGTCCTCGCCAAGGGTGCTGCACAGAGGGTTGCTACAGGGAAGCGTGTTGATCCCGGTGCTCTTTAACATCATGATGGCTACACTAAAGAACGCCATCCCACCAACCGCACTCCCGGTACAAGTGTCTATCTATGCAGACGATGTGTGCCTCTGGGTGGCAGGAATATACACAACACAGATACACCGGAGCATACAAGACGCCACGCAGGCAGTAGACGAGTTTTTGGCTGAATCGGGGTTGTACGTCCCTGTCAAAGAGCTAGACCGTCTCGATGCCGGTACGGGGGAATGGAAGAAGGTTTCAGCCGGGAGAACGCCACAAAGGCCACCAAGCAGAGGTTCCTGGGAATCGTCATCACAAGCAGGTTGAGATGGGCACAAGCCGTAAAAGCGACATCGGAAACATGCAGGCCTGCCATGAATGCTGTTCGCCGTATGACTGGAACCGCGTGGGGATGCACGGAGCGGACCATCACAGCTGCCCACACGGCGCTTGTAACGTCAAGGGTAATGTATAGACTCCCATACATGGCCCCATCTCGGACGGACCTGGAGAGGATGGAACAGCGATATCGGCATGGACTACGAACAGCACTGGGGATTCCCAACGCTGCCAGGAACGACGCGGTCCTTCTGGAGGCGGAGACAGAGTCGCTCGCAAGACATGCCAAAGGAAGGAGACATCACCAGCTGGCGCGATTATCTATGACCCACCCGGGCAGATGGTTCCTACATCTTAGTCCAGGCCCGGATGAAATCGCTAAGGAGCGAGGCAGTAGAAGAGTTCCACAATGTCACGGACCCACTACCGACGAGGACGGAAAAGCAAGGATCGCTCCATGGGACGTAATCAAGGTGTCCAGTGACGTAAGAATCAAGCACCTGCGTTCCAAGAAAGATAGGCCAGGCATCGCTATCAGAGCAGCAGTTGAAGCACACTTGGAAGAACACCATAGGGGAAAGCTTCGAATATACACGGACGGGTCCGTAAACAAAGCAAGAACCTCCAGCACTGCGGCCTACTGCATACCAGAGAAAGGCTGGGAGTGGCGCGGGAGACTTCAAGCACCCACATCCTCCACGGTGGCCGAACTGGTTGCCATCGATAAAGCCCTCCAAGCGGCCACCCTGTTATCACCACAGGGAATGGTGGTGCTCACCGACTCGAGATGCGCCCTTCAGAAGATTGCGAATGCAGAGTGCGGGGACCCAGCAACGACCGCCGTAAGAAAGTCACTGGCATCGTTGGAAGCACGCGGATCCACAGCGTGGCTCCAGTGGATTCCAGGGCATGCGGGGATCGAAGGGAATGAACAGGCAGATAGGCTGGCCGCAGCTGCTCACTTGGAAATCCCGGCTGTCCCCTCACCGGCAAATCCGCAACAGGCTGCACTTGACGTCCGCTGGTACCTTCTAAATGCAAGTAACGAGCTGGCGCTGCCAAAAGGAGCCCTGTCTGGATTGTCACGGGCGGCAGAGACCCTGGTGCGACGCCTGCGCACAAACACGGCCAACACGAAGGCTTTTCTGGTCAAGATGGGAAAACGGCGGATGTCAGAACTACTCCCTCTCTCTGTGTACAACAGATTCCGGACAAAGCCCATCGTAATGCCAAGCAACGCCGTTCTTCGCTCATACAGCGGAAATGTCATTAAACACATCGGTGTCGTAACGCAGGAGGTGATCATCAACAAGCGTCACTGCCAAATCGATTTCTTCGTCGTCAAACGAAACCAGGCCATTCTTGGGCTGCAAGCGAGCGAGTGTCTGGGACTAGTATCGCGAGCGGTGGACGCTGTAACGGAAGAGAACGTTGCGCCCATTCTAGAGGAATTCCGCCAACTGTTTCAAGGCACGGGGTGTGTGAAACGAGAGTACCGGATGGTGCTACGTGACGACGCGATCCCAGTGGTCCAGCCTGCTCGTCGGAAGCCCTTGACGCTACGGGAGCCTCTACGGGACGAACTACGGCGCATGGAGGCATCGGGCATCATCCGGAAAGTGGATGAGCCCACAGACTGGGTAAGCCCTCTTGTTCTGGTAAAGAAAAGTGACGGCAGCCTCAGGATATGCATGGACCCGAGAAATGTTAACGCATCCCTGAAGCGTGAACACTACCAAATGCCACAACGCGAGGAGATTGAGGCCGAACTTTCTGGAGCTGTGTTCTTTAGTAGACTGGACGCCAACTCGGGATTTCACCAGATTCCGTTAGACGAAGGGACTTCAAAGATATGCACGTTTGGCACCCCGTTCGGTCGCTACCGTTTCCTTCGTCTTCCCTTTGGTATTTCCTCAGCATCGGAAGTCTTTCAGAAAACGTTGAGCGAAATATTTGATACCTTGCCAAGTGTAAGGGTTTACGTAGACGATATTTTGGTCTGGGGATCGTCTAAACGAGAACATGATGAGCGCCTTAAAGTCACGCTGTACGAAGCACAACGTGCCGGTTTAACATTCAATTTGAAAAAGTACAAGTTCGGTGTACAAGAGATAACTTTCTTGGGCGATGTCATTAGCGAAAATGAAATCCGTCCCATTCCCACATTAGTAAGCTGTTTACGCGACATGCCAGTACCTGCCGATAAGCTCGCGGTACAACGCATGCTCGGAGTCGTGAATTATTTTGGGAAATATTTGCCCGGCGTTGACGGAGAGAACAAAGCTTCTTCGAGACCTAATTCGTAAAAACACTGTGTTCGAATGGACGGAAAATCATGCCTAAGAATGGAACACAATCTGCGAAGTCCTCGGAAGCCAACCCTTACTGGCAATTTTCGACCCTGCCAAGGAAGCAAAAATAACGTCAGATGCCTCACGAGATGGTCTGGGATCCGCGCTGTTGCAGCGTCATGGCAGTGACTGGCGCCCGGTCGCATACGCTTCAAGGGTAATGACCGACGCAGAAAAGCGTTATTCATAGATTGAAAAAGAGGCCATTGGAATTACGTATGGCTGTGAAAAATTCCATCACTTTGTCTATGGACGGCGGGTTTTAATAGAAACTGATCACAAACCACTGATTGCCATTTCAACAAAGGACATCGGTGCAATGCCACCAAGACTACAGCGTTTTTTTCTTCGGCTTGTGATCTACGATTATGTACTACAGTTCATCCCAGGTAAAGACCTGGTCCTGGCAGACATGCCCTTAAGGGCGACATCTGCTGCGTCGGGGACACGGCCGGTTTCACCGACGTGCAGGTCCATGCGGTCGGCATTCTGGCATCACTAGTGAGTGATGAAAGAAAACTGCTTTTTGCGCGGGAAACAAACAACGACCCTGAGTTGCAAGCAGTTGTGGAAAACATATCTTTTAACAAAAACATCGAAGGGGAACTGAAACCGTTCACTTCTGAGCTTTCTGTTGTAGAAGGAATTTTGCTGAAAGGATGCAAAGTAGTTGTTCCGAAGAAACTACGTCCGGAAACGCTGCCGCGCATTCACGAAGGGTATTTCGGTACAGGGTAGGAATTGATCTCTTTCAATATGCGGGAAGTACTTATCTCGCCGTATTTGACTCGCACTCAAATTTCCCAGAGGTGGAAAAGCTGACCGATACGTCTGCAAGAAACGTAATCGACAAACTGGGGACCATTTTCGCAAGATATGGGATACCAGTAGAAGTCTGCTCCGACAACGGGCCGCAATTCTCGTCCCGTGACTTCGCGGCATTCGCCAAACAGTACGAGTTCAAGCACATCACTTCTAGCCCGGAGTTTCCGCGGTCTAATGGCCTCGCAGAAAAGGGAGTGCAGATCATTAAGAGGCTCTTAAAAAAACAAGGGATGCACACGAAGATTTTTGGTTGGGTTTACTTAATTACCGCTCCTCACCCTTAGAAGATGGCCGTGCTCCAGGAGAACTGCTGCAGGGAAGGCGCCTGCGTACGCGGCTCCCGGACTTCAGCCAAAAGCCGAGATCTCCCGTCAAAAAGCATCGCCAACCGGAAACAGCAGGACGACTGCTGGACCCTCTCCAACAGGGACAGGTCGTAAGAGTCAGAGGCCAGGTCTGGTCTCGAAAGGCTAGGGTGATGGGAGCTGTCGCGCCCAGGTCGTACCAAGTGGCAACAGAAAATGGAAAGATTCTGAGGCGGAATCGTCAACATCTTCTGGCTACGTCGGAAGAAACCAGCAACGAGTCATCAGGTGACAGCGATGATGGTGATGACTCGGGGGACGCCGAAGCGGAAATACAGCTTCATCCAAGGTCGCCAGGAACATTTAACATAACTCCAGTGCCCAGAAGATCCACGCGAGAAACTGTTGCTCCCAGACGTTTGGAGTACAACAGAAACTTTTAGCAAATTAGTTAAAACTGGGTGTTCTTGTTTTTATTATGATTTCGTCTTTCCCTAAACAAAGGGAGATGTATCGTGCCAACTCATGCTGCCCTGTCCTGTAATGCCGGCAGTGCCGCCCCCATGCCGTCAGCACCGCCCTCTCTCTTATCCGTGTGTAAACGGTTATATAAGCAGTGACAATAAAAGTACCAAGGGCTTTTTGAACATCGGATCGAGCTGGCTGCGTCGGTCTGACTTGTGAACACAGTGCCGAACGATACACATACGGCGCCGAAAGCAGGCCTTTTTAGCAGACGATCTTTTCGACTCAAAAGCGGCGCGCGTTCCGCAGGCGGCGACAGTCGCAGAAACAAAAAAGACAGGCGCGGTAACAGCAAGGAACTTCAGTTCCTTGTCTGCAAAAGGGCCTGCTCTCGGCGTCGTCTGCTCGTTCCTTGGCGGCAGTTGGCGTCGCGACCGCTTGCGATTGCACCATCTGTGGGCAACGCTGCACAAAGTCGTAGCGCGATAGGTTAAGAAACCGAATTTTCCGGTCGATTTAAAGAGCCTGGCGTCTCCTTGTTTCACCCTGTAGTTGAGAAACTGAGCATACGTTCTTTATCTGCCTGTATAGCTATATCAACACTTGGACGGCTTATGCCTCAACCAAAAGATCGCACCTCTAAAGACAGAGCACAGAGTGTTGTGTAGTGGATTCCCTGCTCTAACTGTCCAGCCTCCTACATCGGCAAAACCAAGAACTTTCGGGAGAACATCAGCCAGCACCAAAACGACGTTCGCAATTTCGATTACCAGCGCAGCGCGGTCGCTGAACACTGCGACGTCTTAAGGACCACCGCATGGACTTCAAGAACGCCCGAATCCCTCGGCGTTGAAAACTAACAACCGACAAAGACCTTTCTTAAGTTGCATTCACACGTCGGACAAAGTAAGGGAACCGGTCCAAGAACCGGAGAAATGTGCGTATCACGTGACTTTGACGTCATTACAGACTAATTCGCAGGTTCGCGGTAAGTCCGCGGACCCGGCGCTAAATCCCACGCTTACCGTGGACCGAAATGAGGACTGCAAGTTCGAGCCCGTAGCTTTGGTTGTTGCTTTCGCTGCACATGCTACCAAACATGATCTGTACCTCTCAGAGTTGTGACCTTGCGCCCCTAGCTTTCGCTGCACTTCAAGCTGAAAGAATCGCCACGCAGCGCACGTGACGCTCGATTTGCATCCAGTCAGCGTCTGGCCAATCCGTCAGTGAAGGAGACAAAGATGAAGGGCCCCAGCGACGAAACGGAGTTCTTCCTAGTTTTACTCGGGAAAGAATTCCTACAACTGCAGTGCCTCCAATACGATCAGTACCGAAACAACGATATAAAATGTCTCTGCAGCCTCGGCGAAGAAATGCAGCGGCGCTTCTGTCGGTATGGGCGTAACATGGCGGGTGAGATCATTGAACTTTGACGGATTCACGTGAACCACGCAGTTCTATTCGCAACTGTCAGCGATGGTGATACCGCGGAGTGAGAATCGCGCTCCCTGGCACCTGGATTATTGGCTTCACAATAAAGGTGCTTGTCTACACCTTGCTGACGTGAAAAAATAAAGTAAGGCTCTAATACTGCTCGTATATCGCAAAACCATAATCATTCACGTGTCGTGGATCCAACCTCGTACTGCTTGTAGGCTGGATCGCGGATCGGGAGCCCGTCGGTGGCACCACCGGCGGCCATTGCTTGACACCAGGGGGGCTATGTTGCGCTTTTTGCACTCCCAGGAGACTAGGGAGAGGGAAGTGACGTCAACGACACAGCAAACGCAGATTGGGTGTTGATTTCGTTTTCTTCTGTCAACATCCAATCTGCGTTTGCTGTGTCGTTGACGTCACTTCCCTCTTCCAAGTCTCCTGGGAGTGCAAAAAGCGCAACATAGCACCCCAGGCATTACACGCGAGTCTATGGGAGAAACACACAAAAGTACGGACATTGAAGCTTCCACGCCGTGCTCGAAGGCGAGTATTTTATGATGTACTGCTATCATTATATCGGGTGTTTGGAGAGCGAATCGGTATTTGTCAAGCGTTCGAACGCCGATTAAAAAAATAAAAATGTGCCAGAGCACCCACGATTGAGCTAGCAAGCTTGCTCTCGTATTGGAGTAAACAAAGGAACGTACCGTTAATAAGAACGACCTCGGGAAAGCTCAAAAGTTGATCAATGTCGAAAAAGTTCCATCTTGACAGTAAATTTCCGGGAGTGAGCGAATTCCGCATAGCAAAGCCTTCGAACTTATCGTCGGCTAAACCCAACTCAGAGAAACCGCCACCGACACCGTGGTAAATCCAGGTAACTCTTGTTTCGTTGAGCTGCAGTACATTTTTCGCCCAGCGGAGTCACTTTCGACCACAAAACCTTTATTTATATGAACTGTGACGTCTGTCAGTTTTAATGTTCTTGCACGAGCTATTTGACAGGCTTCCCGAAAAGCAGCCAAAAAGTTTCAGTGCTGACAGTGACAACAGCTTAGGAACGGGGGAAACGACACCTTTTCTCGTTTTCCCCCTAAAGTCCCATGCATCAGCTGCAGGTGTCAAGTTATGGCTGCCGGTGGTGCCACTCAACCCCAGCAAGACAAGACTCGATTCACGATCCAGCCTACTACAATAGAGATCAGTGGTTCTGATATTGTGCCTGGAACACGTCTCCAACTGGAGTGTTTACTGCGCCCAAAAAAGGGATCTCTCGATTTTCGACAGGTGGCGTCATAAAAGTGTCATGCTGTCGCCAGTCGCAATCGTGCCGGCGTCCCAGCAGTGGTGGTGAGTCTGGCAGATGCCTGCTCCGCTGCAGGTCGCTCTCCAATGTGACAGTCCACGGAAGCTTCGATAGCCAAAAGTTTGGACACCGTGACAACAGCGACAGTCGCGTTCGCTCGTGCTTTTTGCCAGCATTTCTACGCACAACCGCCAGGATCGCGACATCCATCAGCATGACACTCCGGCTTCTGTGACGTCATTTGTTGCCACTTCGGGACCACGTCTGGTGTATGGGCAGCATATGGCGTTAAACACACCCGCCGGAGACGCACTCCAGTCATCATAGGTCTACGATGATGCCTGGAGCGCGTCTCCGACTCGTCCCGCCCATACATCAAAAGTGGTCCTGAAATGGCAACAAATGACGTCACTAAAGCCGGAGTGTCATGCTGTCGGATGTCGCGATCCTGGCAGTTAGGCGTAGAAATACTGGCGAAAAGCACGGGCGAACGCGAGTGTCGTTGTCGTCACGGCGTCCCAACTTCTGGCTGCTGAAGCTTCGTGGACTGTCACACCAGAGAGCGACCTGCAGCAGCACAGGCATCTGCTACATCCACCACAGATGATGAGACGCCGACAGGATCGCGACCGGCGACAGCATGACACTTTTATGACGTCATCAGGCGGAAATCGAGGGACCACTTTTTTGGACGCTGTAAACACTTTAGTCGGAGACGCGCTCCAGGCCCCATAGTTCTCCGACAATCATCCAGATCAGTGGTTCTCATATGGGGGTCCGCGGACCCTCCGGGGTCCGCGAAGGCATTCTAGGGGTCCGCGTTCATCAGTCAAGCCCGGCAATAAAAGTTTCTTTTGCAGGTCGAGAAGAAATGTTTCAGTTTTTGGGCGAGTTTCCTCGTGTGCATGTCAATAAGAAAGGTCTACTTTACACTACCTCTTAGTGAAATTCATTTATTCAATTAATATTATATTTACCCTATACCTTCCCCCTCCCCTCACCCCGAACCGGGTCCTCCATCATCTCCGCCGATCCACAAGGGGTCCGCGAAACATCGATGGTTGAGAACCACTGATCCAGATGACAGCCATTTTGATAGACGTCAGTGTGCCTCCTATTGGTCGTGAAAGTTGTGCATTTGCCCGCTTATATTTGACTTATATTTCAGAAAAAATAAAGCGTAGTATTGAAGAAAAAAAAAAGCGACGCATTTTTAGGTTAGAAAAGGAAAAGGCAAAAAAATAAAAACGGCAGAGTTGCTGAGGATGAGTGCGGTATGCAGAGGTTCTACCGCAGCCTCCAGTTCGTAGGGCGCGACAAGCCTGTGCTTCCGCGGGTATGCACAGAAATCTACCGAGAAGATGAGGATCCTTATGCCGCGAATCACCCAAAGGCAATTTGCTGACTTCTTGTTCTACGTTGACCGGTGTTCACGCTCCCTTTCAATTGATGGAAACCATTGAGTCATGTGCGAAACAAGGCCGCCGATGGCTAGCATAGTTACAGCCTTGCACAGCACCGCTGGCGTTGAACCTGGCCATGAGGACGCCACACGTCGGCAAAACTCACTCATGAGTGAACTCACTAACCCTCACTGATCGGGCGTGCGATGAGGGTGAGTAAGTTCATAAGCATCGAAAACTCGTGAGTCTAAGGTTGAGTTAGGGGAATGCTCGATGAGTTCATGAGTTCAATGTGGGGCGTGAGTTCATGAGTTCGGTGAGGGGCGTGAGTTTATGAGTTCGGTGAGGAGCGTGAGCTTTTGAGTTCGGTGAGTTGATGAGGTCGGTGAGTTCATGAGTTTGGCGAGGCATAAGGTCTCTGGGGGGCCATGGGCTTGATAAGTGTTAGAGGGAAAGATGAGCATCTTTATATGAGTAACCCAAAGACAATTTGCTGACTCGTTTTTTACGTTGACCAGTGTTCACGCTCCCTTTCAATTGATCACTGACTCATGTGCGAAACAAGGCTGCGGGAGTTATAGCGTTGCGTGGCACCGCTCGCGTTGAACCTGGCCATGAAGAAGGCGCTCTGCGTATTTCGGCACTTGTTCGCTCGGGTAGCTCATGTTTTACTGAAATTCGAAGTAGACGCGGAGTGAAGCTGCAAACGCTAGTAATTGTAAGCCACGCCTTGCACCGAAGTCACGCTCCATCAGGGCGACAAAGTTGGGAAGAGCATGTACACTCAGAAACGTTGCCTCTGAGGATATAGACCCTAAAAGACAAGTCGGATACGCATTTGAGCGCCGACAGGAAAGCACGCGACAGGAGAGCGCCACGACAGCAAAGCGCACGACAGCACAGCGCCGCGACACCAGAGCGCACAACAGGAGAGCGCCCCGACATGAGTGCGCATGTCATAAGAGCGCGCGTCACGAGAGCGGATGTGCGCGCCTTGGAATGATCGATATTGGGGTCTTTAAACATATTTCCACTGAGATGAAATTTTGAAACCAAAGGGAGTCGCATTTCGAACGCTTGATGCTACTTAATTGGCTGAGCACGCCCTTGTGCAAAGTTGAAATGAAGAAGCAAGATAAATAGTTTCGGACATATAGTTTTTATTGATTACCCTTCCATATTATAAAAAAAAAACATTCCAAGATTGAAGGACTGTGAAACACCGCGGAGGCAGTCTAGCATGCATCTTTGGTTGTGCCCTTCAACTAGCTTTCCCAGATTCTTCGCTACGCGAACGTAGGTGGCCTTGCTGTTTCTTTGAGGCTCTCCACAATGTAAATCCGCCAGACTGCACTGCACTGGAGCGCACTGTAGGCTACCAGAGCCTACTGTGCACGCAGGAGTTACATCATTATGATGTTTAATGGGCAGACGTCGGGGAAACGTCGAGTTTGGAACGCGCTAGAAATCAATCCGTTCGTTCATACGATTAATTACGAAATATGAAGCTGCACTCACACATTGTGCAGTGCTGGCTGTCGCGAGTCAGTTAATTCAATGTATAACAACCCAGTTACTAAAAACGTGGATTCGATACTTGACTACGACGGAGAGAGGCACCTTAGTGACTGCAGCTGTTGTTCAGCGCTCTCGTGACGCGCGCTCTCGAGTCGCGGCGCCCTCGTGTCGTGCGTCCTTGTGGCGCCCTCACATGGCGCCCAAAAGGCGACAATAGAAATTTGGAAACGAATACTCAGATGCTTTCAATACAATTACTGAAAGCTTCGCAGTGAAGATTTTTGATAATGCGGTTGGTTATTTAGAAGAACAGTGGCGGACCACATCTGAAAAGTAAACGAAAGACGTTTTATTTGGTGTCACATACATGTGTGGAACTAATTGAACGCCACCTAGACCCTCTGATAATGAACAGATATGTATCCTATTCCACCTTAATCCTAATGCTCCCCAAGCGATAAACATCCTTAGGAACATAAATTAGCGACATACAGAGTCAATGAGCTTTCACAGCCTTTTATTCTTGAACGTATAAACATTTTTTCCAGTTAGCATGTTTGCCTCTTAAGTTAAATTAAGCTAAGAGTTAAATCAAAATAAAGATAATTTCCAGAACGCGAGATAACTAATCCTCTGATAAATGGAAAAGAGAAATCTGAGCACACTAACCTTTTTCCCGAAATAAAATGTATATTCTACGTTTCACTACTATTTTTTTTTATAACCAAAAATGACCGCATGATTTCCCGTCGTGGTATTGGCGCTCATTGTTACATCTGGCTATGGGCTTGCTTACATACGCACTCTAAAAAATATTTGTGCGTCTACTTTCATGCACAACACCTCGGAGAGCCAATCACCGCAACTTACGGAGGCAGCTCAGCGAATGACAATGCCGAAACATATGTTTAGACCAAAAAGCGCAGTCTGAGTTGTGACATTAAGCAATGCAAAACGTCACGCTTGCATTGCTTAATGTCACAACTCAGAGTGCGTTTTTTGGTCTAAACATATGTTTCGGCATTGTCATTCGCTGAGCTGCCTCCGTAAGTTGCGGTGATTGGCTCTCCGAGTGTTGTGCGGGAAAGCAGGCTCACGGGCATTTTTTAGAGTGCGTATGATATCGCTTGGGACTTCTAGAAAACTACGTTTGCCTTCTGTGTTTAAGACATTTTGAATTTGTGTTGGTTTTCGTCGAAGTGAGTTCCTGTATTGAAATGTTAGAAACCTCATATGCATTTCAATATAAAAAAAAGGCCGTAAAACATTAGGTTTTGAAAGTCGCCGCGAAGCGGTGTAAACGGGGCGGCCGAATGGATTAACAACACGCACCCCAGTGAAACACGAGCTACGAAATGTCCCCACAGTGTGCAATTCGCGTAACGAGTATCAGTGAAACTGATACTCGTTACGCGATCTCGACGGAATGTCTGTCTATGAAACGTGTGTCTATGAAAAGTTGTCCACGAAACGTAATTCCACGAAACGAGTTTTGAAGAAACGATAGGGAGCCTTTGACATCGAACGACGTTTCATTGACAGGTCGTTTTATACACACGCGATGTTTCATCGACAGATTGTTTCATTGACAAATAGTTTCATCGACAGCTCAGATTAGGTTTTTTGTTGTTGTTGTTGTTTTTTGCAATAAGCTGCATCAGACTGTCGCCGCAAAGCGGCGTGTACGGGTGGGTCAGGTGGGTTCACATTTTTGTAATGAGCCGCCGCAGACTGTCGCCAAGAAGCGGCGTGAACGCAGGCCCGGGGGGGGAGGGGGGGGAGGTTAACACGCACCCTAGTGAAACACGCGTGACGAAATGTTCCTACAGCGTGCAATTTGCACAACGAGTGTCGATGAAACGTTCGTGTCGACGAAACGTGTGTCCCTGAAAAATTGTCAACGAAACATAATTCTGCGAAAACGAGTTTCGACGAAACGATAGGGATCCCCTTTTGACGCTTCCTGGGCCCGTTTGCTCGAAGCACTAACCGCGGCTAAAGTTAGCCGCAGTACCTAGGAGGGGGATTTTGAGATCACGTGACTGGCTCGGTAGGGATGCGGGGAAACATGGCGGTGCCCCAGTGAGTGAGCGCCGCTCGCTTTGGAACTAATAGGTATGTCGTTGTGGTTGCAATATCGGGCGCGTTAGTCAGCAACGAATGGTGCAGGAGGCTTTCGCTTTGCCTTACCTCACTTAAACCGCAAAGCATGGGCAATGACATCGCCGCATTTTTTAGATAGTGTTTCGATTCTGGGCACTCCTAAGCCTAAATGAACGGGATAATTGTCGGCATAGCAACGTCTTTGGAAAGCGGATTGTTGATAGCACACAAAAGCAGACGGCGTCCCAACAGAACTTCTCTCTAAATTATCCAAGCACCGAGGTGCATGCTACAACTGTAGTTGCACGCGTCGCACGTGCTGGCGTCTGCAGTAGTAACCGTTCTAAAGCAAAAAGTATAAAACAAATTTTGCCTTGCACGCGTGTTCGTTAAAGCCTTATTATGATTTTTTACTTCAAATCTTTTATATAAGGAAGGCCAGCGTGCGTGAACCGTAGAATTACACTTCCAGCGTTCTCCTCGCGATGCTTGGATAATTTAGAAAAAAGTCTGTCGGGACGCTGTCTGCGTTTGTGCGCAATCAACAATCCGCTTTCCAAAGACGTTGCCATGCCGAAAACTATCGCGTTCATTTAGGCTTAGGAATGGCCAGAATCGAAACATTATCTAAAAAATGCGGCGATGTCATTGCCCATGCTTTGCGGTTTAAGTGAGGTAAGGTAAAGCGAAAGCCTCCTGCACCATTCGTTGCTGACTAACGCGCCCGATATAGCAACCACAACGACATATTAGTTCCAAAGCGAGCGGCGCTCTCTCACTGGGGCACCGGCATGTTTCCCCGCATCCCTACCGAGCCAGTCACGTGATCTCAAAATCCCCCTCCTATACTTCGTTTCAGCTTCGGTCCAGACGCAGCCGATGCTACAAGCGCGAGCATGTGGCCCAGAACAGTGCTTGCACTGCACGAGCGCGCGTGCTTGGCAGGGATGTTAAAAGCCCGGAGCTCGCGCTTGTAGCTTTGGTTGCGTCTGGACCGAAGCTGAAACGAAGTATTAGCCCCGAGAAGTTCGCGTGGCGCCCCCTTACGGCGAACCGGAGTGACGTCACGGCGAGGAGAGAATTTTTCCCCGACTCGCCCCGTTCGCCCTGTGGAGGCTGTGACGACGCTAGCTGTCGGCGCGCTCGTTTCTATTTAATCTTTTTTAGGCGTGTTTTCCGTAGGAAGTGTAAATTTTTATATGAGCCTTTATTTAGGTATGGCCTGTAGCTACAGGCGAAACTTCAACCAACATTTTAAGCATGCTTGACAGGGCAGGCAACGAATGAATCGCAGCTGGTATTTGAAAATAAAGAAATATGGCCACAATTGCAGGAGCATCATTATAGATTTACATCTCGCACAATAAATGATGTTGATGGTCTGAATAAATTGGCAGGTTATGTATACTATTTTTATTTTGTATCTCTGTTTTTAAACAAGATCGCCGAAGCAGAAAAGCTGCATGCTCCTCGAGCAACATGCTAAAAACAGTAGAAGAGTAGTAAGTTGGGCGAGTTGGTAAACGTTGAACATGGTTAAAATCGCGCACAAAGAGACGAGGACAAACGAGGAAGGAACACAGAACACAGACAGGCGCGCACTCACAACTGTAGTATATTAATTGAAGAAGAGAAAGATGAAGCACTATCTGGGCCATGGGAGGAGTCACAAGTAAGACAGCCCAAGTGCAGGAGCAAAGTAAAAAAAAAAAAAACAAAAAAAAACAAGGAGCATTTAATATATACATTGCTCGCATTTAACTTTCGCTGGATTCGGATAGTATTTCAAAGGACTACACGGGTGATATTTGTGGACTTGTTTATTTCAACCCTCAAGTAATGTATAACAAACGTAAGCGAAGGTGTCTAGCTCGGTATTAGTCCCTTAAGCCCTAAAATTAAGAATTTACTTAAATCGAAGTGTCCTGAAGCTAAAATACCACAAGCTTCTCTCACGCAGACTGTCGCCCTTTACAGGTTCCACATTTTCTGCTAGTGCTGCATCTACCGCTGGACAGACGTTCGAATGCTTGCTTTTACTCCTGTTTTGCTTTGTTGTCAGAGAGTCCAGCTGTAGGGAGTTTGAAGGCTGAGGAAGCTTTTGGGGACCTGTAGCAGTCTCTTTTAATTGGAAATGACAATTAAGACTAAACCGTGTATTTTTTAATACCCAAGGATGGAATAAAGAATGTCAGGAAAAAGTATAAACATTCCAAATTACAGCACTATTTCTGTGCATATTTTGGGCAGTTCAATACATATCATACAGGCACCTGGGGGCAATTCGGCCGTTTTTGCTGCTACCATACAAACTAATTTTCAGTAATTGTGCATCTTCTAAGAAATATGACTGCATACGTGTATAAACTATGTAATTAATTCACGAAGAAGCTGCATTTATGTAAAACAGCCCTGTTCCACGAGCACTTCAAAGATCATCAGACACAGGGCCTTTAAAACATCTGCGAACCAGCGCATGCAGAGTGGAAGCACAGAGTCGGGGTCGCGAGCTAATTTGCCGACCACTCAAAGGCCCATGATATAAATGCCACTTCAAATGAATGAAAGAGGGACGTAATATCGTCCTAAATCATGAACAGGCAAGGAACAGAATTCCAGCGTCTGAAACACTTGCGCCACCGCTTCACCGACCCCTCGCAAGATTGCCTTGTGTCGTGTGGACGGGCGAGAAGGTTCATCGGCGGAATTGTCTCCTCCGATAGCTTTCGGGATTTGTAACCCAATTTTAACGGTAAAAAGGAACAAGCAGGCTTATAAAATGTACGGAAGCACGTCAATATCGGCCTAACTCAACGTCTTGTACACCGGGTAAACGAAGTCCAGCTCCTCGAAGAGCTTGCGGCACACAACGCCAAACCAGGAAACCGGTGCTGGGAAGCGAGCCGATGCGAGATCGCGGAGCGAAGTACTCCCCCTGACGTCACGGTACACCTCACCCAATCAGGCCGCGGCGACCGCAGCGACGCTTGTGTTCGCTCTCGGGGCTAATAGGTACTGCGGCTAACTTTAGCCGCGGTTAGTGCTTCGAGCAAACGGGCCCTGATTGGTCCCATTAGCTCGTAGCGTTGGCTGCGTTTCGAATTAAGGTGAAACAAAGTAGAGAAACACGAAAACAATTTAAATGTACTTTTTTCAGGTCTAGGGAATATGCAACGAGTAACGTAACAACGCTACCCGTTACTTGACATAAGTAACGTAAGTACGTCAGCCGTTACTATTTTGGAAAAGTAGCGAGCGTGCGTTACTACGTTACCGAAGGAAGTGACGCATTACCGGCAACGTCGTTACTTGTAAGGCGTTATCGCCAACGCTGCTAATGCGGTAGGGACGAAGGCTGTAATTACAAGGGATAACATATAAACAGATTCGGTTCAATGAGGTGTCAACTAGTGTCAAGCGTTACATAAAACACAGTCAAGCAAGACACATATGAACAAATAAACAATGAAAAAAAAAAAAAGGTTTGTGCAGCCAGTTGTTGCGCGAGCAGTTTGGCGAGATTGGTTCCTTCCGAGTTAGCCGAGTTCGCGGACCTGGCACGGACCTCGCCGGACCAGAAAAAAAGCAACAATAGAACGGGTTTAAAATCTCCAAAACCGTGGTAAGACAGGTCCGCTGACCTCTTTAATGACGTTCGTCCACGTGATACATAACAATCCAAAGGTCCGCGGACTTGTCCTCGGACACGTTCCTGTGGTCCGCGAACCAGCTCTTGACTTTTGCACTCTTTCTTCGCCTGGAATATGGCGGGTTTCCAACCGCAGAAAAGTGACGTCAACTATTTCCTATGCAAAACGCAAGTTCGTCTGCTTTTTTTTTTTTTGTTGTTTTGTGTGTGCAGGGGTTGTGGTGACGTTAGAACGCCGAGCTCTGATTGGCTGTGATTGAAAGATAGTGGGTAGACCTCGAAAGATGCTGCCCTTGAGGTCTTATACACACACTCTAAAAAATGTTCGTGCGTCTACTTTGCTGCGCAACACTCGGAGAGCCAATCACCCCAGCTTACGGAGGCAGCTCAGCGAATGACAATGGCGAAACATATGTTTAGACCGAAAAACGCGGTCTGAGTTGTGACATTAAGCAATGCAAAACGTCACGCTTGCATTGCTTAATGTCACAACTCAGACTGCGTTTTTTGGTCTAAACATATGTTTCGGCATTGTCATTCGCTGAGCTGCCTCCGTAAGCTGGGGTGATTGGCTCTCCGAGTGTTGTGCGGGAAAACAGACTTACGTTTTTTTTTTACAGTGTATCGTTCATTCAGAGTCAATCAGAGCTCGTCGTTCTGAAGTCACCATAACCCCTGCAAAAAGAAGCAGACGAACCTCCTCTCCGCATAGAGACTTGTCCGGGGACATGTCCGCCATGTGAATACACCTCTAGAAAGATGGCACCTTTAGACTATACACCAGAAATTATCAATAGCTCCCTCGGCAATTTACCATCCGCCTACGTCAACGGGCTTCGCGATATCACCAACCCATAGAGAAATGCACCATCAGAGAATACAACAAAAACAAAAATACCGTTCCACAACAACCATCGCCACAGTCACCCCTGAAGAAGAGGCCGAGCAGGCCTCAAAACGTTGGGTCCGGCTCGGTTGGACGCCTCCCCTATTATTTACTCGTGCCCCAACCTGCAGACAGACATCTGTCAAATGTTTACGTTCAAGTTGTGTCCATTCATGGCTGTTTGACCTTGACTCGACGAGGAAAAAATCGAACAGACACGCACCATATGCACTGATTATATTTTATGTTGTGCCTCGTAGCACCGCCGAATCGTCGAATGAGTTAAACTTTATTTTTGTTCGCGGAACTCGACTTCGGTGCCTGGTCCGGAACACGTCTCCGGCAGGCGTATTTACCGCGTCCTCAAATGTGGTCCTTCGATTTCCACCTGATGAAGTCATAGAAGTTTGATGTCGCATGCAGCTACCTTGGCGGTGGCACAACAGCGGACGTGGATGTGGCAGACGCCAGTTGTGCTGCAGCTACAGGTCACTCTCCGGCTTGACACTCCATAGAAGACTCAGTAGCCTGGAGTTGGGATGGCGCGACAAAAACGACACACGCGTTCGTTCGTACTTTTACAGCGGAGCTGTTAAGGGCTAGTTTCCCCAGGATCGTGCCCCCGCAAAGAAATGTCGACACAACACTCTGGACAGCTACCGTCATCTATGAGCGACGGCGGGAAGCCAAGTATCTGGTTGCCGCCGTCACTCATAAAAGGCGGCAGCCTTTCCACTTTGGCTTGCCGACTTGCGGCCGGCCGTTACTTTCCATTGTACAGCTCCGCTGATGGTCTTCCTTCTTCACCAGAATGAAAAGGCTGAAAGTTTTTTACCGGAACTTTAGCAACCAACCACCAGGATGACGACATCCGACATGACACGCCGGCTACTGTGAATTTAAATTTGCCAGTTCAGGACTACTTTCGACGCCAATATAGGACGCTGTACTTACATCGGAGCTCGACCTCATAGGTTATGGTTGGCGGGAAAGGTAACAAGGTCTTTCTAAACGGAGCGTCCGGGCATGTACTGACAGTGAACAGGTTCAACTATTGGCCTGTTCAAGGCGCTTCATATGAAGGCCGCCATTACTGACCTCCTGGTGTCTTACCGTGGTGCCGAGCCACTACAACTTGCGATAAGGAATTCACGCGAGGCATATGTGACATTAGGGAGTTTTAGAATAACGTATACGCAATTTTAGCGCACGCTAGCGCTAAATTTAGCTCTTGTATTAGCGCACGCGACGCGAGAGAGTTTTAGAATAGCGTTTCTCCGTGGCGACGCAAAAGCCCTAGCATCTCGCGCTTGCGACGCCACCGAGATACAATCACAATTTTTATTTCACACAAAATGCTGTAATTTTAGAAGAAAAAAAAAGTTTTTTGCCCAGAGTATCATTTTAGATTTGTTTAAACGTGAGAATGCGACGCGAACGGTTGACCGGTCGTGTCCGCTTGCGTCGCATCGGCAAGAGAGGTCTCGTGTACTGACCTTCGCACATCGTACCTTCGCCGAGAAATGTTTGCGCGTCACAAGCATCAAGTTGCCGGTGATCGTTGCCAAACCGCGTGCAATGTCGTCCCGTATCGAAAATCGCACTCGCGAGGATGCCGCCGACGTCGCACTCACGACGCCGCCAAAGCAGCCGCTGGCATAATCCTGGAAGCCGCCATTTTTTTAACGCTGCTCGTCTTGGCTTTAGCCAACTTCTCGTAACGAATCCTCCTTGGAGAAGCGCAAAGACTCTTTGCGTACGCACGCTCTTCCCGAGAAGGGGGAAGCGCACGCTAAAATTGCGCACGCAAAGCGCAAAACCTGGTTTGCGTTCGGAGCATGCGCAGTGGCGACGACGCTATTCTTTGCGCACGCAAAGCTTTAGCGTGCGCTATTCTAACACTCCCTATTAAAACCATGGTGTCTAGAAAGGATACCCCTCACCCCCCCCCCCCCCTCCAAATGTGCCGTCACTGATGATGTAAAGCGAAATCAATAAAAAAAAATATGTCAGTTGTGACCGCATTTATAGCGTATATGCCTAGTATCGTTCGCTTGCCGTTTTCATTGTCAGGACCACATCAGCGCAAAGCCATGCTTGATGCTTCCCATTAACGACAATTTATCGAAGTCATCGGCAGAGTTCCTGATCTAATGTTATGGAATGAGTAGGTTTACTACGGTTGATCGAACGCCCTTTCATCAAAACATGTTTTAGAGAACGGGCTCGTTTTATCGAAACTCGGCTTAGAGAAAGCACTCTCAGTTTAGAGAAATGTCGTTTATCGAAAAGGGGACGCTGCTTAAAAAAGGCTCCCAGCTACTAGAGTGTACTAGAAAGTAGGAGTGGGACGAGCTACAGGCTCCGCTCATGCTTTCAGATGCACCTCAAAATGTGGAAAGCGATCAGGTGAAACCAAGCCACTTCGATCGCAGCGCCACCTTTGCTGGGTGCGATCGAGCAACGACACAGGTCAAGGTAATATTGTATTTTTTTTATGATTTTGACGTCAGAGGTAGCGTCAAAGCACCACGACACGACAACGTGACGTTACGACGACGCCACGACGTCATCGTTGACTACGACGTTACTCGAGGCCAAGATGCTGTCGTAAGGCCGTCGTGACATCCCGTCGCGTTGAGGACGGCGCCGTTACGCGACATCGAGTCACCGTGGCAACGCGGTCATGACATCGCGCGCCGCGTCGAGGGCGACGTGGACGTGGTCGTCGATGCCGACGTTGACGTGGACGCCCCACGCAACGTCAAACATCGCTATGACGTCACGTTAACGTCGTCCTGACGACATCGTTAACATCAACGTCACAACGAAGCCTCGACGGCGTATAACGTCGTCGTCTTCGCCAGCAACAATGTCGACGCGCAGTCATGACGAAGTCTTGACACCGCGTAACGTCGTCGAAGATGACGTCAACGTCGACGTCTTGAAGTTGTCGGGACGTCTTCGTGACGTCGAGTTGCGTCATGTCGACAACGACGTCAAAAAACTGACGCCAAGCGTCCTTATGACCTTGTATTGACAAGGACGGCGCCATCTTGACGTCCCGTGACGTTGTCGTCGTCGTCATCAACGTCAACGTTGATCGTCGTCGTTGTCAACGCAATATGACGTCAGAACGCAGTCTTGATGTCGTGTAACGCACGTTGTTAACGTCGATGACGACATTGACATCAAGGCGTCGTCCTGATGTCGCATGGCGTTGTGACAAGAAGTCAGGTCGCGGTGACTTTATGTACGTGACGACTGACGTCTAGGTTGTATAAAAAAATATTGTGCGGCGTTCTATTGTTTCTATGACCTTGACCAGTGTGCCGGTCGAGCTTGGGAGGAATGGCTGACTCCACCCACGGGCACCGACATACCCACCGCACTAGAAACACTAATTAATCATTCCGGTCCCCCCGCAGAATCCATCCGCGAAACGTGGGCCGGACGGGCTGTCCGGACCAGGACGTAGGCCCCCACACAAAATAAAGTCTTGCTTGCTTGCTTGCTTGCTTGGAACGAAACGCGTTTTTCATGATAAAAACGGCTAAATCAAACCACTTCGCTCGTAGCTCCCGAGAGGGCGCTACGAGCGAAGTGGCTTGGATTAGCCGGTTTTTTTCCACATGCGGAAATACCTAAATAGCACTCGTTCCTTCTAGTACGCTCTACCCCTACTTCGCGTGTGTATCACTAGGAGTTTCTCTTTAAGCTGTTTCACATAAAACCGTCAGCAACTCAGAGGCACAACCGGCGGTCCCAGTGACGTTTGTTCTTGAAGCACAGTGGAATCCGCCATGTACTCCGGCTACCCTCAGGCAGCGACGAATGTCCCATTGGCAATCTCTGCGATGAGGTCGTTCTGACCCGTGTCACTTGCAGTCGCCAGCTTGGAACCCAAAGTCCAAACCTGAGCTGAACCCAGCTCGCGAGCGACGCAAAGAAGCTCCGGGCTGTTGATAAAAACAACAAAAACAAGTGTTCATTAGCGCGCACCCCAGTGATACACTCGTGACGAAATGTCCCTACAGCGTGCAATTCGCGTAACGAGTGTTGATAAAACGATCGTGTCGACGCAACATGTGTCCATGGAAAGTTATCCACGAAACGTAATTTCACGAAAGTTTCGACGCAATGATAGGGACCCGGTTCCTACCACCTCCCTTCAGTCGCTCGAGGTTGCGGATCTATCCGTCGCCGCCATGTCCGGCTTTGGCGAAACACTACCCCTCTTCACTTTCGCAGTGTTTCCTTCTATCAACTGTTGCCCCCTCCTTCTGATGACCGTCTGGCCTCTGGCTATGACATACACGTTAGTATTTTTCTTTCACAAGCCTTCTCTCTCTCTCTCAGGTGGGGTTCGTGTTGCTCGTCCGAAGGCCCCTCGGACAAGTGACACCAAACCCCACCTCGAACAACAGCGGTGGGAGAGACGCAGACACCACAGACTGCACATCCGTTCAGGATCGGGTATTGTTTGGCGTTCCCGTGGAATGCAAACGCCGTAGACGCCGTAGACAAGACACATTGACGCTAACGTCTGTTCCCATGCACTTGAACCGAGGCCTAAGGGAAACGCTTTTTTGGTTCCAGGTCAGACGGATCGAAAGTGCGAAAAGGGTTCGTTCGGATCGCACGCCAATCTTCTCGATGTTCGCTTAGTCGTCGTCCGCGCAGAAACGCAAGGTCGATTTCAACAGCGTAGATCACGGGCATCATCTTGCAAACGCATTCACCATAGAACTATCCAATATAACCATGGCTTGAATTGAATGTGCTCTTGCCATGTATGGGAAGTTTTAAGCGCATTTACCTCGCTAAATGGCATCTCAATTGCACTTGTACAAGTCATCCACAATATTTTACACACAGATTACTTAAATTTAACGACATTATGGTAGTGCACCAGCCAGTTTTGTTACGCCGCCGCTGTCCGCGTGCTTCGTGGGAAGTGTAGTCCTGCTGGCGCGACAACCCCGCTTCGGGTCTGCGCGAGCAGAGCACGACATGGCACGAGCTGCCCCGTGCACTGCGGCCTGCCTCTTGTGAGCTACAATTATGGCGGCGTCACGCATGCGCCGAACGCTTGGTGAGATCAGTCTCTAGGGGGTATTCACTGGACGCCATATTTGAGGGCGCAGTTTAAAGCGCATGCTAAACGAGATCGCATTAGTAGGTTGCTAAGACCGGCAATCTTGATGGTGTGGAATGCACGGTGCAAAAGAACTGTGGAAGCTCGCCATCAGGACGCGCTCAGGAGTCGCGCACACTGCTATGGCCGCCACTGAATGCTCCCTAATGGCCCGCGGGAGTGACGCTATTTCTTTGCGTACGCAAAGCTTTTGGGTGCGCTATTGTAAATCTCGCTAATATGACAAACCAATGTCCGTGAAGAAAAAGAAAAGAAAAATAAATAATTTAAATAGAAGTCCCCTCTTTATTTTATTTTTGTCTTTAAGTTAGTCTTTGGTGCGTTAAATGCTGACGTCTCACCTCTGCCTACAGTATTCCAGCGCTGTTCCATTGCCGCTGTGCGAGCCCGTTGTCAACTCCGCCATGGGAACTTTTGCAGAGCGCAAGTCGTAGATCCTCAGGCAGCCATCACATTGCAGCGTGGCTATCAGCAGTGGTTGCGATAGGGACCAGCGCGCTTTAGCTATAGAATCTTGCAGCTCTAAACACATCACTGGGCTTGGCTGTCGAGAAATAAGAACACGGTTGTATTGGCAGTTACCTAGATTTTATACCCGACCGGCCCACGACCTGCGATTCCAGCATGTGCATAAATTCAGAAATAGATGAGGGAGAGCAAACAAATGAGGAAATCGATAATTCAAATCGTGATAGCGTGGAATTATGTAACCCCAAAAAAACGAACTTAGAAGTTGTATAAGCTAAGTGTTGTCCTGGGACACTTGGCATCAGATAGTCAGCTCTTGAGTAAGTTAACCAATTTTCTCATGATGAATTAGACAGGTTAAATTTAGAGCACGTTTTAGAGTCACATTCTTGAGAGTGCAAGTGCGTAAGAACTTTGGCTGCGTAAACAAAAAAATAAATAAATAAATGCGCGACTGGTGTACGTTTGAATTGCTGAAAATTTACGAGTGGAGTTCACCTTCGGATTTGGTTTGATTTTCACAAGAAAAGTAGGACATACACGTTCAGGTTTTATCTTCCCGATCAACTAGGTCATAATCATATCAACTTATGTCACCCATGATAATGTTAATAAACAGGCGAGCTGGTTTAGGTTACGCATAGTTAAAACTGGAGACAACGGAAATAAAGGGGCAGGACAACAACACGTCCTAAAAATTGAAGGTAACAAAATCTAACCTGTTGCCCTGCCCCTTTATTTCGGACGTCTCTGAACCGATTTGGCCGAACAACTTTAACTGCGTTTGAAAACCGAGAATATGAGACATGCCCACCGTTTTGCAACCTTAATGAAGTTTCCTAGTTTGCTTTGCCGTTCATTGACCCTCTGTGACTGTTTTACGTCCTAGGAACGTTATTTCCTGACTTCAAATGTATACCACTGGCAGATACAAGTGCGCGGTGCAAGGACTCGTTATGACCGCTTCTATGCTGACAATTTTCTGTAGCATTACAGTGAGCCTGCATCAGATCATCGAACGACGTTTCGTCAACAGCTCAGATTACTTTTTTCTCTAATGAGTTGCATCAGACTGTCGCCGCGAAGCGGAGTGTACGGGTGGGTCAGGTGGGTCAACATTATTAGCGAGTTTTAGAATAGGGTGCCCCAAAGCTTTGGGTGCCCTAAACAGCTTGGGGCGTCCCACTGCGCCTGCGCAGAACTTCTGCGCATGCCCAGTGCGATGCCCCGAGCTGTTTGGGGCACCCAAGGCTTTGGGGCCCCCTATTCTAAAACTCGCTATTGTAATGAGCCGCCGCAGACGGTCGTTGCGAAGCGTCGTAAAAAGGGGGGGGGGGGGGGGGGGGGGGCGGATAGGTTAACACGCACTCAGTGATACACGAGTAACGAAAAGTCCCTACAGCGTGAAATTCGCGTAATGAGTGTCGATGAAACCTTAGTGTCGACAAAACGTGTTTTCATGAAAGGGACCCAAAAGCTGTCCCCAAGTGCAGTGGATGCAGGTCCAAGTGGGTACTATATATAGTCACTGACAAGATAACAAGGGCAGGGAGGTCTCTCAGTTGTCCCGAGCCTTCTACCTTCGAAGCACTCCGGCGTCTCGACAGCTTCGAGCGTGCTCGGGCAGCCAAAGTCAGGCGGAAGGCAACCAGCACGTGCTGGAGGCTAGACATAAAAAGGGCGTCTTGCCGTTCTCGCCCTGTCAGTGACTACAGTCATATCTATACACCATAAACCACCCATGTCGACACACAGTGTCGGCTGCAACCGTCTGCATGCAGGTGAAAAGTCTCAATTATTTTCGCAGACCCGATGTACGTAAGAAATGAGTGGCATCGCCTCATCAAATCACACTCGCCACTCCCAAGACAGGAAAACACAAAACTGTAAAACTACTCGACTCGAGTCGCCGAAGGTCTCTCAGCAGCACCCCTTGAACGATCGTAAAAATGCCACCCACCTGTAGAAGGCTGAATACGTTGAGTTCCCGGTCTGTGCCTGCCGAAAGAAAAACGTTTCTCTCGAATGGAGAGCAGTGGATGTCTAGGGTGTGACCACGGTGGGAGACGAACCCCGCCATTACGGGACACTTGTAAGAGTGACCCTTCCCCAAAGAGGTGTCCATTGTTGCTAAAAAGGCAGAAGGAATGGGAAAGCAGACATCAGTTTCTGTATAGCGCATTACTCTCTGGTTGCCGGCGCACCGACGCAGAAGCGATGCGGGGATGCCGGAGATACTATCAAGTACTTTATATAGGTACAGTATTTGACGCTATCAACCACCTTAACGCGAGAAGAAAGAAGATCGCGCGCTTTCTGTGGGACCCAGTGACGTAGTTTGACTCAAGTAACAATTCAACTATAGTTGGTGACAGGTTAGGTAAAAGCGAAGTGGAAGCTCCTCCCACCTCTTTCCACTTTAGCAGAGCGAACGCTAGAGAGGAGGTCCTGCTCTCCAGCGCTCGCTCTGCTAAAGTGGAAGAGGTGGGAGGAGCTTCACCTGAACAATTAACCTGTCACCGACTATTAGCGGTGAGATGTTTTGGTGGCGCCCTCCTGTAGTTCCCTCTCGTGATGTCATTATCTTGCGAACAACACGTTCGATGTTGTTTGTAATTAGCATGGTGGAAGCCTGAAATCATTGCACTCTGATACCAACACTGCTAACACCGCCAAAATTAAAGTTCTTCCATTACTCGTATTTCCGTCGATGAGCAATCCTTTGCTAACGTCATAGCCAGCATTCGGCCAATCGTGGCAGGCCGACCACAGCGACGCTTTCGATCGCGCACGTCGCCAATAGAAAAAAATTGCAACAACTTTTGCTGTTTACATACAAAAGATAAAGAGGTCGGATTTGAACCTACAAAATAACTAAATCCTATTCTTAATGTTGTCCTCGTATATGTACTATACTTGATTTCATTGTTGTCTAGACTATGTCTAGGATAGGGCTAGAAATAATTCTTCTCTATACAGGGCTGTGTTTTCCCGTTGAAAACAAACAGAGAAAACAAAATCCCGATTCCCAGTTCATTGTTCACGAAATATTCTACGAACAAGGTTTATTTTGTTTTTTTTTTAACTGTTTCTATATACCGGAATATTTTGTGGGTTATCGAACGTTTTGGCCACATTCCTCCTAGTCTACGATATAAATGACAAAGCGACCCTTCGGTATTTAGTTTAATATTTTTTTACATATTACAAGATAAATCACATATATTCGATATTGCTGCCGTGATCCCAATAATTTATAACTCATATATTTAGTCAAACTGAGATACCAAGTATCAGGGACGTAGCTAGGGGGTGGCCCATGGGGTCCGCCCCCCCCCCCCCCCGAAATGTTCCATTTTGCTGGGGCCTCCTCTCCCCCCTCCCCCTCATACAGCATTTTGTCATGGGCGGGCCCTCCCCCCAGTTCTCTCCCCCCCCCCCCCCCCCCCCCCAATCAAAATCCTGGCTACGTGCCTGCCAAGTATAGTTGCTTTGAGCGCAGTAATACCGCTTTCTTCGAAATAGTTTTGACACATATGTCGGCTTTTATGAGAAGGCAACTATTTCCGCGTGTTTTATTTGTGAAGACGTCCAACTTACATGGAAGGGGCTTTGAAATCGACAGGGACCCCTGTAAAACTGCTCCGCCCTCGGTCCCCATCATGAACATCGTGGGGTCAAAACGGCTGATAGAGATGCAGGTTACTGCAAATTTCGTTACTGAGAATCAAGCGTGGAGACTTTTACTTGTAAAAATCAACGATTTCAGAGAATGCACTAATCTTTTTAACAATAAAAATGCAGCATACTTTTAAGATAACGACTTCCTCCTATAGTTACGGGCATCATTTACACGTGACACATCTCCGTCAAAATGTCGTTTACAATGAAAAAACAAAAAAGACAAAATTGTGAGCACTTTATAAAAAAAAATAGGAAAAAATCTTCTATATTTTATTTATAAGGCATTTAAAGTTTCGTTTTCAACGTGTGCCCCTAAAGGTTTGCCAGACGCTCATTTTACAGCGTGAACTTATACAATGCTCAACTGGCAATGAGTCGCAATTCATATAGACGTAGAAAAGTTTATTAATATGTCAACATATTCGGTGTATATGCATGCATACGAAAATATTACTAACAGGTGTCTTCCTTTTTTATATTGCATTATATATTTTTATTGCAACAGAGACGTAAATTTAAGATGTTTACGGACCTATGAAAGCAGAAAAGAAAACAAACTATATCCTAGGTGTGATTGAATTTGTCAAGTATACCGAGTCCGCCGAGTGTCTCTACCCGTACGAAAATGTCAGATATGGCCCTGATATATTTTATATACGGACAGATATGATAATATAAGCAGTCAAATAGGGCTGTATTTCGCCAGATCTGGGAGCTAATACGGCCGTATTTCGCCAAATAGGTGGGCAAATACTGCCAGATCTGGCCGTATAAGTGCGTAAATACGTTCATATATCGCCATATACGCGTGCAAATATAACACCTGATCATGATATATGGGCCCGTTTCAGTCGTGCAAGCAACAAGTTATATGTACTCGCTAAGACACCAGTTGATAGATCTATATTGCATGAGTCTCATGTAATTGGTTAACTATTGTCAACATCCTTAAAGTGAAGTTATTCCAGGAATTTGGACCAATTAATCAATTGCGCAATTTGAAGATTGAAAGACAAATGAAATTTGGTTGTATGTCTGATGTGTGACAATATGACGAAGTGCGATCGGAACGCGAGTTAATCAAATAATGGATTTTAGTCGCAGCTCTAAGGCACCCGTTTCCGAGTTAAGCGGTGTTGGCGTCGCCATCGGTGTAACCGCCCCGTTAAATTTAGCGAGAAATTAAATTTGTACGTATGTCACGTTGACGTCAATTTTCCCGCGAAATCTGGCAGTGAAACTAATTTTTTTTTTATGTTTCCCCGCTAAATTGAGCGGGCAAACACGAACCGTTAGCTTACTCAAGATGCAAGACACTACTTCGCCGTCCCGAATCCTTTTCCCTTCGAACGGAAGCCGTTGCGCCCGGAGTACAATACGCAGCTTTTTCAAAACGGTTCGCGCAGCATCGCATAAGTTCGTTTGCGAGCGTCGGCGATTCATCGTGTGTTGGAAGTCGGAAGATGTGCTGTCCGTGGTGTCTTTTATGTGAAACTCGTTCGTAAAAAAAATTGGAAACAGTGTACACATGATTTTAAATTTATTTGTAAAAATATGTATATACATATTTATTTATCTATTTATTTGTCAACATCATACACAAAAATAGTCCGGTTTATTTTTTCATTTAAAATTATAATGTCGGTTATAACTTATACAGCGTAAAACATAGTCTCCTGAAACTCGCATCGTTTTGAGTTCAAAAGCTGGGCTTAATAGAGCAGTATGTTCACTCGGTATTGACAGCAGGGTAGATGCTACGCGTGTTTTAGGCAAATCGTGTCTCCGGTTAGGGTCACGTGACTACAGTCTAGAATCTGGTGACAAAGCAGGACATCGCACCTGCCTGGCACCCAAGGCCACACTTAGCATTCACAGCACTCTCAACCCTCGTTACAAGTGACACATCCCCTTGTTGTGGCCCCATAAGATAAGCCTTTGTTCGTGAAACCCCGTTTTGGCCTCTCCTTCGATCCTTTTATCTCTCTCCCTAAGCTGAAAGCGTTGTAAAAGGTAAGTGGTCACGTGGTTTGACGGATGACGCATTAGCCGTTGCCGATCTCGAAATGCGTTTAGCCGGACCTAGTTTGGCGTGTGAATTTTCCCTCTGTGGCCGCTGCGTATGTCCGCTTTTGCAAGCGATTTCTTCAAAGAAGCCCAAGAATATTTTGTGATGCGTTTAGTGTTCGGTTCTACAAACGACAGCTTGTGCTACATTGTGTTGAATCTTCACGGGCACCTTCTCGTTTCTGTGTTCGAGTGGTGGTTTTGCCGTGGCCGTGTCGGCATCTCCCTCAAATACCACCTTTCAAGTCGCGTCTCGTCAACGTAAGTGCGCTGCAACCTATTTCGTGACAATTGATCGTTTTTCCTAAATGTATTCTTCCAGATTACCTCTAGATTTAGGCCGTGTCTCTCTCTTGGCAGCCGGGAGAATCATTGTGCAGAATGTTTCAGCATTGGTGCGATTGCGCTACAAGCAGAAAGTTTCGATATGCCGCCGACAAAGTTTTGACTTGTCGCCAAAAAACAACAGCATCACAGACTCTTAATTACGTGTTCCAAAATTTGACGAGCGGCTTTACGAGTCGCTTGTAGAAAGATTGTTATGATTTTCCGAAATACTGGAAAACAATGCTAGGTTACCGTCATAATCTAAACCGTGAGATGAGGATAAATCAAATAACGGAAAACTCTCATTGACTAAGCTTAATATTATGATATTTCCTAACCGGCATGCCAACATACTTTCGCTCCTTGCATGGGCTACCGTCTCGCGGGCGGCACAAACCGATCCCCTGACGGCGGCGTCTCGGCGAGCTTGCACACGGAGCCGCCGCCGACCGATCGCCGTTATCGGCGTTATGTAACGATAGGCACAGGACATCTACTCCACGAATGGGCAAAAGCCGATGAAAAGGAGTGCACGAACGTAAACAACGGTCGAAAAGTGGCGTTGCTCGCCACTATGAGATGCGTGCCGCAAACTCGGTCATCCGCGGGCGTATCCCTCTCCTCCCGCTCGTACTTTCTCTAACTTGACGGATGTCTCGCGGTTCATGCCGACGAAACGATCGTCGGGATACCGGGTAATCGCTACAGCCGAGCGCGGCACAGCTTACCATTGCTCCCGCTGTGGAGGGTCGAAGAGTCAACTACCAGCACGGTGGATACCGTTTTTTTTTATTCTTGCAGATTTGGTTTAAACGACGCCGTGACCGCTACACTTATGCCGTTTGTGCGAGAGTGATACGCCCAGGGGGACGTTATGTAGTTTGCTAATCTTTGCGATTAGTCGGCAAATTAATTAAAATTTATTAATTAACTTTTTAATTGGTGAAAATAGACATATGGTTTCAGTTAGAAACTTGCTGAGCGTCGTCCAAGACCCCTAAACCAGTAATTTTTAGAAAGACTGAGCGCGTGTGAAGCGCAGTAGTGCGCTGAAGTTACCACTCGTGGGCCAGGTACAAGGCTGGGGCTAGATAACAAATAGAAAAATTGCGCGGGCGCCTTACCGAAGCCGCTAGCCTTGTACCTGTTCCACGATTGGTAACTTTAGTGCGCTTCTCACGCGCTGAAATACTGAGAATAACTGATTTATGGATTTTGGACGACGCCCCGCTAGCTGCTTATTGGAACCGCATGTCTATTTTCACTAATTGAGAAGTTCATTAGTGAATTTTAATTAATTAGCCGAGTAATCGCAAAGCTTGGCGCCCAGGTAATGTTCCCCTGGGCATATAACTCACTCGCAGAAGCCGCATAAGTGTAGCTTTCATGACTTTTTTTTTTTTTAAACAAATCTGCAAGAATAAAAAAGAAACAAAAAAAAAACACCCTGTTATGGGAGGCAGATATACCCCTATTTGGCAGACCCAGATATGGATATATAAAAAATTGGGCAGATCTGGCTATATAAGGCTTATATAAACTGGTGTGCTTGATATGGCCAGATCTGCCCAATTTTTTATATATCCATATTTGTGTTTTTTTATATAAGTCCAGATATGCCATTTTTGTAAGGGTATCGTCTATGGGCACTTGCTACTTAAGGAACGCAGGGTGTGGCAAGTTCTGAGCATCTCATTTTTCTTCGCAGCCAATAAGATAGGGCTATTCACTGATAAAAAAAGAGTTTTAGTAGATCGTTCCGATACCTCGGATAACCACACCCGATAACGATTCAATGCATGCCCAAAGGCGTCGGCGGAGTATGCTGTCTCGTTATCGGATGCATCGCAACGATCTACTAAAACTCCCAAAGGACGGAGAAGAACAAATTCCGAAGCAAGAAGCGCTAATATAATAAGCCATACCCTCCGTTTCTTAAGCTACCTGCAGTGACTATACGCGCATGTGCTTGAATTTTCCAGTGACTGAATATTTCATATGTATTTTACACTTCACAACCTTTCATCTCATCTCCGTCGACAGCGCAGGCTATGCGGAGCGCAAGTTCGTCTGCTTCTTGCACAGGGGTTGCGATGATATCAGAATGCTGAGCTCTGATTGGTTGATTGAAACATATAGTGGGTAGCCATCGAAGCACCTAGCATTCAGGTCTACCCACTATCTTTTCAATCAAAGCCAATCAGAGCTCGGCGTCCTTCTGACGTCACAGCGACTCCTGAGCAAGAAGCAGACGACTCGCTCTATACGCATAGGGATCACACGCTCGCACATCGAACGCAAGGTATACCCTTCCGGAGTTCCGTTCATGCTCTTATTTACAGTCAGAAGACTGAGACGCCGTAAAGGGCAGAGCACGAATTTTACATAAAGGGACTTCGGAACACAGACAACTCACAGGAACACTGAAATGTGTTTATGAGCATGTATATAAAAAAAAATTCGGCAGAGACATTTAAGACTGCTGACGTGTGGGAATGCGAAAGCATGACGCACGCACTAGTCACGGCTTTAGTCAGCCGGACCCGCGGTGTTGCCGTGGCGTCCTGGAAGGGTCCTCGTCTCGCCCGGGTTCGATTCCCACCCATACCAAAATGTACGAAATTTTCTTTTCAAAGCCATTAATTTACTTTGTTTACAGGAACCGTCCTGAGAAATGTTTGACGGGTTTTTACTCTTTGTGCTACGCTGCCAGCGGTTCGGCTGGCTCCTTAGCAACGATGACGCCGTTGCTATGGGGTCACATGATGTGTCGCAGCCAATGGTAATTTAGTGGCCGGGTTTCGCTGCTACAGACGGTATTTAGGTGTCGTGTTTCGCAGCAGCAGACAACGCCGGATTCGAGTTAATGCTTTTGCATTAAAAAAAAAATTGACCGCAGATTTGTTTTTCTACAACGCATATGAAGAGGTCAATCACTTCAAAATAAGGAGTTCAGCGACTGACGAAGTTCAGAAATCAGCTTGACTTGTTAATTCCATATCTGATGAGAAACTACGTGCAACATTTATTACGCTCATATTGTTTTTTATTGTTGTTTTTTTGCCTAATCATAATTTGAGTTCTTTTTTTTTTTTACATATTCTGTCATCAAATCTTAGATTGCTGTATACTGGGCGAGTAAATATCGTCACGAATGTCAATGGATGAGGCGGTTATAATTGAAGAAACTAAGCGTTTAATGGGGTGAACTTGTGCCCAAAAATAAAAAAAAGAAACAGCAGAGCGTCGCAGGCGTCGAAGTCGGCGTAAGAGCAGAGTCGAACGCTGGGGCGAGACTGACTGCGGCTTGCCACGCGGAGCCCTTTTTGTACACGCGTGGGCTTCTCGAACAATTGGCCGAAGAAGGCTCGCGCATAGAACATTCTAACCTCGAACATGCAACAGAGTTTTAGAACTTCCGAGAAGAGTAAATTGCAAGAATAAATAAAAGACGTGTCGCCACCAGGAATCGAACCCTGCCCTTCTGTGTAAAAGGCAAGCGCGATAACAGTTAGGCCACGGGCGCGCCGCCTACTTGGCCAGCTGCGCTCGCGGCAGTATGCAGCAACTTACAGGACGCAGTTATTATGAAACCGAATAGATGGCGAAAATATTTTTTTTTCGAGGATCTACATTTTGGACCAATATAAAGCTCATTTGCCTACCACCAATGGCGGAGCCGTTGCCCCCAGCCCTCAGCTTCAAGTGGGGTCGAATGTTCTCGGAAAGCAGTGCGAATCGCTCGTTTGGTTCCAGACGCCCAGAACGGTGGTTCAGCTGCCAGGAAAGCACCACGCCGTCTAACCCACAAGTCAGCAGCTGAACGACAAAACAGGGTACGGAGAGGAGCATTAGCTTAGGCGAATATACTTAGAAAATGACAATTGTCAGACTCAGTCTTAAGTTTCTCTCAGCGTCCGTCTGACCTTTAGTTCAGTTCCGAGCCAAATTTGTTCCTGGTCGTTAAAAACCAACCCAAACTATAATTGAAAGTCGACACTGTGCCCAATTCGCTCTAAAATGGTTTCGAGTTTTTTTTTTTTTTAATTATTATTAGCTTTTGGGAGGTTCGTCGGTAGGTACACCTTAAAAAGCCCCTGAAAATTAAAAAAAAAAAAAAAAAAAAAACATTTTTTTAAGTCTGGTTGGGGCACGCGTGCCAAAAAAAAATAATTTTACGCGAAAAAAAAAAAAAAGACTTGTTTTCTCTCTCAGCACTTCGTGCGCCTGGAGGAGACGTGGAGCGGCTTCGTCTTCACGACCGAGATGGTCCTTCCGGAATGACCTGTGACGTCACGGACTTCGCGGGTGGAATTTCAAATAAATCTCTCATCATCAATATTGCTCTAAAAATGTTTTTTCGCGTAAAATTTATTTCTTGACACGCGTGTCCCAACTAGACTATTAAAAACAGCAGGTTTTTGTTTTCAGGGACCCTTTAAAACACTGAGCTGGTTTGGTTCATATACTCGCAAAAAGGGCACCGTCGCATAGTACTAGAGACGTTTGCAAGTACGGCCTCTGGGCGCCGCCATGTTGCGGCTAATGTGGGTAGATCGCAGTGTTACTGTTTAACCCGGTACTTTTTCCGGTGACGTTGTAACGTACTCGTTACATTTTGCAAAACTGTAACGGGTAATGCTTACTTACGTTACTTATTTCGAGTAACGTGCAACGTAGTTACGTTACTCGCTACTTATTCTTCCCAAGACATAAAAATAACACATTTGAATTTTTTTCGTCCGTCTATGCGCCAAGCCATATGAATTTTTGTGTGTGTTTTTCTCTTTTTTTTGCGTTTTATTTTCCGGGTATTTAGGTGGAACCGTAAAAAATATAAGGTAATTATTTTCAGTTTCTGGATGAACATATTGTTTCCTGAAATATGGCCCTTATGCAAACCTGTAACGTCAAAAGAGTAAAACGCGCTAATTCACAATTTAAAAAAAGTAACGCAAAAGCAACCTGCGTTACTTTTTATCGGTAACGATAACGTGTTCCTTTTATTTTGATGTAACGTAGGTCGGTAACGCGTTCCTTTTATTTGCAAGTAACGAGAAACGTATTTCGTTACTTCTTTTTTGTTTTCCCGGTAACGCCTACAACACCGGACTAGAACGTCCGATAGACAACCGTTGCTGATATACGCCTCAGCAATGCTTGACTATCAGACGATCTACCCACACCAGCAGCAAGATGGCGGCGCCTAGAGACTGTACTCGTGAACGTCAATAGTCACTGATAGCATGAAAACGGAAGGGAGGAGCTTCAGTCGTCCTGCCTCCAGCTTTAGCCTCCTATATCCTTCGGTAATGTTTCGGCCCTTCGTGAGCCCCGAGCGTTCACACGCAGCCAAAGCACTGCGAAAGACAACGAACACGTGCAAAGCACCCAAACTTTGGGAAAAAAAAAGGACGCCTTGCTGTTTTTACGTTATCAGTGCCTAAATAGTAGCCTGGCAGATCGCTACGAGAAGCGTCCGCCGAAATGGAAAAGGTGGAGCGGCAGACAACGGATGAAAGGAGAGCCACGTGACTGCCGCCCCGCTGCGGCGAGACGCCGAAACACACTTCTCCTGAGGGAACAAGTGTGTTTCGGGTCCTTGCCGCTGCCAAAGCTGTGCACTGACGTCCAAGTTCCCCGAGAAATGGCTCTTTGATGCTTTGTGCTATAGCACAAAGCATCAAAAAGCCTTTGGAGCGCGAGGATTTGGTATAAAAAAATCCTCGCGCTCCAAATCTGTGACCGGGCACTCTATGGCACCGTCGTCCAACTGCCAGGCTTCGTGAGTATAGAGGAGGCTATGGTAGAATGTAACAGTCTCTCACGTTGTCTGCTTGAGAATGATCGGCGCCCCACACCATTCCGGTGACAGAATCTTGGTGCTCCCCGTGCATGAGCACCGAACTGGATGTCCACTGTTCAGACTCGCGTTCCAAGTCCCACAGTAGCACGTCGCCTAAAAAGAGAAGAAGAAAAAAAAGGGAACATACATAGTTAAATATTTATAGTCACTGACAGAATGAGAACGGCAGGACGTGTTTTTCAAACGCCCAGCTTCCACCATATGCTCCATGTCTTCTGCCAGGCTTTGACTGAGCGCGCGCGCGCGCTCGATGTGCACGAGACGGAGAAGCAATTAAGCGTTGGTGAAGGTAGGAAGCTCGCGCTAGATGTGCGACTACCGAACCTCCTTGTCATGGACTACAGACTACATGTGTTTTATTCTTAAGGCCGGTTCAGACACTTGCGTTTGAGTGCGTTTGACTGCGTTGCGTCGAGTGCGGAAAGCTAGTCACCGGCACATCTGTGCTTCGTATGAAGCGTGGAATCCAATCCAAGGAATCATCTTGGCACGCGATATAAGCAGCAGGGATGTCCTGGTTTCTCGCTGCCGGAACGCAGTCAAACGCAGTCAAACGCAACTGTCTGAACCAGGCTTTAGTTCGTCTCCTCCTGTCGCACTAAAGTTGTGTCTTATATTTGTTTACTTAACTTCAGCGTCCATTCAGACCTGGATCCATGGCTTCTGTGCGTTATGTGCGGTCAGATAATGCAACGTTTCGTGTCATTGTTGCTATTACTTAGGTTCTGGACGCAAGAATATTGGGTTAGTAAATAACTAACTACCTATTCATATTTTTCAGGTTCAACGTTTTCTCTTTTCACGTTAAAAATCGCTCATACACTTACTTTTTTTTTTTACAGTTGTCATGAATTTAGGTAAATAAGTACAACAGGTAGAGAAAGCAGTACGCCCCTTGGAAGCAGGGTGTTTTGGCCCCGACCACATGTCTGTGCTGAGCGGATTAACACGTATGCGGTTACGAATTTTGCTGAACCTGTGCGTGCACGCGCACGAAGCCCCTGGCCGTGCACTCAGGACACGGGCACGCAGACACGGCCAGAACGCCCTACTTTCTAACGTGCGTACACGATCGCGCTTGCTTGAAGTGCGGACACCTAGTGCATGGCAAGCATGTTCGTCCCCACGAATATACGCCATTTGATATGCCTCGGAAAACACCCCATTCCGTTCGGGCGTTTTTTTTTTCTTTTTAGTTCGAGTGTATGGTCGCCCTGTTGACAATTAAGTGCTCACCCTGAACCGTGCCCGCAGCGAGAACCGTCGGTCGTCGGGGGTGAAAGGCGACCGATGCCACGCAGCAGTCTGCGCTGAGGATGCGGTTGGACTCGACGTCTCCCCGGCCGGCGCGGTGGAGGTGCCACAGCTGCACGCCGGCGTCGTGCAAGCACCAGCTCTCGTGGGCGGGCATGCTGCACGTGCTGCAACTTTCTTCGTTAAGGACATCCAGAACGCGGGAACCTTAGCCTTCATTTAGCCGTGCCACTTCGTTTCCCCACTTCGCCCGTAAAATCCGAACAAAGCACGAAGATGGTTGAAGCTCATCGAACACACAGTTGGAGGAGCCGTAAATTCGCGCGCTCATTGAACTTTGGCGCCAAAGGCGCGGCGACGTCGTCCCTAGAGTCCCGCCGGCGCACACCCTGGACTTGGGCCCTTGTGTTGGACGAGTCTAGGATCCCAGGAGTAATTTGAAACGTAGTCTGCTCCAGTCACGGACAGCTTCAGAAAAGGGAGAAGGTATGGCTTATGACGTCAGCAGCTCTTGCTTTGCGTGCCGTAATCTGAACTGGCTGTGGAGCGAGAATAAGATGGTATGAGACTCGCCGCGCCATGAGTTTTCAAAGTGTCAGTGACCGTAGAAAGACAGTGGCTTCCGGCGTTTCGCTAAGAACAAAACACAAACAAAAAACGTCGGTTGTTACTTTGAGTTTTCGAAAAGACGGCTTTTTGAGACTTTCTCCTGTTAAAGGGGCGATGCAACGATTTTTGTATTTTGAGCAAATACCGCTTAGAACGGATCCCTGACGTTAATGACCTGTGAAATACCCGTTCGTTTTTCACCACATGCAATCGAAGTCGCAAAATAAAATAAAGAAAAACGAGCAGCGTTCACCTCCTCAACTCGCAGCCAGAACAAGCGGCCACGTGATCTGGAGCCGATTATATGCCGCCAATGTTGATCATAGCCATGCGCTGGGGTTGGCAAGGCACAGGACACGAGCTGAGTTCCAGACGTTGTTATGATTCGGCTGTTGTCGTCATTGCAGCGATTGGACACAGGACACTACCCGAATGCTTCTCGAGCTATCGATTATCACGAGCCCAAATCGAGTGTCCACGCCATGCCCGGGTCCAATCTAAGCCGCATTCAAATATCGTCACTGGGCGGTACTGCTACCGCCTAGCTACGTCATCAGGTTTTGCGAGGGAGAGATTGAATGAAAACACTCGGTTTTGTCCTCGAAATTACAGCGCAACAAAGGCGTTTCTTAGTCAGTGGTGTTGCCTGCGAGTATCCTTGAGTCCCACTAGTGCCAGTAAGCTCGTGTAAAGTGAAAAACATTCCAATTGAATATCGTTGCACCGCCCCTTTAAGCGTTTGTGAGGCACAACAGTACTAGTCCAGTGCTGCCACAAACAGGCAGCAAAAAAAAAAAAGAATAGCACGCGAACGAATTTTTATAAAAGCGCGGCCGTTAGAAGGATATGCCAGCGCAATTACTGCGCCCGTAGAGTTCCAGGAAATCCCTGTGCACTGGAACTGAAACGAAAGTTCATTCGTGCTACTTGTTAGGTCTTTATAGTAATCACATGAGCGCACAAAAAAATTGGAGATCATAAAAAAAAAAAAAGCTTGAAAATACTTTTGGGAAGGTCAATAATGGAAAGGCGACTTCTCTCAAAGCTGCGGTCCCAGTGCGAATACATCGTGCAAAAGACAGTCTGCAGGCAGGCCTAGTCTAAGGAGGTTTTCTTCCTCGTACGGCGGTTACATTGGTCATACAAACACTGTTTTTGGGCATGTTCCAAGCACACATCTATGTGTGAAGTAGACGTTCTTCCAACATGCTCGAGACGTGACCGCACATAATTCTCTCATCGTCTAACCCTAATATTTATTACCATCAATTTAAAATGAGAAACAAGGTTTAGTTTTCCCAATGCAAATTATGCCTCAGTTACACCGCATAAACGTGAACGAGTCGACATCAACGTCGCAGCGTCGTGCTTACGGCGTTCTCTATCATTTTAAATTATTTTTTTAAGCCTTCTTTCGCACGTTTTGTCATTAAGATTCGGCCGTATACTGCGACGCGCTGACCAGGATGTTGCTTACCTACACTCTATTAATATCGAGTGGCGTCATCGAAGATACGTGCCGTCTTAGCACCATGGAGCGCAACCGAAGTCAACTGGTTCTATACGCTGTCGGTGACATGAAGAAATTTTAAACCGATTTACTTGTTTGTTTGTTGTTTTTTTTTCTTTTCTTTTCTGTTGAACTGCATTTACAGGATTGCAACGCCGTTTCCACAGCAATTACAGGCATTTCACCCAAAATGTGATAAAATTGCGTCAACACTTCGCCGGAAGTAGTAACGCAGTTCCTCGTAACAACGCCGGATCATTGCGGTATACGCTACAGCCACTAAATATTTCCCGAATAGCGGAAAAAAAAAACAAAAAAAAACATGTCAAGTTTTTTTTTTTTCTTTCTTTTTTTTTTGGCTGATGGTGGCTTGGAGAAAAAATACATATTTACATAAAAAGGTTAAAACACCGGAGCTCCGAACAGCTGGTGAATCACGATCGGTCGGAAAGCAATAGACGTGAAGTTTTCTTTGAAACATAATTAGCCTGTCATTATCTCTTATCCTCGAAAAAAAAAAAATTAGCACGCTCTGCCAGGTTTGTTGTCCCCCGTTTGATTGAATTTCCCGGAGCCGCCATTTTGTAGCCATTGATTTCGGTCCCCAAGCAGTTCCCAAACGAAGGGAAACGAAGGGGGAGTTGGGGGGGGGGGGGGGGGGGGGGGGTGGAGGGAAGGTTCCGTTTGGACAGATTTAGTGGCTTGACGGGCTTGTGAAGATCGAAGCTTTCGGTTAAAAATTTGATTAGCGTCCTACCGCCTTCGATCCTCGTGACTACCACAGGGAGCACTCGGAAGTGTCGCGATATTTCTCGCTGTTCGGGGTCGGTGTTTGGGCGGGTTAGCTGCCCGGCACCGATGCACTGCGGAGAAACGATGCCTACGGAACGTTCGACCCCATTCTGCGTGTCTCGCTTCGCCACCTTAACGCTGCGCGTTTAGAGGAAAATCACTCCTCGTAAGTTAGATTGTGCACGTAGGGCGTCATATGTCAACAACAACAAAAAAATAATAATAGAGTTGAATTTGGTGAATGTTGCTGCGACGACTCTACCTTACAATATTGATTTTTTTTTCCAAAAAATAACGGTACCTAATATGAAAGATTATAAATTATTATGAACATACCATGAACAGATTACGCACGAACACACACACACGCAGAGAGCAAAGGTACTGTCCGATTTCAATACCAGTCCTATGTATCAAATTATTTAAATTTGATTGTAACGTGAAACGCTCTTTGGCTAGGTGTTCGGCATTTTGTGAAGCCCAGATAAAAGCGTGACTGCGAGGCTCGACGCTGATTGACTGACGGGTGGGAGAGGAGGAGTGAGGTGCTCGACGCTGATTGGTTAACGAGGAGGTCACGTGACCAGAGGGGTAGGCGAGGAGGAGCTCGGCCAGCTGTTCGCACTGAGGGAAAAGAGCTCGCAAGTATGGACGGCTCTGGAAGATCACAAGGTTTACCAGCCAGATTCGCGGCAGTACCGCTTCATTCTAAGCGCAACTATGAAGTATACACGTGGCACGTGTTAAATCATCTGATGAAGAGCGCCATGGACCTAGGCGTCTGGCGTCTGGAAACTCAAGATTATCGCTAAACGATTGTGATGGTAGAATGTTTCAGGTTTACAACACAATTTGCCTAACAATGTGCCGTAAATTTGCATAATTGTTTTGGTATACGCTGAAACGCGCATGGTTAGCGACGTCTCCCATCACCGAACGAAGGAAGCTCACGTCTCCAGAGAAGCGTTTCTCGAGGAACATCGTGGAGGCTGAGCCCTCTTCGCTGCTGGCCAGGAGCTGATAGCCGCGGAAGGCACTGCCACCCCCGCGTGAAGCCTTCCGCAGTTCCTCCAACATCCCCGGGTAGGCTCTCCTCATGAACGCCGTGACTGATGGGAGGTCATAGGCCCTGGCTTCGGGAACGGCCCTGTCTCCCTTAACAGTCTGAACCTGCGTGCACAAGGGAAAAGAAAACAGTTAGAGGCTGTGGACGTTTCTACAGCGAAATGTCGATCTGCCGTTGAAATCCGACAATATGGTGTGAAATGCCGTAGAAGAAAGATTGAGACATGTTGCAGTACGACGGCTAACCTCGTGTTAGCCGTCGAACTGCAATGCTTCGAAGCGTAAGTATTCTATGGTATACGTACGTTTCGAAGCGCAGCGTCTAGATGGCGTTCCAACGTACCTATATCTCAGGGCCGTATATGGAAAGAATCTGGCCATTTATTGGGAAGTATCGGAGGCAAATGAGGAGGCGCCATTGGCCGAAAGAGGGCTGGGCGTGTTCCAGGGCGTCTTCACAAATTCGAATGTGGCCAACCAGAAGCCGGAAATAATACCCTGGCGGTGGTCGCGAGAAACGAAATTAATAAGTGCGTCGGAGTAACTCTCGGCGACTGAAAATATGGTGTATACGAGATGTTTCAATCACGGTCATCCAAAATAATGGTGGAAGAGCGCGACTAGTGGAACGATCGACATAATCCGTACGCCAGGCGCCGAAGGCCGGGAATCTGCCGTCCGTGTGGTCAAACTCTGTCTGAGCAAAACAGAGTTCGAGAGGCACATTCATTTCTTACATATTTTTGTATGATCATAATCAAAACATCACCTGCACCATATGTTCTGCCATGAAAAGTTACTACATTTAAACCTGTGGGCGCCCTGGCGGCTGTCCAGCCCAGTTGCCCGACTGCGGGGCAGAGGTGGCGAACTTTCCCGAGTGGCGGCGGAATCAAGTCGGACACGCGCACATCGCGTGCGCCGTCTTGATAAGGGGGATCAGAAGCGGCGCACAGACGGTCCCTGGCTGGACTCAGGCGCCGCCGGTGCTCCTTGGTTTTCTGCTAGTATTATAATCGTCCATGCCCAATTAAATGTACTCTTGTTGAAACCGCTGGCTCCGTGTTGTTCTTCCGGGTAGGGTATGCAGCAAATCTTATTAAAACTATTTCTCGCTACCACCGCCGGACTCTTTTCGGCTCCTGGTTGGCCAAAAGAGCATGCCAAGATCTCTATTTGCGCCTGTTGCATGCCCCGGCTCTGCCCGCTCCTCCCATAGACCGAACTCGCTCTATTGCTGCTCTATCTAAGGAACACGCAGTTTTGAAACGAAAGTCTAGTCTAGGAGGCGGACTGCAATAAGTGAATGAGGGGGGGGGGGGGGGGGGGCGTGTATTCCCCTCGGCGGGAGTTCCACAACTGAAGCAATCTAGTAACGTTGGGAGGAGCTGTGGTTGATTTCGCACGTTGTGCCGCGCATACCCGCAGCACCACGGTGACCTCCTGTCGCGGCCGTACAGCTGATGATCAGTGTTGCCATCCCTCTAGCAGATAGTTTAGGTTTTGCTGTAGACGACAGAAACTAAACTTTGAGCCGTGATATTTATCGAACTATACACAGTATCGAAAAAAAAGATACATTGTAATTCAGGGACACTGACTGAGCTGAAAACAGTCGTAATTCCCAATTCGAAAATATTGAGCGGAGTTGCCTTTTAAAACAACCTGCCTTGTATTTTCCGAATGACCTGTAACAAATCAGGATATGTTCGTTTTATCGAGCTCGCATCGCGCGGCCTATACTTTGTACGAAATTTGAACATTCTCGATTTGTTTGCAGCGTTGCTCCGAATCTCCAATCACAAAACTTTAAGTTAGTTGCACGACATCTGGAGTCGGAGAATCCGCCGGTGTCACCGACACACAGTACCAGTTGCGTAACGGTGTCCCTTCATAAACCTTGGGGTTGCCAGTAGCTCCCCACATATTTTCTGACTGAAACTCATGTCACGTATTAAACTTTGATCGCTGCCATCGCTGCTTATGTCAGTGATGACATGCGCTGTGCACGGTTTCTAAAATGACAAGCTCGTGGGTGTTTTTTTTTTTGTTTTTTTTTTTAATAATTTTGAAAATTTGCAACTGCTTGCATTAACGTTGCTACGGCCGCAGTAACGGCGGCATCTTTGACAGTCGGAGGCGCATGTTGAGTACCATAGATTTCGTAAGTTTTATTAAACAAAGAATAACAATAAGATGAGAATAAGGAGCGTGAGCAGCGTTACGCGAGATCTGCGACAAATATACCTGGGCATCCAAGCGATCTGTAGTTTGAGCGCTCTTCTCATGGGAGATCGACGAATCTGTCTGCACCTGGGTACTGCTCGTGTCTCTGAAATAAATTGGGAAAGACCACTGTAACAAAATCTCGAGGGAGATATTTTGACATAAATATAAAGTACGCGGTTAAAGACGTCGCGTGTCGATGTTTCTTTTCGCCCCCACGCACTGCTTAAAGTCAGGGGGGTCTCTGGGTGTCTCGGACCTCCCGCTGATTTTGAAGGGTGGTCTGTCAGGGACATTCAAACCACTTAAGCCCCCCCTCCCCTTCCCCGAAAAACAATTCCTGGATACGCCACTGGTCTGAGAACCCCCGCCCTATTCTCTCCCAGCGTAACGAAACCACGCCGCGTACATTGGTACGTATGGAAGTCGGAGCGGTGCGGTTGCGCTGGGTGAACAACATGAACTTCTGCGTCGTTAGGTGCTCCAAAAGTTCTGCGTTGTGTCTTGTGGGGAGAAAGTTTCATCGTTTTTCAACTCGCCGTCGTTTTGTGGAACAACGACAACAATGAACCCGTGCCGTACGACGCGAGAAATTTGGTCTCCCGATCATGTCTGCCACGGGCACGGCTGACATATTCTACACTGCCGCTTTGCGCTCTACGTTTGTTTTTGTACCAGTAACGCCAACATATGTTAGCGCCAATGGGACAAACTGAAATACCATCCCACACTCGCGGGTATGCAGTGCCATACCCGCGAGTATGTAGTGTATATATATATATATATATATATATATATATATATATATATATATATATATATATACCGGGTGTTCATTTTTAATTCGAACAGATTTATTTTTAAAAAATCCGTAAAAGATGCACCGATACGGTTTGTGCAGGTGAGTTATACGGCCAGGGGGACATAATATAGGGGGCTAATCGTAACGATCAGTCGGCTGATTAATTAAAATTCGTTAATTAACTTTTTAAATAATGAAAATAGACATATGGTTTCAATTAGAAACTTGCACAGCGTCACCGAAAACCACTAAACCAGTCATTTCCAAAAAGACTTTGAGCGCGTGAGAAGCGTAGTAGCGCACTAAAGTTACGACTCGTGGAGCAGGTACAAGGCTGGGTCTAGATAAGAGACGGAAAATTGCGCGGGCGCCTTACCGCAACCACTAGCTTTGTACCTGCTCCACGAGTCGTAACTTTAGTTCACTACTACGCTTCTCACGCGTCAAAGTCTTTCTCAAAATGACTGATTTAGTGCTTTTCGATGACGCTGAGCAAGTTTCTAAT